>NC_090940.1:437266275-437569305 GCF_040938575.1 Ambystoma mexicanum
AGACGCAGTCGGAATTATCTACCAGAGGCGGCCCTCCAGATTTACCAAGACCTAGCTATGGCTACCATACCGAAACGGAGAGCCCTCAGGCCGTTGACAACCATCCTCCAAGAAAAGAAAATCTATAGTTGGATCGTCCCAGCGACAATGCAGTTCACCAAAGCGGATACTACCAGGACAATCAGCTCCCTCGAGGAGGCGGAAGATCTGTGGGAAGAGTCTCGGCCGATGGCAGACAAAGATTCTCCTCTGTTGTGGCCTGCACTGACGGATGGGGAGGACCCAAAGCCACAACGAACCCCGTGGTCAATGGCGGGGAAAGCTCTAAAGCCTGGAAGTAACCTGAAACGCGAATGAGCATGCACTCTGCTCTCATTCTGGTGGACGCAGCGCTCAGGACAACGGTAGGCTGACGAGCCCCCGGTAACTACAGCACTTGGCACTGGTTGAGTTTTGGTTTATAACGTTGAAAACCTGGTTGCACCAGAAATGCAAAGTAATAGTGGAACCAGATGGCATCTGATACTCACCTTGATCTCTGCAGAGAACTTGGAATCACAACCAACCCCAACCCCCCACCGAAGGCTGGAATTTGTGACTGTTAAGGACGTAAAAGGCTTAAACTCGCCAACCAACCGCAAAACAGCCCTATAGAGACTAGTGGGCCTGGGCAGTTCAATAGCATTCTTACAAGAGACTCACCTGACCCCTCCAGACTTTGCCCGTTTGCGCAGTAGAGATTTCATGAGGCAATTCCTGGCATCCAGCAGTGCTAAGAAAGGAGGCACAGCGATCCTTCTTATGAGAGGGGTCCCCTTTGTTGAGCTGGGGTCGCAGCATGGCCTGGAAGGAAGATATGTGGGGGTCAAAGGTATGCTGTTTGGGCAGCTCTACACTTTGATTTCTGTTTACGCCCAGAACGAGAATCATGAGGCATTCCTGCAGAGTCCGAGCTGACCCCCTTTGTCGAGAGCCAAGTGGTGATGGGGTGTGACTTCAATGGGGTACTGGATCCTGATGTTGATAAAACACACCAGCCGACATCGAAAGACTTCAAAATTGCATTAGGGCTATTACACCTATTTAAGTCACTGGGGGTAATTGACGTATGGAGGCTGTTGCATGCGGGAGAATGGGATGACGTACACCGCACCTCATCCCATATAGACCTACTCTTGGCCAACCCCCAGCTAATGTCCTATGTGGATGATATAGCCAGATGACATAGCCACAGGAACAAGAACGCTATCAGATCATGCCATGGTGATGCTGACGGTCCGGATTCACAATCCTACCCTCGCACCGACCCCCCCCCCCAGCCCCCAGCACCATGTGGAGATTGTATTATCCGCTCCCCAATAACATGGCTCCCCGGGATGGAATTTGCAAAGGCCATTAGGAATTATTTCTGGGAGAATGAAGAGGGGCCCACTTTGATAGCAACAGTGTGGGAGGCCATGAAGATGGTCATTAGAGGGGAGCACATAGCCCACGCAGCGGCCAAGCACAAACACTTCTTAGGGACTAATGCCCAATTGGAGAGGGAGGTGATAGAGGCAGAACAAAGGCATAAAAGGGGTTGCTCCCCGAGGGCACACCGATCACTCCAGGTGGCCCGTAATAAATTGGAGGCACATTAGGCAGAGGAAACAGCCCAGACCCTCAATAAAACCACTACATTTCTGATCAGAAAGATGGCGAAAACGGGGCGGTCAGGGGGTAATACAATACTCTGAAGACAAACTACAGCTGGCGAAATCTCACTTAATAGAAACCCTGTCGGCCGCTCGAGTTCTTGTGGAACAAAGGCAATACATAAAATGGGTCTGCCCATCCTCACCTTACCAATGCAGACAGGGATACCCTAGATTTGCCGATTACAGTAAAGGAGATAGATGCTGTAGTTAAAACCTTGAAGATTAGTGCCCCGGGCCCGACTGCTTTACACCTCTGTTCTACAAACTCTTCCGGGTACAGCTCCTGAAACCCCTTACTAAACTCCTTAACTACTTCCAGCACACTGGAAGGATTACGGAATCCATGCAGGAATCCTCCACCATTCGTTTGCTAAAACCTGGTAAGGACCCTAGAGACTGTGCCTCCTACTCGACAATCTCGTTGTTGAACATCGATGCTAATATCTACTCCAAAATACTAGACAATCGGCTGGCTGTGGTTCTCCCCAAAGTAGTCAACTCAGATCAAACCGGGTTTGTCTGGATAGAACCACAGGGGATAACATCCGCCGGGCCCTGAATCTAGTGGAAATGCAGACATCAGAGCACTGCAAGGTGGCACTGTTGGTGCTCGATGCCACCAAGGCCTTCAACAAGGTTGACTGGGCATTTATGAAATGGACTCTTGAAGCATTCCAATTTGGGCCGATCTTAGAGACGATGCTCCTGGCCAATTATAGCTTGCCCAGAACCTCACTGTGGGTGAACCAAAGCCAGATGAACCCCATATCCCTCAGTGTGTAACGAGGCAGAGGTGCCCTCTTTCCCCCACCAATCTTTGCCCTGATAATGCAGTCCTTTGCTTAACGGGTCTGCAGCATGTTTGAAGGAATCCATCTCTATGAGGGACTGCAACAATCCTGCCATCGAGGGGGCTAGGGTGGGCTTGAAACAATATAAGCAAACCCTGTATGCAGAGAACGTGTGGGTACCCTCACGAATGTCCAGTCATCCCTGCGCCAGTCCCTCATAGAGTTGGATTCCTTCAAACAAGCTGCAGGCTTTGAGGTTAATTACCACAAATCTGGGGCTCTGTGGTGGGCTTGAAGCGAGGGGAGGTGGAGAACCTCCGGTCTTGCTGTCCAATGAACTAGGACAAAAAAGGCCATAGGATATCTGGGGATTCGCATTGCAGCGCACCCGAAAGAGCTTTATGCTACCAACTTTCCACAACTTTTGAAAGAGCTGGAGGCTGATCCCGAGAGGTGGACAACTCAGAAGATCTCATTAATGAGCCAGATCACACCAGCAGGGGAGTTGCTAGGTCTGGGAAAGACCCGGGGCTAAGCTGATGTCGGTACTGTTGGGACTGGGGGCTAGCTAGTCTTTTGGCTGTAGCTCCTGAGATTCTATCTGGGGCTACAACCAAAAGATCAGGGGCTACAGCCCCCTTACCCCCCCTAGCAACACCCCTGCACGCCAGTAAAATAACTTTCTCCCAAGATTCTTTTACCACTGCGCAGCACTCCCAGTGGTGATCCCGCAGGGACCCCTCCTCCGACTGCAGAATAGGGTGCTTTCATTTATTTGGCAGAGGAAGAAGTCAAGAATTTCTAAAGGGGTGATGATGGGCCAACGACCCCCCGAGATGGGTCTAAATAGAGCAATTAAGACTCCCATTGCCCCTCTGCTATCGCGTGGAAACATTGGCACAGGCTACTCTCCTCCATAAAAACAATGGTGAGGACATGGGACTGGATGATGAAAAAAGGCATGAGCCCCGAGGGGGTTGGCCCACACACCTCAATCTTCCACAATCCAGTCTTTGCCGCAGGCCTCCCACCTGCTGAAATCAGGAGATGATCGCAGGGGTGCCTGCAATGCCTATCCCAACTCTTCGAGAATGGGTCACCCCTGTCCTTTGTAGTCTGCAAGGAAAGGTTTGCCCTTTCTGAGGCAGAAAGCTATAGCTATGCCCAACTATGGCACTGTATTGTTCATCCGTTGGTTCTAGAGGGTGCTACGTGGGAGCTGGGAGCCGTTGAGCTTACTTTACTAGAAGGCACAGAAGGGAGGAATATTTCCAGGCTGTACAGGCTTCTGCAGGTGGACATGTGGACACTCCGGCCCTGGTACATGGTCCAGTGGGAGGCGGATCTGGGCCACCCCATTGTGGCCAAACATGGGTGACCATTTGGTCAAGAAACTATTCCTCCTCTAAGTGTGTGACTAACAAGGAATGCACCTTTAAATTGACATACCAGTGGTATTACCACTCGGTGAGGCTGCACCACACCAAGAGGTCGCTGGACCTGGCCTGTTGGCGGAAATGTGGGGCTCAGGGGACATATTTTCATATGTGGTGGGAATGCCTCCTAGTTCGAACTTTCTGAGAGAAAGTGGTTTCCGCAATCGAGGCTATCACTCAGGTCTGACTCCCTTTGGAGGCCGAAGTAACTTTGTTGGGGGTGCCAGTCCCAGAGAAATACCAGAGGTTGGGGTGACAGCCAAGCCGATTACTCACCTCCTTTTGGCTGCAAGTATCACAATTTCCTGGTCCTGGAAGGCCCCCGAAGGCCTGCTGTTTCCCCAATGTTGGTCTAAATTCTGGGACATTGTAGTGGCGGAGAAGGTCACAGCGGCTAAGGAGGGGTGCTGACATTTGGACCCCCAATGTTGGAATATGGCCTAGACTTTCCCGCACAGGTGTACAAGTCACACATAGTGGCGCAGTTCCTGTAAGATCATTAAAGACTCTCGGGCCGAGCCCGGCCCTGGCGGGACTGGGAGGGTGGGGAGTGAACAGTAAAGGTAGGGAAGGGTAGAATTGGTTGGAGGCATCATTGTGTGTTTTTATGTCCATCTGGTACGAAAATGTCATTAAAATGTTATGAGTATGCAACCAATCTTAAATAAAGTTGGTACAAAAAAAAACCTGATGCGACCAAAATATTTTCTCTACTTCCCCGACTTTAAACACTCACACGCCACATCAATCACTATACTTAGGTAAAATGGGACCAGTAATAGGTGTATGTAGTACTGGGGCGAGGAGGCCCCAGGTGGCGGCACAGAACTACTGTCAACGTTCTAGTTGTTTTACCATCAGGGAGGCTGGCACGAGAGTAAAAAGAAACAAAGGACAGTGACCCACAACCAGAAGTATTAGTAGTAGTAGCAGTAGTCCTGGTGACAGAATTAGAAGCAGTAGCAGCTGAGTCGGTGGAATCGAGGAAGAAAAGAGAAGAGAGGAAGATGTGAGACGCTGAGGATTGACAACCTACAAGCTAAAAATTAGGCAGTCGATGCGTGCATCTTACTGGAGGTGGAGAAACGAAAGAGCAGAAACCGTGTATCCAGGCAGAATCTCATGGGTAAAGTGAACCCAAACTTCCGAGCCAACCCAACGCTTGGTGCGGCGTCAGCAAACTCGCTGAGGGACACCAGTCGGCATAAGGATAAGGGGAGAGCAAGAGATGCCACCACTCCAAAAGAGAACCTCAAGCCCTCACAGCCTCTCTAACTTTCGGAATCTGGCGACAAGGAAGTATACCGCACAGGGACGTCAAGAGACATGCAAACTCTTCGCCAGGGGATCTGAGAGGATTGGTGTCAACATTGCGGCAAAGCCTCAAGGTTGAACCCTGAAACCCCATGGGACATAGAGCTCTGCTTGATGTACAGACTCAGTTACCGATCCCAGAGAGACCACCACAGACTGGGGAAACCAGAGCAATGAATCCCAGTGGAAGCCCAATTGTCCTCCCGGTGAGCTGGATTCACATGTACCGGTTGGGAAAGGGGAATTGTTGGTGTCTGGTTTCCAATGAAAGGAATGAGAGGAGATAATCTGCACAGGGTAAAACTATAAAGAAAAGTAAAACCTGCATAAATAATTGGTGGGGTGGGACGACAAAGGATCCCACTCCATAGAAGAAATAAATCAAGAAAGCAACAGGCACACCAGTGCTTATTAATAATCCCTACTCTTCCTTGTCCCAGTGATACGGGTACATGAAATTGGCAGTACTTGGCAGCAGAGTAAACCAAGTCTTTCAGAGACGGAGAGAATGTTATTTTTGCAATTGCTCACTATAATCTAACAAGTGGCAAGACCAGGGGTGTCCCCCTTGGCATTACAGGACTCGGTTCAGGGGAAGGAAGTCCCTTCACCCAAAAGTAAGCAGGCCAACAATTAATAAAATCTTACTTTGAGTTGGTGGAATTTTCTTTTGGAACACTTTGGGTTTTTGCTCTACCTATTGGAACTTTGTATAATACATTTGACCAAGGCTGCAGGAGAACTGCCAAGAGACCTTTTATTTCTCCCTCATTTCACTTTAGTAGAGTTCAGAGTGTGAGGGTCAAATTAGGTTTTCGACACAGGACGGAGAACCTTATTTGGGGACATTCGAACAATGACCGTTCAATAGTTAGTTTTGTTGAGGCAGGAAAATCCCTCACAGTATTAGAGCTAGTGAGGTGGTTTGGCCAGACCCATTTATTATTTAAATAAAAGTAACTGGGTAAGAAACTCACCACCTGTGCCAGTCATCTATGTCTGACTCTTCACAGCATCAATCTCTTGCTTCAGGTCTTCTCCTAGGATTAGCCCAAGTAATGGAGTAGACTCCCAAATGAAATAAGATTATCTCAGAGAAAATTCTCCTTCCTAAAAAGAAGGCACATTCATTCAAACGTTTGGCAGTCCTCCCAATTATTGGAGGTCACTCACATTCAAACTTTCCCACGCTACCCCACAGGCAAACACTCGAGATATGGATTCCACTCAGGAACTCCAAACATCACTCAAGTAATCCACTAGAAGTTTGGGGATGAAGGAAGACTGAGCGTGGAGGATGTGGGAGACCGGGGGGAATGGGGGGGGTGGGTGTTAGAAAATGAACATCATGATGTGATAGGAGGTGAACGTTGGGGGTGGTAAGACATGAATGTCAGGGGGTGCTAGAGGTGGTAGGAAGTGAAAGTCACATGGCAGTGGAATCGTAACATCAGGAGGTGAATGTAGTTAACATCAGGAGGTCATCATAGGTGAACACCTAAAGATGGCAGGGTGGGAACATCAATAGGTATATAAGGCTAACCAGGTTGTTGCTAGAAAGAACAGAAAATGTTGACAGGGCACGGTTGGCCCAAAGCAGGGAGAAAGGGAGTGACCCCGATCTGAAGGTTTGAATCCAGAGTGGGAGGAGGAATATGCATGTTGCGTGTCATCAAAGAGGACATAGCAGGAGTACACAGGTGGTAAAGAAGAGATCAGGACCCTAGGAAAGGGAGGTAACAAGGTCCTCTTCAGCTCATTTTAGGACTGTAGGGAAGGGAAACCCCACGGTCTAGGTTATTGAGACAATCCACCTATTTATGCTGCTGGTGATGAAAACCCAACAATGACAACAAGAACAACAATTTGGTAAACAAGCAGATGAGCAAGAGTGCAGGGATCCCTTTACTTGGAACTAAACCATAAGGAAAGGAAGGGTGCAGAACCCCTTAAGCTCAGAACCTAGTGCCCCACAGTTGAGATTATCCTGACCCTGTTTGTTTAAATAAACCCATTTTTTATTCTAGTATTGTATTCAGATGCTTTGTGTACCCTACACAGTTATATACCACCAAGACTTCTTGCCCGGTCGCTCCTCAGCCATCAAACCTCTCATACAGTGGTATGCTAGCCAGCTGTCCCTGTACCTTGGTCCAACCTGTGGTCCTGGGATCGGGAAGTTTGCTGTCTATTCCCCATCTCCTGATGTCTCCCAATTCACTGTACGCTATCCCTCTCTTCCCAAATTCCTGCATCTAATGCTCACCCCCGACATTTGGCTTCTAGGCAACTTTTCTGGTAGCACTGAGTTCTACCATGTACATTTAATTAAACAATTGTGCCATCAGGTGTTGTGTTATTCACTCTAATCTTATATCTTGGCTTTATAGTAGCATGCTATTATAATATTTTCCGGGTTCTAATAAAAATCCATATAGGTTCTCATGTGGTATAGCTGCCAGGGGAAGTCCGTCCCCTTCTCCGAGTGGTAGGCTGCTACCTCACCCAAGTGAGAGTCCGCAATCTGCTGTTGGATTCTATGCAGTATCCTAATGGTAGATTGAAATGAACATGTATTAAATTTATGTCTACTACGATTGTTCTTTCAGGCCCTTAGGCTCACCATGAAACCGTTGATGTTAAAGTGTGATAATTGGCAAGTGTTTCAAATCGTTATGCAATAATTGCTGGTATTTGTCAAATCCTCAATTAAATTATAGTCCTTTAAGAAAGCAGTTTTGCTTAAGTCCATCTGCGTGTTTCCTTATTTCAAACCTGTACTTAAACTGCACATTGACTGAAAGGTCTTGATGTTGTTGACTAGTTCTCATCCTATGCATCCATGAGGCACTCTTTAAAATCCATCCATGAACTCTTTAAAATCTGCAAGCAACTTGCCAATCCTATCGCATTATCCTCTTCTCCTCCTCCCATCCAGGCCTTATGCTCTGCACTGGCCTCCCACTTTTCCTCCCAAACTCTTGACATCCTGTCCTCTCTGTCATCTGCTCCCCTCCCACCTCCTTCCCTCTTTTGGTCCCCCGCGACTTCCCCATACTCGCCTCCCTCTATCCTATTGCACCAGATGAGATCTCTAGAGTTGTCCACTCTATGAAAGTCTCCTCTAAACAGGTGCTACCCTGCTCCTCCAGAACCATCAAGGACAACACTGACACACTCGTCCCTGCCATGGCTGACCTCTACAACCACTCTTTTGCCACAGGCTTTTTCCCTCAACCCCTCAAGCACTCCCTTGTGTATTCTCTCCTAAATAAGTCTTCTGCTGAGCCCTCCTGCCCGGCTAACTATCGTCATATTTCTATCACCCCTTTCTTGGGCAAACTCATGGATATTCTGGTCATCCCCCAATTTACGCTCCACACCGAATTGGCTGGCTACCTCCATGAACACCAGTCCAGTTTCAGGGCAGCAAGAGGCACTGAAACTGCACTCCTGAATACCTGACAAGACCTACTCTCTAATTTGAACTCTAATACCCCTTCTGTTCTGCTCCTCCTCGACCCTGTCAATCACTCCATCCTAGTAAACCGTCTCTGTGATACCCTAGGCATCATGGACAGGGCACTGGCGTGGCTTACCTCTTTTCTCTCTAACCGACCCTCCCAAGTGCAAAGGAGTACTTTTCTCTCCTCCAACCCACTCGCTACCTGTGGTGTCCCTCATGGCTCTATCCTATTGCCATGGCTCTTCAACATCTACCTGGCCCCTCTTGCCCACCTGATCTCCACCTACTCCCCTCATTTCCAGTGTTACGCAGACTATACACAGCTCTTTTTCCCGGTCGCCTTCCCCTACCTCCTCCTCCTCTCTCATACCTGCCTCACTGCTATTCGGGCATGGTGCTCTGCCAATGATCTCTCCCTCAATGCCAGCAAGACAGAGATCCTTCTCATTGGGACGCCTGCTCCTAGTTTCCCCCTCACTCTCTGGCCAGACTGCTTGGGTCCCCTCCTCTCACCCACTTGTGAGGCAACAAACCTTGGAATCATCTTTGACTCCTCCCTCTCCTTTTCTCCACACATCATGGCATGGGCCTTGCCAAGAAGTCCAATTTTCAGCTCCATCTCCTCAGGGGCATTCTACCTTTCCTCACCTTCCCACAGAAGCTCAATGTCTCCAGGGCCCTGGTTCTCTCTATGCTTGACTACTGCAATAGCCTCTTCCTACACCTTCCTCTTTCCTCCCTTTGCCCCCTCCAACTTATCCTTGGCCTCAAGACCAGGGACAGCATCTCTCCAGCCCTAAAATCTCTCCAATGGCTCCCGGTGACTGCAAGGATCAAATACAAGTCCCTCTGCATCATCCACAAGGCTGTCTGGGGCCTGGGACCTCTTTACATCTAGCTCCATCTCCTGAAATACCTCCTAGCCAGAGTCCTTCATCTTCTGGTGCCAACTCTCTCTGCAGGTCAAATGTTTCTCCAAGCAGAGAGTAGGAGGTAGTTCCATCTCCTCAGTGGGCGCCTCCCTCTGGAACAGCCCATCCCCCCTCCCAGACCTAAACCAGATCTTTTTAGGTTCCGGAAAACCTCTCAACAGCTTCCTTTTCTCCTCTTCCTTCCCTCTCCCCCTCCCACACTAAACTCTCCATCTGCCAATGGACTGGGGCCTGTTCCCGTCAGAGTCATATAAGGGCCAGACCACCCCCATCTGTCCCCACCCAGCACCCTCTTCCAGCACTTGCCCTTGGGCTCCCTTTCCCGGACTATACCAACTTCATCCTCCTGTCCACTGCACAGTAGAATTGTCACAAGACCAATATAACCGTCCCTTTGTTGTTCGTCTCATGATTTCCCATGCCCCCCAGAGGCTTAGCCAGGGTTGTCTAAAAAGTGGGGCCTGAAGCCGATGTAGTTGGCCCCACCGCAGTGACATTAGCATCTGTAAATGCCCACAAACTGCTGCTGAGTGGGCATTTAAAGATTTTGGTTGGGCCTTGCCCGTTCAGGCCCTACCCTATTTACGGCTCTGCCTCGCGCCCCATCTTGTCTTGTGACACCTGCAAACACCTGTGTATAGGCGCCATGCAAATGTCCAATAAAAGAAATAGCTACTTTAATTTATTTTAATACCTATTAATAATGTAGTTCAATGCGTTCAATAATGTCACAGAAGTGGCTAATTACCCCTTCGAAAATGACCTAAACTTTTCCCATCTAGGATGTTGTTACAACTAGTTGTGTAACCGATTTGCCTCACCAGGAGACGTCCGCAGTTAACCACCATTGACAATGATTTCTCCTATTTTTCAAATGTTTTGTCTAGTAAAAAGCCACTAACTTGTACCTCTAAAACTGCAAAGAGCAAACGCCCATATGTAATCTTGGAGTGCCTACTATTGCTGACACTTATGTTTATATGACTACTAGGGAAAAAGTCACTGATAGGCTCCTTGTTATTCAAGACCCTCTTGCGTTGTGGCAGACATGCATCATATCCTCATTCTCTAAGATGGGGTTTGTAAATGTTAATGGAGGAAGAAGAAGGAATGTCTCTCTTGACTCACCAACCTGAATAAATGTTTTCATAAACATGTATGGGAAGGACACTATTACACTAATGACACTATTATGGTCAAAGGAAACACAAATCTCATTGCTTTTGACAACTCCTTTCATTCCACACCTCTCCCTCCTACCTTCTGATACCCCCCCCCCCCCCATCAACAGGGTTTGGACCATGTAAGGGTGCAGGAGGAGGGGACTGACACATAGGTGGCATGCTTTATGGCATAAACATTTATTATTAATGAAAATAAAAATAAAAACTTCCTTTCCCTCACTCCAAGAGGGATTCCCTACCTCAACTAAAATACTAAGGGTCCGGTAGTCCACAGTCCTGTGTCAAAAAAGCCTACTTCTGTCCTTTACACTTGCAACTGAACTAAAGAGGTAATGGATGTCCTTGGTCCAGAAGACAGTGGATCACAGTTCCATTTGTTATGTGCTATCTTTACCTGAGAGAATGACTCCTTTCCCCAGGTCTCAACTCAAGAACACCCGGTTTCCAGTGGAGTTGTGGACACTGTCTGTAACGTTTGTGGCATTGGCGGGCTCTCACTGAACACACACTCCTCCAAAACGAATAGCGTGTTGCAAAGATTTGTGCAGACAAGATCTACTGCGCTTGCAGTCTCACTGAGAAATTCAAGACCCAGCATTGCCAGCTACTCGCACTGAGGATGGACATGTTGTCCGAAATGTATTGGCATAGGTCGCTTACAGTGGTCGTTTTTACTCAAACATAGCTTGGTCTTCTTTAAACAAAGAATTTGATGTCTATTGCTAGTCATGATACACTAAATAACATCACAAAAAAAGAGTGCATAGAATTTTTTTTCTAGCTGATCGGCTAGACAAAGGGTGTGCAACCCTGAACGCCGGCTATTCAGCCTAGGTCCTCATCATTGAACTAATCCATTTCCCACAAAGAAACCCAAGTACTTAACCGCTGATTGCGCTAAGAGGAATTTCTTGGGGTTAGGGGTTAGGCCAGCTCGTCTTAGGGCTCTGGTAACTTCATACAGACGGTGCATTGTTCTTCCCATTTTTTTGCTATGGATGACAATGTATTCAGATAAGCGCTGCAAAAACAGGAGTAGGGTCGCAACATTTTGTTCATTAACCTCTGGAAAATGGCAGGAGCGCCATGATGCCCAACCGGAAGGACTTTAAAGTGAATTAGTCCGCTAGGGGTGGAGAAGGCTTATCTTCTCAGTTTAATGGCACTTGCCAATAGCCCTTGGTAAGATCAATCGCGAAGCAGTAGATGGACAGGCCCAGTCGATCAATAAGATCGCCAATCCGTGGCATCGGATAATTGTCGAACTGTGACACAGCATTTCGCTTTCTAAAGTCTATGCGAAACTTCTACCATTGATCAGGTTTTGCCATTAGGACTATTGGCGAGCACAACAGCTTTGTGATGGTTCGATAATATCCACTTGTAGCCTTTTCTCCATCTCTTGGAGGACTATTTCTTTTTGGACCTCAGAGATCCAATGGGGCTTGATATTAATGACTTTCCCGGGAGGAGTGTATATATGTGGTAAATCCCCACCCTCTCCCAGGTTTACAGCTAAAGACATTGGTTACCTGATCCAAAATATCCTGGATGTTTTGTTGTTGGGATGTTGGAAGGTCTGTTGGTACTAAATTAGATCCATCCGTCTCTTCAGACAACAGACTGGCCATTACCACGGAGGAGGAGGAGGATTCCACTGGGTCCTCTTTCCATTCCTTTAAGAGGTTTATGTGGTATATTTGAGTTTTCAGCCTTCTATCAGGTTGGGAGATACGATAGTTACAAGGGACAATCTGGTCCAACATCTCATAAGGGCTATACCAACGAGACAACATTTTATGTTCAGAGTTAAGCAGAAGTACTAGGACCTTCTGTCCAACAGCAAAAGATTGAATGACAGTTATTGTGGCATACTGGGCCTTCTGGTGTTCTTGGACTTTGACTAATTGAATATGGACTATCTTCCTGATGACAGTCATGTGTTCTTTAATCCGCTGTGCGGTTTGGGACAACAGTAAGATAGCCTCGTCCCTCTTCTCCCAGGTCTCCCTTGATGTGTTTGTCTAGGACATCTCTGGGATCGCACCAATGAATTAGTTCAAAGGGTGAAAACCTGAGGGAAGTTTACAGGGCCTTTCTGATGGAAAACAAGGCCCAAGGGGCCATCATATCCCAATTCCTTCCACAAGCTTCTACTATCTTCTTAAGAATGCTTTCTAGTGTTTCATTAAAATGCTTGGCCAGGCCGTCTGTTTGAGGATGATATGCAGAGGTTCTCAAAGGTTTAATTTGACTAATTTGTTTGACCTCCACCATGATTATATTCATAAAGATTGTTCCCTGATCTGTCAGTATCTCCTTCGGGAAACCTACCCATGACAAAAAGGGAATAGGGGTAAGACGTTATTACATCGCCAGGCTTTTTTTCACAACGTTTTTTGCCAAAAACATTTGGCCAAAAAAGTCATAAAAAAATATGGGGGGTGGGTGGCTGAGGGGATATAAGCAGTATGGGGTATGAGGAATAGGAACTAGATAACAGGGAAGGGGCGGTTGTAGTGGAACCAGCAAATTCATTTTTAAAATTCAATTAGTTTTTTTCCAGCCGACAATGTTCGCCAAAGAACTCGGTGAAAGAAAGCTGGCGATCTACGTTACTGCGCATCGTGAAGGCCTCAGGGTAACCTGTGGCATAATTAGTATAACTAGTATATACTTATTCCTGAGTCTTGTTGGTGGTAATGGTCCCAAAATATCCACCCCTATTCGGGAGAAGGGGACGTCTATGACTGGTAAAGTTTGTAAAGGAGCGGGAGGAGGGTTATGTGGAGCTGTCTTTTGCCACAAAGAGCATGTCATGACAGTGTATATCCCTGGGCAATAGAATCGGTTCACTACTTGTCCCTCGGTTTTTGCTGTTCCCAAATGTCCGGAAGTGAGGTGGGCATGGGCGATTTCTAACACCACTCTGCAGTGACTTCTGGGGGCCTTCTATTTGGGATTGTTGGATCCCCTCACTGGTGGTGTCTCCCCTATATAGTAAACCTTGTCTCAAAAAAAAAAAAATGGGGCATCTTTCTTTCTGCCCTCCTCTTCAGAGATGGCCCTGAGGAAAGTCTCAGCCAACACGGGTCATTGCGGTGGATGGATGTCAAATCTGCTTTTATTTCAGTTTCTTCCTGCTCAATACTTGAGTAACCCCAGGTTTGGGCAAGTTTTAGGGTTCTCAAGTTTGTGTCAACTAGGTCCTAGGCCACTTCTGACACCATTTAAAAGGGTGCAGAAGGAGGAGACTGACACACTGGCAGCATGCCTGTTTACATACACTTTTATCATCAATGAAAATAAAAGGAAAAACCTAACTTTCTCTAACTCTAAGAGGGGGCTTCTCTACCTCAACTAAAATCCTAAGGGTTCGGTCAGAATATCTGTGTAAATCAATAGTCCACCGTCCCGTGCAAAAAAACATACTTCTGTCCCTTACACTTGCAAATAAACTAAGGAGGTAATGGATGTACTTGGCAAGAAGAATTACTCCCTTCTTCCGGACAGCGTATCACAGTTCTATTTGTGATGTGGGATCTTTACCTGATGAAATTACTCCCTTCCCCAGGTCTCAACCGCTTTACAAGATACAAAACAAAGTTCCAGGTTGCAATGTCAACAATGTTAACATTCTCAGTTCAACTCAAAGGGTAACGTTCCAGTGTAAATATCAACATTCCTTATTTCCCATAGTTGTTTCTTCACTATGGGGTTTTCTGGAGACCCTCCCTTTTCCAGGTATCTTATAGGTTCAACTATCAGAAAATGTTGTAATTCACAACAGTTGGGGAAATATCGGCCTTGCACATGCGTTTTCTCAGGTTTCTTATTGCACTTCACAAAAGTTTGGGGGATGTCTCCCTTCCCTGACCTTTCTCATGCATCTTATTGCACTTCACAATAGTTGGGGGAATGTCTCCCTTACACTGGTCTTTTGCAGACTTCAGTTTTATACTTCATAACGGTTAGGGGAATGTCTCTCTTCACCTGGTCCTTCTCAGGCTTCTTGTTCAAATTCACAATAGCTGGGGGAATGGCTTCCTTCCCATGGTCCCTCGGGATTCTTGTTTTGATTCACAAAACCCAGGGTAATGCCTCCCTTCTGCTGGCTTTTCTCAGGCTTCTTGTTCCAATTCACAATAGCCGGGTTAAGACTTCTCTTTCCCTGATCCTGCTCATACACTTCGGTAGTTGTCGGTCCCTGACCCAGGTTTCTTCTTTGGTTCATGTAGGCAGACCTGCTTCACTATCCTGCCAGGTATTGCCACAGGAAGATGCAAATGGAGGTTCTCCATCTGTTCACAGTGCGGGTCCCAGACCCGATTCTCTTCACTATATCTGGGTTTTGCTATATCCGGTTCACTATCCTGCTAGGTATGGTAACCGTTCTGGTTTCTTCTGAACACTGTATTTAGGGACTGCGCATGCGTGAGCCGTGCATGAGGACCTAGATACATCGGCAGCCGCGGCCAATATCCTGCTGTATCCTTGCCCCCAGGCATTTATACAGTCCAGAACCGAGGCGGTACCGCCTGTGTGCCACGCGCTGCAATCCTGCTGCAAATCAGTGCCCGTAAAGTGTCATATGGGCTGAGAACCGTCGGCGGAGTGACAGCTGCCATCTTGGCTGGTGTGAAGAGGCAAGCTGCCTGCACGCCCTCAAGCCACGACAGCCTGCAGGGCTGCAAGTTTGGGTCCGGAGCGGAGGGCGGAGAGCACACTGCTGTGGGGGCGGGGCGATTAGCTGCGTGAAGTGGAGGCATCCTGGTATAATGCCCGCGACAGCCTCCGAGGCCACCTGTAATCCCTTCCTCCTGCCCGGCTCCCACGACGGACCGGACACCAGCCACAGGGACCGGTGACTGCTGCTGGTCCACGCAGTCTCCCTCTGCGGTTCCATAAGTGCCCCCAACACACGTGAATCTGGCCTCTGGGCATCACCCACCTGGCCGGGTGACGGCAGCGGAACGGCCCACCGCCCGCCCCTACGGATGACACCTGCATCGACTGCTGGGCACGGCAGCCGAAGCCTAGGGGGACCCCCACCAAAATAAGTCTATGGGACCCGAGTATGGCCAGCACACGCACCCACCAATATCTCTCTGAGCCCACAGTGCTGCAGATCCCTGGCCTTGTGTAGCCGTTCCTCCTCCTCCCCGGTGCTGGCACTGGAAATAGGCCACCAGGGGACCGGCAGCGGGGCACTACTTCTCAAGACCGACATTGCCACTTTTACCGGTTCACAGCGGACCCCCAGGGCCCCAGACCACAAAACCAGCAGTGGGTGAAGTGCCCCCATGTGATAGGCCCACGAGCAGCATGCACAAAGGCGCAGGCTCTGGGGCTGCTTCATAAACTTAAGCACCTGGCCCTGGGATCACTGCACCCCTTCCCTCAATGCACGTGACAAGCACACCGTACCAGTGGGACCCCTGGTGGGACTACACTTCTGCAGACACAGGCAACTGGGTGCTGTCTAGGAACCCCCAAATCCACTTGACCTGCTTGACCCCTGGGAGGCCTAAGGATTGACCACCTCGGAGAAGGCCCATCCATCACCTGCATCTCAGACATCTCCTCCGAGACTCTGACCATACTGCTGTGACCGCGACCCACATGCAGGTACACCAGTAGCCATCCTCCGACTCTGTGGACCGCACCCACATTGTGCACGAAGCCCAACTCTGCGCTGCTGGCAGACTGGGGGTGAGTGACCTACCCTTGTGCTGCCGGGGGAAGCCTTACTGGTACCTGAGCGATTATAGGAACTGTTGGTCCTATTGCCCCCCCCCAGCATATGTCGGCATCATAGAAGCTGGACACACGCATAGTTCCCAACGTCGGGTCTCACCAGGAGACTGAAATGACTCAACCGGACCTAGCGCCTCACTGAAATCACACAAGCAGCTCAATGGGTAAAGATAAGGTCAAGCGACAGACCCTACAGAGCAAAATTGACCTTTTTACAGTAGGGGTCCCTCCCCGACTCGTGACGCAAACCCCAGATGGTGGAGAGCCCGGGGAGGAAACTCAAGACTCTCCAATTTCACTCACTGATGTCATGAAGGCGATTGGCGACCCAAGGACGTCTCTAGAACTGAAGATCGGAGGGCTGTCCTCTGAGGTGTCCTTCCTCCGACAAGACCTACACAATCTGTCATCCAGAGTCGGAGAATCTGAACAGAGGATATCGGACACAGAAGATACAGTTCGCCAATTGGAGCAACAACAGGCAGCAATCTCCAAGAAAGTTGACCAGCTCGAATACCGCGCAGAAGACAGCGAAGGAAGGGCAGGATGCAATAACGTAAGGATTCTCGGGATTCCGGAGAAAGAGGAAGGCCCCAGCGCTGAACTTTTCCTAGAAGACTGGCTGGCTTATATTTTTGCTCCCAAAAGTTCTTCTCCATCGAGCGGGCGCACAGAGTGCCCACCGGGCGGCCTGCTCCCGGATCCCCACCAAGGACGATTATTGCTCGCCTTTTAAACTTCCAGGTTCGGGATGCTATCCTCCAAATGGCCCGTGCCTCAGGCCCAATCACATACAACGGTTACCGCATTGGGTTCTATCCGGACTACACTAAGGAGGTCCAAAAGGCCTGGCAGTCCTTCGACTCCATGAAGAAAAAGCTTCAATCCCTGTCAATCAAATAAGCCCTCTTTTTCCCTGCACTACTTAAAGTCCATCATGAGGGCGCTACTCACCTGTTTTACACTCCCAAAGAGGCATGGAAATGGCTTTAACCTCAAATCCTTAATGGGCCTGGCCTCCGCCGATCGCCTCCTGGACCATCCGGGAAGAAACCTAGGTGGACACAGCCCTCGCCCCGCTCAACCCACGCTGGCCCGGAATCTGAAACGTACAGGTTGGGGGGAGTTTGTGGGTGTTGGCTACCAAGAATTACAGAACAAGAAGGCAAGATATTTGTTTTTGTTGGTGCAGGAAGTGTAGACACTTCATACGCTGGGATTAGCACACCCAAAATACCCTGGTTTAAGTTAAGCAGCTACAGTGCAGTCTCCATACAGGCCCTCGAAAATGGTACATTCGGACACTCAGAGCTCATACCATTTACCCACCTGACAACTGCGGGACCAGTGTGCGGGGGGCATCAAGATGGGTGTGAGAGGGAACATACACACGAATCGGGGGGCCACTAAGACGTATGATCCTTATTGATGCTTCAAAACGCTGTGCACGCACTTAGGACACACGCTGATAAACTGTCCCTATTGACCTGGAACATCAATGGCCTTGGCTCCTGTGTCAAATGCAGACTAGTGCTCCAATACCTCAATAGATACTCACCAGATATAGCCCTCCTTACAGAAACCCACTTGATCGGAACCGGCAGTGACCTTTTTAAAAGGTCCAATTACCCGCACACATTCCTGGCCAGGTTCTCAAGAGGTGCCAGGGGCACAATGTTACTCATCCACAAACGAGTGCCGCTGCAGGTCAGAAAAGTACAGGCCGACCCCCACGGCTGAGTTGTAGTGGTACTCTGTGACATATGGGGGGAACGATGGGGCCTCATTGCGGCTTAATCTCCCCCCCACATTCACAAAGGAACTCCTCAGTGAACTACAGTACATACTGCTAGAGGAACAAGCAGACCTGTGGGCCCTAGGGGGGGGACTTTAATGAAGTCATGGAGGTCGCTGTTGATAGGTCACACAGGGGACCCAGGATTCGGCGTACCCCGACTGCCCTATACACTTTTGCTGAAACACTAGGATTATCGGACACTTGTAAAACACTACACGGTACTGAAAACGGGTTCTCGTTTTATTCCAATGCACAGAAGCAAAATTGACTATGCTTTCATTCCCTGCAACATGTCCCATAGGCTCATGTCTGCTGAATTTTTGGCGAGGGGTATCTCGGATCACTCCCCTTTGCTTATAACCCTGAAGAGCTCACGCCACTGACCTGACACTGCCTGGTGTCTGAATACATACCACTTGGGATTGCCCGAGATTGCAGAGGGACTAGAGAAAAAGACAGCGGAATACTTCAAAATAAACAAAGGCTCCATGGACTGCCCGATTACGACATGGGAGGCGTACAAAACAGTCCTTCGTGGGGAAGCCATCTGCTTGGTGTCCATGCTTTACCAGGCCCTTAACTCTTTCGGAACTAAGGAACTAACTAAATTGAAGGAGAAGTGGGAAAGGGACCTGTGTGTGCTGGAACCGGAAGACTGGGTAGATGCACTGATGTTCCCCCGGGAGATAGGTATAGAGGCTATACTGATACTGATACAACTCCGAATACTCCACCGCTCCTATTATCCTCGGACAGCCCTTGCCAAATGAGGGGGGGACCGGGGATGAGACTTGTCTCCGATGTAAACGGGGAACGGGCACCTTCTTCCATATGATCTGGGTCTGCGACGTGTTACAATCCTTCTGGGAAGAATGTATCAATAAGATTTCCAACATAATAGGATTACCAATTCCAAAGGACCCCAAAATGACTCATGGGGATCTGGGGAGAGGGAGATCTTACCAAATATGAAAAATCGTTCCTAGCAGTGGCATTGGGAGCAGGGAAACGGCTGATTGCTGCAACTTGGGGTTCGGCAGAGTCAATATGCCTGAACCGATGGATCAACAAAGTAAGCAGGTGCGCATCTATGGAACACTGGATCTATAACGCGAGAGGCTGCCCCCGGGAAATTTGAGAAGATATGGGGGAAATGGCTAGATGTGTTCTGAGTAATGTCTCCCTCTCCCGCCCCCATCCCTCGCCCTGCCTCCCTCCTCTCTGCCCACCCTTGGATATCCAATGTACCCCCCTCATATCCTTCTGCCTCTTACTATATCACCACTGCTGAAACTTTCGGTTGAATGCCGGGTTGAATATTTATCTAATGCTTTGACCATATGGAGAAGTACTGGCAAATTGATGTTATAAGACCTCTTTCCGTTCTTATACTGTCTACTTTTAGATAAGCGGGACATCAGCCCTTTCTAGTATTAGTTACCAAGTGGGCAATTTTAGTAAGAAAATAGCTCTATCCTTGTGTCTTTCTTACAACCTGAGCCTCAGAAAGCCACTGAGTGATTGAGAAGTTTTGTTGCTGGTAAATTACGCACAGATTTGTTTTGCCTATTTTTGTGTTAAATATATGGAATATACTGCAGCCCCTCGGCTAGGGTAGTGGAAAACCGTGAACACTTTTGGAGATTCCATGTTGATAAAGTACAATACAGGGCTGCCCACTTGCCTTTGGGCACCAGTTATGGCACTCCTGGCTATGCGAATTAAAGAAAATTAAAATATTAGCAGGTTAAAAGTCCATGGCAGCGATTATAAAGTGGCACTCTTTGCAGATGACGTGCTGATATATACTTTCCCAAAGTTTATGGAAGAAGTTAAGACATATGGTAACAACTCTGGGTTCAAAGTGAACTTATCCAAGTCAGTGATTATGCAGATTGGTGAACTTAAGCCTCAAACGAAACACATTATAGATGGGCTTCCTTTTATTAAAACAGGAAAAGAGATGCAATATTTGAGGAAAATTGACTATCTATATTACTGCTAAATACGTATTGTTTTAGAATAAATAAGCAAAGATACTGAAAAATGGTTTTAGTTAACACTTTGGTAGACTTAATGTTATTAAAATGAATATTCTTCCTAGATTTTTATTTTTGTTTCAAATGCTGCCAATTGTGGGACCTATTACGTTTCTCACAATAAAATACCCATTGGCATTCCTCTGGGGAAGAGCTACACACAGAATTGCACCTAAAGTCTTCATTCTGCCAAAGAAGTGGAGAGAAGAACAAGTTACTTGCCAAACTGGTAACTTTCTTTTGACTGGATGTTCCTCCAACGTATTCCTTATCTACTTGCCAAACTGGTAACTTTCTTTTGACTGGATGTTCCTCCAACGTATTCCTTATCTACGACATGTAATGTCCACAGCTGTGCTGCTTTGGCATTTTTTTCGGCAGAGGGCGTCCTTGCGTTGATGGCATTGGGTCAATGTCCCTCGAAGGCCTCAGTCAAGGGTGACGTCATCGGATGTTATATGTAGCACGCACAGCGCCCGTAGCCTCAGTTCATGTTTTTTCCCTCCACAGCGTGTGGCCCACGCTGTAAAGGCATGGGAGATTCTTTAGCGGGATCGGCTGGGAGGGCGATGAGGAATACGTTGGAGGAACATCCAGTCCATAGAACGCTACCAGTTTGGTAAGTAACTTGTTCTTCAAATGGATTGCGTACTCCAACATATTCCTCATCTATGACAGACTCCCAAAGCAGTAATAATGATTGGAGGAGATAAAAGAATTTAGACATACCCAATTAAATGGCAGAGTAAAGCACTGCCTTACCAAAGGCAACATCCTAAGCATGGGAAGTATCCTGGGAGTATTGTTTAACAAACGTGTGTATAGAAGACCACGTTGCAGTATCAAAGATACTTTTCACCGGCACACCTGCCTGGAGGGCTGTCGAAGTAGCAATGCCCCTTCTGGAATGAGCCCACAAACCCTCAGGAGGGGCCTTACCAGCCAACCGGTAACATTCTGAAATAGTGAGGATAATCCATCTAGACAAGGTCTGCTTAAAAACAGCCTGTCCTAAACGGTGTCCAGTATACCCCACAAAGAGCTGGTCGTCTTCTCTGAGTCTGGCCATTCTGGAGAGATAAACACAAGGCTCTTCTAGGATCCAACTTATGGAGCCGCTCCTCTTCCTTACAAGGATGAGGGGGAGGATAGAAAGCGGGGAGTACCACCTTCTGACTCAAATGAAATTCTGACACAACCTTAGGGAGAAAGGACGAAAGGTACTCTCAATACAACCCTGTCCTTGTGGAACAAAGTAAAGGGTCTCTTAGAAGAAAGTGCCTGCAACTCACTCACTCTTCTAGCAGACGTAATTGCAACTAGGAACACAGTTTTAAGTGTCAACAACCTTAAAGGGCAAGAGTGCAAGGGTTCAAACGGAGCACCCATCAGACATTTAAGAACCAAATTACAGTCCCAGACCGGCACCTAAAACAGCGACAACACATTCGTGAGCCCTTTCAAAAACGGAGTGATCAGTGGAATTTTAAAATAATAACCTTCCTATGAAGAGCGCTTAAAGATAGACAGCGCTGCCAAATAAGCTTTAATGGTGCCCACCTGAAGACCCCTGTGGGCCAAACAAAGCAAGAAGGAATGAACCTCTGGAATCCAACACTGAAAAGGATCCACATTCTTTCCTCTGCACCAGTCGAGAAACTTACAGCAACGGTACAGGGACTTTGTTGCGAGCCGCCTAGCCGAAACCAACACCTCCATCACATCATCCAGGAGGTACCAATGCCTATATCTCAACCTCTCAGAAAGCAAGCATGAAGGTTGAGAGTCTTGACCTCTGGATGGAGAACCCGATCTTCCTCTCGCGAGAGAAGATCCTCTCTTTGGGGAAGACACATTGGAGGACAGATGGACATGTCCAGAAAGTCTAGGTACCACGCTCTCCTGGCCCAATCTGGAGCAATGAGGATCAAGCGAGTCCTGAACCGTTGCAACCTCCTGAGAACTTGAGGGATGACGGGGATCGTAGGAAACGTGTACAGAAGCAGGAAGAGCCACTCCACGACGAATGCGTCTCCTAGAGCTCCACTCGGAGGAAATTACCTTGAGCAGTACCTTTCGCACTTTCGGTTGGCACTGGTCGCAAAAGGTCCACCTGCGGGGTCCCCCAAAGGGCAAAGATCTCTTGAAGGACTTCCAGAGCAAGCTCCCACTCGTGGGAGACTGTGTTGTGCCTTCTCAGAGCGTCAGCCGCCATGTTCTCTGTGCCGGCCAGATGAATCGCCGAAAGGGACATACCCTCGCCTATTGCCCAGAACCAGAGCTGCATTGCCTCCCTGCACAGATGTAGTGACCCTACACCTCCTATCTTGTTGAGGTAATTCATCGCCACTGTGTTGTCTGTCATTATCAGGACATTTTTTCCCCTGAACAAACAGCAGGAAAGCCTTCAGACTTGCCTGACTGCTCCCCGCTCCAAAAGATTGATTTGAAGTCTTGACTCCGATGGAGACCAACTACCACTGATGTATAGATCGTTGGCATGAGCTCCACACCCTGTCAGGGAAGCGTCCGTCACTACCGTGACAACCACCCATGGTTGCCAAAAAGGCTCCCCTTTCATGAGAGTTGTCTCGTCGGCCCACCACAGGAGGTCCTGCGAGACCGAGACTGGAACATGAAGAAGATCCGACATCCTGCCCGAGAACTGGGACCATTGAGTTCGTAGAGCCACTGAAGGAATCTCATTCTCAAGCGGGCCTCTGGCACCAGGAAAATGCAGGATGCCATGAGGCCGAGCAACGTTAAGAAATCGAAAACCGGAAGACTCTGGGCTTGTTGAATGTTGTTACCACCTGAAGAATGTGATGAGCCCTCACCTTGGGTGGTGAGCACATCCGAAGGAAGTGTCCAAAACGGCCCCTATCTACTGGAGCCGTTGCGATTGTGTCTAATGTGACTTCTTGAAGTTGAGGACGAAGCCCAGCTTGTGAAGGCAGTGGCAGGTGATGCTGAGGTGATCCAAGACTTGTTCTGGAGAACGCGCCCTGATCAGCCAATCGTTCAGGTAGGTGTAAACGTGAATCCCCCCCCTCTCCTGAGATGCGCTGCCTCCACCACCATGAGCTTGGTGAAGACCCTCAGGGCAGAGGTGAGCCTGAAAGGCAGGACCCGAAACTGATAGTGGGATAAGCAAACTGCGAACCTGAGGTATTTTCTGTCCTTGAGATGGATCGGCACATGAAAATAAGCATACTGCAGGACCAATGACACCAACCAATCCTGAAGGTGGAGGGCCTGAAGGATCTAAGAAAGAGTGACCATCTTGAACTTGTCCTTCCTGAGGAACCTGTTCAAGTATCGTAAGTCCAAGATGGGTCTCAGTCCTCCGTCCTTCTTGGGTATCAAAAAATAAGGGGAATACCAACCCTTGTTCCACTCCGCCACAGCCACTAGTTCTATAGCGCAGGGCTAAAATCTCCTGCCACAGGAGCGGATCCGGAACCTTCAAAGAGTGTTTCGCCAGTGGATTGTCATGAGGCCATTGGAGAAAAGAGAGGCAGTTACCGTGGGCGATTGTATCCAGAGCCCACACATCTGAAGTAAAGGGTCACCATTCTTTGAGATGCTGTGACAGCCTGCCCCCCCCCACCGGAGAACTATGAGCCATGATCTCAGAGCTGTTTAGATGCAGCAGTGGCAGTGCCCGAAGGCAAAGAGGCAACTGCCTGAGCAGCTTTGGCACCCCTACCTAGTACAACACGAGTGCCTCCACGGAGGCCTCTTTGACTGGGCATTACCTTCGCCTTTCCAAATGAGGAGTACTAGCGAAAAGAATCACCCCTCCATTGTTGTCCCCTAGGACGAAAAGACAGGGGTTGCCTGACAGCCGCCCCCAAAGATTTGGCGGCCGCCTTGGAGGTCTGCACTTTTCAAGACTAAAGATGCGACCCGTCAAAGGGCATGTTGAGAAGACGGGCCTGCACATCGGGTGCAAAACCGGACTTCCGCAACCAGGCAAATCTGCCCATGACGGTGCTCGTAGCCATGGACCTTGCAACACAATCCGCAGTGTCCAACACAGATTGAAGGGATTAACACATAGCATCCTTGCCATCTTTCACAATAGCTAGAAAGCCATCCCCTTCGGCAATATGCTCAGTCGCAAGCAAAATACAATTCCACAGAGTGTGTGAAAAGTTAGCCAAGGCACAGGTGGAGTTGGATGATTTCAGGGCCATACTCCAAGCAGAAAATACCTTGCATGCCCATCCATCCATGTGTTTATCGTCCCTGTCTGGAGGGATGGTAGGCTACCTGCTTCGAGGTGGGCGTAGCCGCCTGAACCACCAAACTCTAGGGAGTGGGGTGAGTGGACAGGTAGCCGGGCTCGCTACTGGATGGGCAGTATTTCTTTGACAAAGACTTATTAACTGCCCGAATACACTCCGGGGAAGTCGAAGTAGCAGCCAACTTTTATGTAAGGCCACGTGAAAAGGCAATACCGGGTCAGTTGACGGACCCTGATCCAAGATGTCCGTGAGATCATCCTGATCAAACCCAACCTGAGGCCTGGGCCACCCCAGGTACTCAGCAACTCCCAACATCAGTCTCCTATAGGAGGACTCAGCATGCTCACCAGGCTCTGGTTTCCCAAACTCCATCTCTGGAGATGTATCGAGGCCACTGGCATCATGCAAGGACTGTCTCAGATGCTCAATCCTACTGTCCTCATCAATGAGACATTCTGGAGCATTAGGCGTCATATAAGGCAGACCAAAAGGAACAAATTCCTCATCAGACCTCTCTTCATCAACCTCTTCCTCAAATACTTTGGAGAGACTGGAAAAACTCCTTCCTAGGGAGAGGAGTACACCGCTTTTCAGGAACAGGCTTCACAGATTTAGCAGGAGACTTTCTTGGAGGCTCAACAGCCCCAGGGGCTTCCAACGGCAGATTCTGCCCAGCAGGCATCGACGGCTCTGACGGTGTCGACGTCGAGAAAGGTTAAGACTTCTAAGGTCTGACCCCAGTTAAAGACCCGACAGACGCCTCCGACGGACATGGCGCCGACGGTGTCGAGACCTTCTTCGATGGTTTTGTGGGAGACAAAGACTGCGACCTGGAACGTCTCTGGCGATTACCTGAATCCTTGTCCAAACGGGACCTCAACAGCTCCCTATGTTTATCGCGCAGACTACATGGGCCCGAGGGTGCACGTGCATTGGACCGAGACCATTCCTTGCCGGCTTCAACCGAAGGCGCGGTCAGAACTGTGCCGTGAGACTGAAAAATCTCTAACATTTGCTCCCAAAACGCCTCCCATTCCTCAGGGGTAGAGGATTTAGTGGGGCAGGACACCTTTTTCGAAGAGCCGTCATCCGACGAGGACAGGGAAGGCGAATAGTGACACAGCTTCGGCGACCGCCTCGACGAAGAGGACGAGTGGCGCAAAGCACTCTGGGACCTAGAGCGTCTGGACGTCTTCCGACGACGAGACTCTCTTGACTCGTCGGTCGACATACCGGCTGATTTGGATTTACGGGGTTTGGAAACACGGCCTACCTTTAATTTCCCCTTACGCTCCCGCAAGGCCTTGGCAGTCAACGACTGGCACTTCAAGCAGTCGTCCATGGTGTGGTCCTCGCCCAGACATCACAAGCAGACATGGTGCGGGTCTGTGATGGACTTCTTGGACCAGCAGTCCCGACATGTCTTGAAGCCAGACCACGTGGTTGTCGGGGTGGAAGAAAACGAAGACATAATCTGACAATATGAAGTAGAAGACACGAGGTGCGCCGAGTTCTCGATGCAAACACATTTGCAGAAAAAACAGAACTGAGGCTACGGGCGCCGTGTGTGCTACTTATAACATCTGATGATGTCACCCTCGATGGAGGCCTTCGAAGGACATTGACCCGACGTCAGCAAGCCCTCTGATGAATACATTTCCAACGCAGCACAGCTGTTGATATTATATGTCATAGATGAGGAATACTTTGGGACGACACAATCCATTCGAAGTGGACTTACTGGATCTGGGAATATTGGAATCCCACTGTAGTACGTACTACAGAGCCTCTCAACTTAGAATAATAGACAATAAAGATTGCCCACGCTAACAGCTCAGGAAGTCTTCATTCTATTAAAGACAAGGAGGCGAGCATTATGCTTTTCTTTCTTTAATACTGCCATAATAGCATTTAAAAAAACATGACTTTTTAAACTTTAGCATTTGTGCTTTTCTGTCACAACAAAGAAATAGCCAAACTGAGGTTTTAAAAGTCCAACTAAAGTGATCATTCCTTCAAGATGACTATAAAACTAAAACTCCCATGATGCCTATGGGGTGTTGTAGTCCTGACCCTAACTCCTGCTCCAATCAGCTCATAGGTCAGTCTATAAGAACCTTGCCCCCCAGGTCCCTTCCTCTTTCTTTTGCGGTCCAACTCTCCGGCAACGAACTCAACAGTCTTATGAACAATCAACTCAGGATTTCCAATCTAACTGTGTCCCATGTCCATGAACTGTAACTCTTTGCAACTCTTGGGCGAATAACTTGACTCCGCTCTGAAGACTCAGTGCTCGTGATTATGCTGCTTTCTGGTCGTCTCCTAGGGAAAAACGGAGAACCAATTATGAGGGTGGGTATCACAACAAGTTGAACATCTTAAATAAATCTCACATTAGTTCAACAGTTGTCTACACTTCGGGTGGGATATAATGCTTGCTTCCTTGTCTTTAATAGAATGAAGACTTCCTGAGCTGTTAGCGTGGGCAATCTTTATTCTATGACAAGACAGGAGGCTTGCATTATGCTTATTCAAAGCTCGCTACCACTCTCTCAGGTATATCGGATACAGGTTTAAAATAAAATGTCTTAAAGGTCGATTCAGATGACCAATCTGCTGCTTTCATTATGTCTTGGAGTGGCACTCCGGCGGAGAAAGCTCTAGAAGCCATTGCGCCCCTCGCAGAATGTGCACCAAACTGGGATAAGTCAATTCCTGCCCACTGCATGACCTCGCGCACCCATCTAGCTATTGTCGCTGTCACAACTGCATGATAAGGCTTCCTACGCGCTATTAGCAGCTGTGTAACACCTAGCGGTCTGTACTGCGCTGTGATGGTCTCGTAATCTTTGATACATTGCGCTACACAATTTTTTTTTTCCTGTAAAATAGGGGTATGAGATAACACGTGAATCCGATTTTGTTCGCTTGGTTATTGTAAAGGCCACTCCTTCGGGATAGAATATTTTCCTATCTATTTCTAATGCCTTAACGTCCGATACTCTTCGGCATGCCGTAAGACACAATAACATTGCTAGCTTGCATGACAGCTGGGATCGGGATAAATTCCCGTTATCTGGCCATTCCAGGAAAAGTCGGAAGACCTCTTTAACATCGCACAGGGTTGTGTATCTCGGTTCTGGAGGCTTTTTCAACTTCATACCTCTCAGGAGTCGCAGCACCGTGGGGTGTTCGCCAATGGCGTTACTCTCTACTTGATCGTGCCCTGCTGATATTGCGGACCGTAATACTCCTATTGTTCTAAAGGCGTTGCCTTCCTGAAATCTCATTGCTAAGAAGTTTAGCAGTTGTACTACAGGGGCAGAAACGGGATCCACACTCTGTTCTGCACACCAGTGCACCAAACTGTTCCATGCGGTGTTATAGCTCTTAATGGTGGAAGGCGCCCACGAATCTCTGATACAGTCTGCAGCGAGTCGCGAAATGCCAGGCAATTCCCATTTTCTCCTGAAACCCTGCAGGCCATCAGTCGTAGAGTGCCCGCTAAGATTAGCGGATGCGCTCTCCCGGTCGGGTCGAGTAGAAGGTCCGGCTGGTGCGGAACTATCCTCGGAAAATCCGTAGAAAGTTCCATCACTACAGGAAACCACGGCTGAGATTTCCAGATAGGGAGCACCACTATTAGGTCTGCTTGCTCTCTGCGTACCTTCGCTAGAGTCCTCATGATCATCAGAAACGGGGGGAAGGCATAATGAAGCGCTCCTTTCCATGATTGGAGAAACGCGTCTGT
This sequence comes from Ambystoma mexicanum, assembly GCF_040938575.1. NCBI lineage: Eukaryota > Metazoa > Chordata > Amphibia > Caudata > Ambystomatidae > Ambystoma > Ambystoma mexicanum. Next base: position 437,294,691 of record NC_090940.1, read on the forward strand.
GCCAGCTGCACCCGGGTCTATCCTCCAACTGAAATATGTCTGTGTCTGAGCGTTCAGTCTGGACGCAAACATGTCTTTGTGTACTGGACCCCAAAGGTCTGTTAACGCTCTGAACACCCTGGGATGCAGTCTCCAATCGCTGGAATACACCAGATATCGTGAGTTCCAGTCTGCTACTTCGTTCAGATTCCCTGGTAGGTATTCTGCTGTAACTGTTATCTGATTCTGCAGGCAATAATGCCAGAAATCTTTTGCTAACTCTGCCAGCATGCGGGATCTCGTTCCTCCCAGTTTGTTTATGTAACGCACTGCCGAGATGTTGTCCATCTTCAGCAGCACACAGCATTGCACTTTGTCCTTCGTAAAGGCACGCACTGCGAACGATCCCGCTAGTAGTTCGAGACAGTTTATGTGTAGTTGTAACTCTTGTTCTGACCATTTTCCTCCTGTCTCTACGTTTTCGCATCTCGCCCCCCATCCGGATCTGCTTGCGTCTGATTCTATAATGATGTCTGGAATGTCTCCGAAAATTGCTCTGCCATTCCAGGCTTCCATGTTGAGAAGCCACCACTGAAGCTCCGAAAGCGCTTCCTGATCCAGGGTTATCAGCTGGTGATAACCGAGTCCTCCCTGTAGATGCTTTATTTTGAGCCTCTGTAATGCTCGATAATGCAGTGGGGCTGGAAAAATCGCTTGAATCGAGGCTGCTAGGAGGCCTACTACTCTCGCTAGAGCTCGAAGAGAGATCATCTCCTTTGCTATCAGTACTCTGATCTCCTTCTTTATCGCTCTTACTTTGTGGTGTGGAAGCTCAAGAGTAGCTTTGATTGTGTCTATGTTGAACCCTAGGAACTCTGTATTTTGCACAGGTACCAGCTGGGATTTGTCCAAGTTCACTAAGAAGCCCAGAGATGACAAGAGCGTGAATATCCATTGCACATTATTGGATAGCGAGGTTTTGTCTGACCCTAGGACTAGAATGTCGTCCAGGTAGACGATAATACGAATTCCTCTTTCCCGAATAGCCGCTGCTACGGGCCTCATGATTTTGGTGAAGGCCCAAGGCGCTGATGCTAGGCCGAACGGGAGACATGTGAACCGCCATATTTCCCCGCCCCAGCGGAACCGTAGATATCTCCGATGTTCCTGGGCTATCGGAATCGTGAGGTGAGCGTCTTTGAGATCTAATCTCGCTAACCAGTCCCCTGTTCGGAGGAGGTCTGGCAGTAAATGGATGCCCTCCATCTTGAAATGGTTGTAAACAACCTATTCATTCAAACTTTTTAAATTTATCACCGGACGAGTTTTGTCCCCTCGGTGAACTAGAAACATATTGCTGAGGAATCCTGGTCCCCCCTGCGTATCTTTTTCTATTGCATTCTTGTCTGCTAGGCTGAGCAACTCTCTGTGCAACAACTCTTCTTCTCCCCGGGACACCTGGATGGGACAGGGTTCTGAGCTCTGTATGGGGTCCTGTATGAATTCTAGCTGTAATCCCGCTACTGCCTGTAATACCCATGCATCGCGCGATAACGCCTGCCATGCGCTCAGAAATTGAAGTGTTCTCCCTCCTACTTTCACGCTTATTACACTCACCTCCTGAGGCATTGGGTTGTCTGTGAGAGCCTCTTCCTCTACGGCCTCTGGGGAACTTGGCTCTGGACAGGAAGAAGGTGTCCTGTTGCTTCCCTTCCCAGTATTGGGCGCGCGGCCCTTGGGGTCTACGGGAATAATTTAAGCGACCGGACGTACGACCCCTGTAACGTCCGGTCCCGGAAAAAACTCAACCAGGGAATATCTTCTTGATTGCGCTTTGCGCTCTTTCCAGCGCGGAATACGTGCCTACAAATTGCGACATTTCCTTTGCAAAGGCTTCGCCAAACAATAGACCTCTGGCTCCTTCACCAGCCTCATACGAGGCCAAGTCACTTAGTTTATTATCTATTTTCAGAAGAACACCTCTCCTACGTTCCGAAGACATAGCGCAGTTAGCGTTGCCCATGAGACAGACAGCTCTTTGCGCCCAGTTCGTCAGAGCCGAAGCGTCTACTGGTGTTCCTGTGTCCTTGGCTTTTTCCGCCAGGTCCATTATCTTAGCTAAGGGACCTGCAATGTCAAGAAGCTTATCTTGGCACCCTCGCCAGGCCCTGTCGATTCCTTTCCGGATATCTCGCGCTGTTTTCGTCACAAAAGTGACCATCTTGGAGTCAAGCTCCGGTGTCTCCGCCAGTTTGAATGGCAACTCTGGTCGAAGGCATTCTGACCGCATCCTGGACCTTACCTCCCTGTCCAGAGGTTTCCTAATATGCTGCGCCATATAGGCTGCTACTCTGGGCGACGGGACCCAATCTGAAGATTTTGGGTGCCTGATCGCTTCTGGGTCAAACATATCGGTGGTAGTGTCTATCTCCTCTGCATGTTGCGCGGAGTCAACGTCGTCTCCACCTTCGTCATCTGGCATATAGCCTTCATCATTGTCCCCTAGATGGTTCACCCCTGGGGTAGGGGGTCTGTCCTGGCTTTGCTTCTTCTTTTCCAGGAAGGCTCTTTTCAGCCTAGCGACAGGGTCGTCTGGTCTTTGGGGAGCCTCATCCTCCCTATCAAGATTGCTCGGGGGGGTCAAAATATGTTTAGTTTTCCGAGCTGCTTTCCGCCCCTTATGTTCAATCCCTTCAGAGGGATGTCTGGCTGACAGCTGATCAACTGACTCTTCTGCTTTCCTCTTATTGGCAAACTGGGCTTGCTGTTCTTGAATCATGGCTTCTAGTACTTCAAGCCTCTGCGCAATAGGCTGCACACCTTGCGATACCGCTTTCGATAATGAATCCCCTAATACCATCTTAAAACTCTGTGAGAGATCAGCGTCCTGTTGGTACGGGCTCTCTCCCCACTCTTCCTCAGACCACTCCGGAGAGGTGGAAGGTGGAGCACCGGGGCTGTTGGATTGTGCCATCTCTAGTGTTGGTAATACCAAATTCTGGGCTGTCAGCAGGGAACAACAGCAGCTAGGCCCCTGTTCCACAGAGATATGTGTATTGCGGGGTTGTGCAGAGCTGCTTCCACAGAGCCTGAAAAGAAGTATCCGAACTTCTTGCTCTAGCTGTCCACTAAATAGCGCTCCGGTGAAATACGAGTTTTTTTATTTTTATTTTTAATAGCCGGTATTAGGTCGTTGTTTCCTCACTGTTCGCTGCGAACGCAATGAAATCACTTGCACGCGCGCGCGCGGAAAGGCCCCGAGGAAATGCCGGGAGACTGAACTTCCTTCCGTTCCCCTGGGTCCTACCGCCCGACTTGTTCGTCAGGGCGGAACCTCGAGGAGCGGGGCCAGGTGCCTGAGGCGAGTGCATTCGCTCGCAGCGCCGGCCCCGCCTCCTCAGAACCTGAACAATGCAATGCCGCAGAACAACGAGTGAAATAATATTCAGAACGTCCGAGCGACACGGATTACTTACTATATTCTCTTCAATTGTAAATATTACATTATATATATATATATATTCGCTCTAATGTCAATGAAGGACACTCATATATATAAGCGTTCTATATACGCTGCGCTGGGGATTATGAACATACGCACACAATTATTCTAAAGAGAGATAATGTGAGGTACTTATCTCTGGCAGCAAAAAAGAAAGAGGAAGGGACCTGGGGGGCAAGGTTCTTATAGACTGACCTATGAGCTGATTGGAGCAGGAGTTAGGCTCAGGACTACAACACCCCATAGGCATCATGTGAGTTTTAGTTTTATAGACATCTTGAAGGAATGATCACTTTAGTTGGACTTTTAAAACATCAGTTTGGCTATTTCTTTGTTGTGACAGAAAAGCACAAATGCTGAAGTTTAAAAAGTCATGTTTTTTTAAATGCTATTATGGCAATATTGAAGAAAGAAAGCATAATGCGAGCCTCCTGTCTTGTCATAGAATATAAACCCATGTTCGGCTAAGCAATGGATAGTGTTAGAGAATGAGGTGTTAAGAGCGGCGTCACTGGGAGACTGGCTATGGATCCCAAGATCTAAAATACAGGGAAGGGTCTTGCAGCAAAATTGTGGAGGTATAAGGGAAACAATAGATGGCTATTAAAATACCTTTCCCCTTTGAGCTGTATATATATTGGCCGACCCGATTAGGGACTTGCTAATTCACCCTAAAAGATTTCAATTATCATACGAGGTAGGTCTGGAAAAGGCAGGCCAGAGGTGGGACAAAGTGAAACACGTTACAGTAGCATGTTTACAAGAATTGCTAAATATAGGGCCTCTTTCACCATTTATCTACCTCCAATTCAAGGGGGTGTTGACAGACAGTTAGTGGGGTGAAACTTTGAGAAGCGAATCCACTCCTATTCAGAAATCGTTAATGTCCCAGAATAATGGGAAAGGCCTAATATATTTAAGATGTACAAAGCCATGTTGTTGGTGGAGCAACAACACAAAAAGGACTAGAATACAGTGATAACAGGACCTGGAAAGAGAGGTAGATTAGGGGTGTAAGGAGCTCATAGTGGAAACAGAAAAGACAGACACAAGTGATCAGTTCAAGGGTGTTTAGCAAACTGTACAAATGGGTGAGAAAAACACCTAATCTAAACCTAAATCTAAGATGGGAGCAAGCTACAACCATCAAATAATAAGGCAGTCCTAGTGGCTGCTTGTCAAATAAAAACGGCCAATCCTTACAACTAAGTTACAAAATAGTGCGGGATAATGTCCACATGAAAAGAAAGAAGTGTTCACCAAATGATAAATCAGGATGGTATCGCTGGGGTCTCCCTTCCCCACATTGTTTGGCATGGGACAAGGCAGGACCTTTGAGCGCAGCACACTCCTGGTCCTCACCAGCACAAGTTTACAGTTCCTTTCAACAATGCCAGGACCTTCTGGGGCCAAGTCTATTTCAGGTAAAGTCTCTTGCCTTTGAAGGCCTGCTGGACCATAAACTATCCACTGTGGACATCCCTCAGCCAGACGCATACTTGTCGCCACAATGTTCACAGGTATATCACAGTTCACCCCTAATTCGCAGGCATCCCCCCCGTCAGGTCCACATTTGACAATTTCACAGTTCACTCAGTTTTCTTCAATGTGTCAAAGACTTGAGTGTACGAGGGGATTTGCTCGACCCTCGTAGGACCGCTTTGACACTTCAAGCCCGCCTCTCCCAAGGCCTCTTGTTTCTCATAGTTTCAACAAAACAACACAGCACAACAAGGCTCCAGTCAGAGTACTTCGAAGGAGCACTCTGCGGCGCCAGACCACTCTGCTTCTGGACCTTTTACTACGGCTTCTTTAAAGTTCGGTTACACAAGTTCTTTGTTCAACAATGTTGCTGCCTGCAACCATGGGTCCAGCACAGTTCGGTTTACTATCAGTCTTCTCCGACTCACCGGCTGTGCTGAACTGTTGGAGCTTCATGTCGTGGGAGTCAAGGACAGCACCACGGTGGCAAGCGCTTCTCCCTGCTTTGGTTATCAGTGCAGAAGGGCTCTGTGTGCCGTTGGCACCTGTCAAACCACACGCCAGCGGGACTTCCCGGTCTTATGATTTCCCTTTCTGAGGCTTTGCGGGTCTGAGTTGAAAAGGGCAGGGGCAATTCCTTCCTCGTCATCCCTCCTGGTCTCACCGCCTTTCTTCTCTGTTTGAACTGCCATTCCGGAATGGCTGTTTCCTTGTGTGTTCGATCTTGCTCCAAGTGTGCTCTTGTGATCCACCTTTTATCCCTGTGGGGGAAAGGGTCATCAGGTGTAAGTAGTTATTTTCAATTGCCCGACTCTGCCTGACCCTTCTGTTGGGATATGTCAGGTAAACGGCTCTGGTGTTAGTCCATTGTCTTTCCTGGTGTAAGAAAGTGTTTGTGTTGGAAAAGTCAACTGGGGGTTGGAGCTTCTAAATATCCTATGGGGTAGGATGGGGAAAACGCTGTGTACAGAAGGGGGTACCATGTCTCGCCCCACTTCCACTCCCCGAAGACCCCCATCCAGGTGATCCTCCCCCCGGAACTGGATCCAATAGCGATGGCCGTGTCCTGGCTTCCTGGATGATAGATCTCTGGAGACAAGCGGGAGAGACACCTTCAGGTTTCTCACAGGGGCTATGGGACAAGTTCTCTCACTCTGTGTTCAGGATGTCAATTGCTTCCCAATTCAGATTGTATGCCCTCAAATGGCTGGACTGCTAGCAATATACACCTTACAGGCGGTCTAAAGTACCTAGATATAAAGCTGGAGTACTGGAGAGGTTGAGGAGTCTGAGGCACCTAATGACATGTGGTGGGCTTGTGAATGGGTTCAGATGTACTGGAAGGAAATACTCTCATGGATGCATGAACTTGACAGACAAGATAGAAGGTTAGACCCACTACTTGTACTTTTCAGTCTCCAGGACGAGGAAGAGGGGTAGGGGAGTTTCATACCCTGAGTCATATGAGGCAGACCTTGCTTTTGGCAGCTACAGTGAACTTGGCTAGAGCTTGGAAGAGGCATACGATACCTGCTAAAGGGGAATGGATAGCAACCGCAAAAGAAGTCTATATAATGGTAAATGTTACTCATATGCTCAATGAATTCTTCTGAACTATAGGAAAGGAATGGTTTCAGTTTGTAACAAACTACACAAATAAAGATGGATGCTAATGTTGTTTGGAGAAATGTATTTATTTATTTATTCCCATTTGTTAAGCATGCAACAGCCCGGAGGCATCATGGTGCTTGTTACAGACGGTTTACTTAGTTACAATTGCACAATATATACAAGCTTGAAGATAGAGCAGAACATACAGTGGGTTAAATGAAGAGGTTGGTTTTGAGTTTTTTTCGGAAGGCAGGGAGAGTTTTCAGCTCTGATGTCTGTGGGTAAGGCGTTCCATAATTTAGCGGCTATGTAAGGGATACAGCTGCTCTGTGGTATTTTCAGAGGGTAAAATGCTGTGAGAAAAGGCTATACAAACAGATAGAAATCTGAAAAGGTAGATCAAGGCAGTCAGGAAGGGGGATTTATTTTTATATTTGACTTGAAGATTAGTCATGTCAGATGCAACCTATTTGGCTGCAAATGTTTGCTTACAATAAGATATGTTGTAATTGAGAAATACAAAAGGAAAAGTCACGATTGTATGAAAAATGTATAATTTATTTCTGCTGGAAAACTTAATAAAACACTTATTAGGAAAATAAATGGGCAGCAATTCCACTGGTGCGAATTCCGCAAGAGGAATTAGGGCCAGTGGAATTACCTATTATAATGGATTCAATCACCCAGAGGAATTAACACTGGAAACAAAAATGATATTTCTACCAGATTACAAAATAAAATGCCACCAAATATAGGCGCTTAATTCTGGCAAAACTTTGTGGTTGGGCCGATGGATACACAGTTTCACTTTGCTGGATACTGCATACTTCTTTGAGAGGATTTCAAGTGGTGAAACTGCTACTCCCATTACAGTTATAGAAATCCTGAAAGAAGCAGTATTGATTAAATTGCAATAGTAATGTTTAAAATTACTTCCTCCTTTTTTCTTGTTTTTACATTGTGTATAACTATAGCTCTAATGATTTTTATATGTGTTTACACACATAAAAGTGTGCATTGGAAGTGCATTGGAAGTGTGGCTGTTGGGCTGGCTGCTCTGTTTTGCTCTGCACTCATGGAATTCGGTGAAGAGCCGTCGGCAAGAGGAAGCCCTCTTCACTGTGCGAGCGCGAAACGGGCACATACTGGACTGCCCTTTTGGATTTACTGTGGGTAATTACTAGTGTATACTAGTTTCTTCTACTAATTGACCGCGGGTCTCGCTGCAATGCAAGTGATAAACTCACGCTGTTCTCTTTGCTTTGTAGCACCGCCCCATTGGTCCCGCCTTTCTGCCCGCCCACAAGCTCACAGCCACTTCCTTATTTGCACAGGTGCATGCGCATCCCGAAGTGCATTGGAAGTGTGGCTGTTGGGCTGTTCGGCTGGCGGCAGGCGGTATTGTGTTCTATATTGTATCCATTGTGTCTGACTGGTATAAGTTGGTGAAAGTGATTTTGCTTAATAATGAGGAAGAATAAATTACTGCTTATCCGAAAAGAAGCGGGGGCGGATTTCTTTACAGCAGTGAGCACTAGAACAGCGAGTCTCGCTCGTGCTGCAGCTTTGCCGCTGCCTGAGGCTAACGAAGAGGAGGTGGAACTCCTGCAATGTGCACAAGAATCTCTTTGCTAGATAAACAGAGTGAGGACAATATTGATCCCTCCCAACTATTGTTTGGGGAGGATGACTTGCCGAACAATATGCTGGCGAAAATGAAGGCTTCTAATTGAAGCAAAAACTTGAGCGTCATCCCTTTGAAAATGAAAATGTCACTCCTAGCTCCTTCAATTATGACAATTTATTGGATCTTTCTAATCATACACCTATTGATGGGGCAAAATCTGTAACCAATATGCCTGACTCACTTGCCTCGGAATTCTCTGTAATGATGAGCATATTCAATCTACTAATACTGTCTGAATTGCGGAAGCAAACTGAAGCCATTGTTGATTTGGCTTTGGAAATAGCTGTATTACCTGGCAAACTATCTGACTCACTGAGTAAAACACTGATGGAAAGATTGGGGGGGAGATCTAAGTTTGATAATGCCGGTCTCACAAAGGCGCCATCAACAGAGGAGATAATTATTATACCGGCTACTCAGGAGTCCGAAACCGAGCCAGTCAGGGATAGTACTAGCAACTATCAGGCTGAAACAGAACAATTGGCTCAGGAGACGAAAACATCCCAAATTCTGTCTGATAAGGGTACGTTAGAAGTTAAATTGTCAAAAAGACAAGAGAAAAAGATGGCTAAACTGAGGAAAAAAAATAATAACAACAAAAATGGCGATAACCTCAAGAAAGTTTTTGAGGGACTGTATTCTTGACGAGGAGGACGAAGATTTGCCAGCTCCTGCAAATAAACATACACAAAGTAAAATTACCATAACTGGTAGTGATGCTCCCCAGAGTGTTAACACGTGTATTGATCAATCTACACAGAGCATATACGTTGAAGGGGATTATCCACTGTGTGAAGTTATGAAGAAAAAAAAATCTTTAATGCGGCTTTGCCCCAGGGAACTATGGCGGAATCAGTTAGGCTCTCAGAGGATAATGAGTTTATCCACCCTACTCGAACTGGTGCAGTTAGGTTGGAAAGTAAGATCACAAAGGTGGGTGAAATCAGTCGTGATACTGGGCCAGTGAGGAACCAGGTGGGTATTTCAGTCAATAGTGGCCTGGGCAGCACGGACTGGAAAATTGTTTCTGGCAAGTTCTCCAATGACAATTATGCCGTTGGGAACACAAGGGTGTGTGAATTCAGTTGCGTCGCCGACCCAGTGAGGTACCATGTAGGCACTTTGGTTAACAATGAATTCAGCCCTATCGATGACCCAGTGAGGCACCCTGTAGGCACTTTGGTTAACAATGAATCCAGTCGTTTCGCCGGCCCATTGAGGAACCATGTAGGCACTTTGGTTAACAATGGTCCTGGCGACAGCGACTGGAAAATTGCATCTGGTAAGCCACCTAACGATAACCATTCTGATGTGAATATAAAGGTTAATAGTATAAATCCAGTCAGAGCTGATATAGCTCTCATTAACAAGAGTATTGATAGGAACTCCAATGTGAATTTGAATGATGATGCTTTATATCAATCCATAATCAGAGTGCTCAAGGAGAAGCACCCACAAGATGCATCCCAACTTTTGGCAGGACAACGGCCGATCATTAATACTGTTGGTACATATGAGGAATACTGTGCAGATTCGGTTATGGATGGGCATGGAACTGTTAATCATTACAGTCGTGCGGAGATTGACGAACAGTTCCAAGTCCACCAGACACTTGATCTGAAAGACCCTGTGCGACCTGACTTACTGGGGCTGGTTATGACAACCTTATTTGATGACCCGGCTAACACCTTGTTAAATAGACCTTTTATACTTTCTCTACTGGGTCAGATCCCCAATCTAAGCTTGATCTCTTCGGCAGACATTTATCTTGTTGACTATATTCACAGGCAACGTTTAGACTATGTTCCCCTAGTGATTCCATCGCCATTAGTCAGAAACCTCCTGATGAGAGAGGCCGAACAGCTTCAACGAAGGGGTTATGACATTTTTGAATATGTTCATACTCTGCCTCAATTAAAACTTCCATCACGGAACAACATTAGACATTCTAAGGAAGTTCATCAAAACAGGGTGGCTAGGGTAAGTGATGAGGTACCCGATAATGTGGAGAAACAGGACTGGACATGGCTTGCCTTGACTCTGCGAGAGTCTATTGACACTCTTAGAAAACTAGGAAAGCCTCTTTAGCTACTGAGAAACAAACTCAAACTATTGAGCTGGAACTCAAGAGGAACATCTAATTTGCTACATAATTCGAGCCTCATGAGTGAACTTGCTCAATATGATTTACTATGTATTCAAGAAACTTGGTCAAGGGTCCCCTTATGTTGGGAGGGCTCTACGGTTTCTTCATTATGTGCACAAGGGGGTAGGCGGGGCCGTCCGAAAGGTGGCCTCGTAATTGCCATAAAAAGCGATTTGAAACCCAAAATTACGGGTGAATGGGCATTCTCTCATCACTTCTTAGTGGTGTGTTTTACACTGCTATTTAATGCCAGGGACACAGCTTTTCTGTTTGTGAACATATACTGGAACCCGGAAGAATACTCAGATTGTCAATTATGGTTGGAATTATTCAACCTGGGATCTTTACTGGAAAGCTGGTTGTCAGTGAATGTGGGGGGGCACATTGTGATTGCTGGGGATCTTAATGCTGATATCTACGAGGACTCTTTAATTGGGGACCTTCTTATTAGCAACCTGGAGGACCCTTCGCTATCAGGTGATAATATCAAGTGTAGGGGGAGAATGTGGACTCATTTATCTGAGGTTTGGGTTTTGGAAATTCTTGCTAACCATTTACCCACTTGGAAAGCTAGAGGCTTTAAATCCACAATTGATTATATCATCTGTTCAGTGGGTGTGTTTAACTGCACAGGAAAATTTGACATTATTGATACTAATCTCAGTGATCACTGTATGCTTTCCCTGGAAATAGGTACTGTAGTACCAAATGATCCAAAAATTATGTTTAAATATAACTTGAGTGTTAACTGTGCAGGGAATAGAATTAGATGGACGGGGAAAAAAAAACATTTGCTTTACTGCCACCATGATTGAAGATCACGAGAGCTTCTCTGACCATCAGCGGGATGAGATATATTTGGCCCTTAAATTTACAGACTACATTAGTAGCTCCCTTGCAAAAATGGAGGATTCTTATGTTAACAAGAAGATCAGTGACAATTATAAGTCCCACAATTTTGATTTAGAAGTGAGGGATAAAAAGCACATGATGAGGAAAGAGATAAAACAGGTCAGGAAAGCTGAGTATATGCTTTTTGATACAGTGGCTATGCTCAAGAAAATTAAGCATAGATATAAAATTGGTCTATCCAACATCGTACTATCAGATGCCAGAGAGATGGGGAAATTATGCTAAAATCCTTACGAGGATTGAATTCAATGAATTTTTGGAATTTAATTAATGATCTGACAAACCACAGAAAGTGTCACTTCTGAATCGTATTAATGAATCAACGTGGTTGGGACATTTTGCAAACTTGTATCACAGCAAAAATGATGAGGTACCTATAACATGGAAATGTAAATCGAAATGGCTTTTGAACTTTAACATGTGGGATATTAAAAATGTAATTATTAAATCTAAAAACTCTGGGGCACCACGGCCGAATAATTTATCCAACAACAGTTTTAAGTGTGAACCCGAGATATGGGCTAAAATACTCACCCTTTTGTTTAATAACATATTAGTCACCAAAGTTATCCCCTTGTCCTGGGGGGTATCAATTATTATCCTTATTTTTAAGAAGGGATCTCGTTTATGTCCCACGAGTTATAGGCCAATTGCCATTGCCGATCCAGAATCAAAATTGTTTTCATCTGTGGTTCTGAAAGATATTCAAAAGTGGATGATGGAGGAACAAATCCTAGACATGAGACAAATAGGTTTTAGGAAAAACATGGGCACAGAGTGTGGTGGTTTGATGCTGAATTGTCTGAGAGCGGAAGCTATGAAGAAAGGTGCTACCTCTGTTTTTGTTGCATTCATGGACCTAAGCTCCGCTTTTGATTTGGTGGACAGAACTATTCTCTGGCAGAGATTGAGAGTACTGAATATGCCCCCGATCTTGTTGGATATAGTAAGGGCTATTTACTCACAGACTGGTCTGAAGGTCAGACTCGACTCGGAGGGTACTCTCTCTGACAAACTCATTATACATAATGGTCTTCGCCAAGTATGTAGATTGGCTTCTACAATTTTTAACTTTATGTGAGTGGTGCGAATTTGGCTCTGTCTAATAAGGGCTTAGTGTCCCCCAGACTTTTGAATACTCATCTGTCCTGGTTAGCGTATGCAGACATCTTCCTCCTTATGGAAAGCACCAAGGTTGGTCTTCAACGAAAGCTTATAGCTTTTGAAGATTTTATTACCTCTATAGCATTGAAGATCAACCCATTAAAAATGGTGATAGTCCGTTTAGGAAGAAGAAACAAGAAGTTAAATATGTTCACATGGTCATGTGGTAACAGACGACTTAAAACTCAGCCTGAGTTTAAATACTTGGGTTTTGTAATTTCTGGGTCGAACTAGAGATCCTTACTTAGGACACAACTCAGATTTAAAGCAGACATTGCTATTCGCCAAATGTGCGCTCTAGATTCCAAATCCGGCAAATTTACAATGATTCCTCTGAGAGAATTTTACATGAAAAACGTCATCCCTCGATTAACATATGGAGCCGAACTACAACCGATAAGCTGTGAGGGGGACTGGTCCTTAATAGAGAGTTACATCTGGAAATCAGCCTAGTACTTTTTACCAAAATGTATTCCTTTTCACTTAATTAAGTACGAATTTGGGCTAAACTCTCTTCTGGCTTACGTGACCTGGAAAAGACTTATGCTGTGGAGGAAATGTAAGTCTTCAGAGACCAACTCTCTGTACTGCCATGCAGGACGGGATACTGGAAACCCATTTATTGTAGCACTGAATGCTGAAACATTAAAAAACTTGAAACATCTAGGTATGTCAGTAACCTCACTCATGAATAAACCCTTTAGGGTCAAAGAAATTGTTATGGGTTTCGATTGGTTGAATACAAAGAATGGAATAATGAATTCAAAATTGGATCATCAAGTGTGCGCTTTGAACAAATGGTTGCCGGCTATGAAAAGTTATTTATTAAAGTATCCAAACAAAAGAATTAGAAATGATTTTATGCGTTTTAGGTTTAATGTCATTGCTCCAAATCAGATCAACTATCAGATTGACTGTTCAAGGTTCTTGGACATGGTGCAGATTCTGTTGTATAGAGGGTATGGTTGAGAACTTGAAGCATATAGTACTGGTATGTTCGGCCCTCAAGGAGAAAAGGCTTCTATATTTTGGACAATACATACCTAATACTGCTGATGTTGATAGGGAATTTAGCTGGTATAAAATGTTACATAATAGCAAAGGTAATTTAAATATTAGGGTTGCAACATTTCTAAGAAACTTTTGTGCTCTTTTTTAAGTATTTGGAATTGAACTTAACTGTTTTTATAGGCGTAGCAGTATTATCAATTGACGGTAATTATCGTTTGTGTGACTAACTTTTGTTTTATGTCTCTATTGTGAGGTCTGTTTAGTCAATTTACTGTACGTAATTTGTTTTGAATTGACTAATTTCCATTTTGTTCAATGAATCTCTGAAATTATGTGTGTATACATTTTGTAAAGGTTTATATAAACCGAAACAAATAAAGAATTAAAAAATAATAATAATTGGAATGTTTTTCCTTTTATCTCGTTGAATTATTGTATTTTATTTTATTTTAGTAATTGCTATAAATGTTATGTATTCTTTTTTAATATATTTCTTGTGGTGTAAGGTTTAGTATGTACAACTTGAAGCACAATAAATAAAAATTAAAAAATTCAGGTAAAAATACACAGTGTAGGTGATGAAAATGAAGAAAGACGGATGCATCCATTTGACCCTAAAGGGTTTGTAGACGTATACCTTCCCCAAAAACACTTTCCAACACCATGCAGCCACTAGCAGCAGCAAACCTTGAGTTCCAAAACATCATAGTTTAAGTTGTGCTGAATGGGAATGTGCATCAGTGCCACAGAATACAACCCGCACAAAGGTGGATGAGACACCTTGCAAGAAGAGTGCTCATTTCCCAGGTCAGGCCATCAACCTGGGCAACTGATGGGCAGCTAATAATACTCAAAAGTATATAATTATTTATTTAACACACACTTTAGAAAATACACTAGCACTATAAATCAAACGCAAGTTCCAACACAATCAGAAGAGTATTCACACCTCCCTTAGCAATTACTAGACAAGTCTAAGTCAAAACACCACTTTTTGTCAAAACAGAGGTGAGCGCGTAACTTAGATGGCACTCCAATAATTAGGTTAAAGGGAGAGAAAAAGGCAGGTCATAAAAATAAAACAGTTCCCAACACTTTTTAAGAGACAAAAACAAGTTACTGAAGGCAGATTATACTGTAGAGTCAAAGTTCATAGGCCAGGCCCACTTTGAATGGAGCAAGGCGAAATGTGCCCAAGATCACACGGTTTAGAAATGCATTCAAGTCTTTGTAGAAATGTTCAAAAGAGGCTAGGTTGGTTCAAAAGGTAAAGTTAGAAGGTCTGGGGCCAACCGAGTTGGAAAGCCAAGGATTTAAGGGTCACCTTTCGTAATCCGAAGAAAGGGAGGCCAGGCAGAACACAGTACCTTAAAGAGTGAGGAAGATCCAGCGGTGGCAGTTGTTCCTGGCAGCGGGCACAGTTCGTGGTTTCGACCAGGGGAAGAGAGGATCTCGCCGAGGAGGAAACTTGGATTTGTTGCACTGCCCAGGGAAGAAACCAGCCGCGGAGTTCTTCGGTTAAAAGGTGCGTTCCTGGTATTCGCGGTCACAGTGGTGAAACTTGGCTATCCGGCCGCCGGGGTGCTTGGCACGGGCAATTCGTCCAAGAGACGTCCTGGAAGGCGAAATGGCAAACTGGTTGATCTGACCAGCTCAGAGGAAGAAGACTCTTCCAGCAGAAGATCTTCTCTTGTCGGGAAAGTGGTGAGGTCGTTGTAGCAGGGCTCCACCGGTGGTGTCGTCGTCGCAGATGGCTCAGCTTCTCCCCTCTTCGGATTTCTTAGGTCCTGTGGCGACTTCTGAGGTTCCAGTCCCAAAAGCCCTGCTTTTATGCAGAAAAACCCCCATTCAACAGCCTAGCTGTCACTCAAACATGCCAAGTGGTGAGCCGGGCGGCTCACCATTGGGCCAATCAGAACAGAGTGTGACTTGAGTTGCTAAGGCAACGCAGTCCAGGGGGCCAATTCCCCCACCCACACATCCTGTGGAACCCAGACAGAGTGGTACCAGTTGGAGGGCTTCTGTGGAGAAGCCCGCCAAAAAGTGGAACAAAGGGCCCGACCTTGGTTGGAGTTACAGAGATGGACACGAACGCCATTTTAGAAAAGAGTTCTGGCAAAAAGACCCAACCGGTGGTTTAATATTAAATAAATAAACCGCCGGTATCTTTAACATTGCACCAAAAAGTGGTGCGTTTAAAATCAATGGGAAAATCCCATAGGAAATATTCTGGTGGAATATTTTGCGTGGTAACCACTGCCACCAGCCAGAAACTCGACAAGGGGGGACTGGACAGTGCCCCCTTGGAAACAGACCCTGGGGCAATCCAATTAACCCCTTCCAGTACTTCCGCAATATGATGGTTTGTACTGGTTCTGTTCACAATTTTGGACTAGTAAAGTTAATGGTGACTTTACATGCCCTGGGAGTCAGTAGTCAGTCCCAGGGTATGGAGTCTATGTTTGGGGGTCACTATGACACCCCTGTGTTACTGCACTGAGGGTGCTGTGTAACACAAACACAAAAAACAGATGACACCCTAGTAAAAGACCCCATAGCCCATAAACACACAAAAAGTCAAAGACATACCTCAAATCATGCCTAAGAGTGGGAGGAAAAGAGTCTCAGTCTTAGCAGGAGAAAAAGACAACCCCCAAAAATCCAGCAAAGCTGCTGGGGGACTCACTAGGTTTGGGAAATTAGCCTTATAAGAGAATTCTCCCTAACACTTGCTCGGGTATTAGACGTGATCATGCCGCAAAGCATGCACCCCAGCACATCGCCCTGCTCACCACTCCTACAGAGGTCAATGTGACAGACGCGGCTCTATGCAGCTAGCAACGGCCCAATCACTGCAGCTCTGGACTGCACGCATTTCACATTGCCCCCACACCCCGGTATGTGAAGAGGTGTTCTAGAACAGATAACAACATTCCTCAAACATACAGGTGAAGTGTGATGCAGACCTAACCATGACCTAATGCTGTGCCAATATCCCAGGTTTGACTCATGATGCCATGGACCTATGCAACAGTACACTGCCGGCATACATGGAGGCCCACAGAAAGCAACAGACCTGGATCCTGGGTAACTACAATCACCATCAAACAACAAATACAGGGTTCACAAATGAAAAGGGTGAAAAGGACAGGGAGCTGTTCACCCTTGTAATGCAAGCCCTGCACAGCCCTGTGCATGAAGGACCTGCCATCTGACAAAACATAAGAAGAACTACACCACATGACAATAACCTACAAGACAACATCAGGGCATGACAGAAATGCATAATCCCAAATGTGCAAAGAATAAACTACAGGTACCACAATTATTAGGGAAACCATACCTTGACAGAAAAAGGCAAAGCTCTCCCCCACAAGAGGACAGTGCAACATGAAAAAGCATCTATGGCATGAAGGCTGCATCCCACAAATGCCATTTCCAAAGTGCACGATCACTATCACAAAGTACACAAGAATATCAGAAAGCATAGCACAGTGCCTGCACGAGTGCCCAGTAAAGAAGAGCCACAGATTACAGGTCTATTTGCAATTCAGTTACAGCGAATGTCAGTTACCTCTGGTGGGTCGGTGATGTTGAAAATGGGGGATAAGCCTGGTGACATAAAGCATTTCACCAATCATTCTATGAGGTATGACATCATATTGGGAATGGTGGAAAAAGCAATGTTGCCATACACACATTATCTGAAATGTAAACCATCATGCCATGACTACTTGGTACACTTGCTGACCAGCACCCATCTCTATTGGCTTTACAAGTGACTCCGATTACCCCAAGCTCCCATGGCTGACAAAACCTGTACGGAACCTGGAACAGCACAGGTGGAGGCGTATAATGAGGCACATATTAGAACCATACTTTGTATTAAGCGTACCTTTGGCATGCTGAAGGAACAGTTTCAGTTTCTCCATCAGACAGGAGGCACCCTAATGTTCAAGCAAAACAAGATGGGGTATGGGAACATTTTTGTCATGTGCCCCATGCCACACAGCATGTGCGTTGGGAGACGTTCCTATCCCAGATGTCGACATGGCACTCTCCCAGAGAAGGATGTCGACAATCATCCCGGAGACCACTTACCACTATGCAGTGGCGTTAATGAAGGCACAGACAGACACCTTGCATGGCAAGAACTTATTAAGAATTTCTTTTAAGGATATTGCATGACACATCTCTCATGACTGTATATAGTCCCATAGTAAATCTTTAACAACCGCTCAGAGACATCTCTGCTCTCCTCATTTCATGTTCAAACGTACCTTTATTTTGAGGCCAAACAACATCCTTGCCCTTCCAGCTCCCTTTTCCCCAACCCCCCTTTCCCCAATACCCTTGTTCTCCCACCTCCCTTATCCCTAGCACCTTTGCACTTCTCCCCCCTTTATCCCTAGCTGGAATGTATCACGCATTGTAGACTCGTTTAAGAGATCGTTTCCAAATGCAAGATGGTTCAGCTTGTGTATGTGCCACAGAGCACTGGAACCGTCAATGGGGTCTGCTAGGCCCTGAGCTGTCTTTGGGAATGACAGAAGTTGAACTTCCAGGCGGTTGTCCTCGGATATGCTCAAAAGTCAGGAGCAGTGTCCTCTGTATGCTTTCAGCGCCTGGCGATATAACCTCTGTCAGCTCTCTGACCCTTTGTCCCACCACTGTACTGAATGCTGTTGCTGCAGAGAGGTGGTGCCGCTGCCTGTCCATTGCCTTTGCCGTCCATCGGGATGAGCCCTGCACAGCATCCCACAATATTTTTGCTGCATTCCTGGTGCTTGTAAATATTGTTCAACCTAATACAGATCCCTTCAAGGGTTTACTGGGGCATGCTGTCAGGCATGCGTGCAGCACTAGGGGTGTCACGCAGGTACCCTCCCCTTCCACCCAACCACTGGTATCCACAGGTCCAATGCCATCATCATCACCTCCTTAGTCTGCGCCCTGATGCTGGTGGCATCAAATAAATTAAACACGTGATGCGGGGGAGGAAGGATTGCAGACTAGTTGTTAGTGCCACCCCATAGGAGGCTGGTGCGGAATCAAACTTTTTCTCCATAGAGGCCTGCAGGATGATGGTGCTGGCAGCAGGTGGGGCTGCTGGGTAAGCAGTGTTCGTTGTGGTGGAGGGAGGTTGGGGCGCTGTACCATCAACAGTGTCAATAGTGGTGGTGTAAGTGGCCACATATGCTGGGGTGAAACTAGTCTGGCTAATTGTTGCAGCCGGCATTCTGGTGCTGGCGGCAGATGTTGTCTTGTCGGAGGTCTTCCAGCAGTTGCCATGAATGCGGGGTGCAGTAGTGGGGGTTGAGGTGCTAGTGGTCGATGTCGACATCTGTGTGCTCTCAGTGCCATGTCAACTCGACCCCGACAACTATTCGACCATTGTTACATCTGTCCTCTGATATGCACACACCATGCTGGATGTGAGAGCTGAATTTGTTGACATGTGCACCTTGTGAATTGCTCTGAGGAGTCTGCATGGTACTTTACAGGGTATTTTGTCAGGACCTGCACGCAGCACTGGCAAGGTTGGACTAGGGCAAGGAGACAGGGAGACTTGGGCTTCTATTTGTACTGGCGCAGATGCATTGCTCATGTGACATTTACAGGCACTGGTGTTTCCAATGTGGGTTCAATGGTATGTGGGGGTTTTGAGGATGCATGTGGGCAGGGGAGCTCTTAGTTGACTGTATGACCCTGGGATGCCCGGACAGGTGCAACTCCAGGTTGAATGAGATCAAATTTCCATAGATGCAATGGTACATTGCTACCTTCATAGTCATGTGGACACGGTGTCGCTACTAGGATGGCACATGCCTGTTGTTGCCCTAGCATTGTTCCCATGGCCTTTTGAGCAGGAATTGGCCTCACCATTGTGGCCATCTGATTCTGCAGCATGGCATATGCCTAGGCTAGGGAGTCAGGTTATGCGTCACATTATAGAGGTGATATTCCTTCTCACCAGTCTCGATTTGACTGCATGCTCCACCAATACCCTGTATGCCAGCCATGTGGGGAACACGGCTGGCCATTTCCTCCCAGGATGTGAGGATGAGTGGCTCAACTCTGCCACCTCCTGTGGCAGCTGTCTTCCACCGCTGGATGGAGATTAGGGTCTGTACTGTGGCCTTCTGGTCATTCCATCTTTTGCAACAGTCTCCATTGTCCCGGGGTACGGTGCCAATAGCTAACACCTTATCATGCATCTCTGACCAGATTGCGCTCATCCTACAGACAGATGTTTTGCATTGAGTGCCCCAAAAAGCTTACCAGCATAGCACAAGGTCCCGGAGCTCTGCCTTACTGAATTTAAGTTTTCAAAACCGCATTTCAGGCTCCCTCCCTTTGCCTTTATCTCCCAGTATGCTTGGCACTGCATATAGGGTTGGATGGAAATAGGAAATCGGTGATTCAGAATGGATTGCGTTTTCAAACATGGCCACCGCTGAGCTTCCAGTTTGCTGGATGATGCGCTTTTTTCTCTGTGGTAATTCTGTAGGTGGAATTACCTTTCAGTAATTCCTCCACTTTTCTGGAGGATTTAATGATTGGTGTTGGTTTTTGGTGCAAATTCAGCTGAATGGAATTGCTGTCAATGGTTGGTGCACGCACATGTGGCCTCATAATTCGGCATTAATTCCTCTGAATGCCATGGTGGTATGGGTAATTTCTTGCAGCAGCATTAGCATTGTATTTACCACAAAACTCATGAGCCCAAATATGTCCACATTCTCTGAAAACAAAAGTAAAGTCCATACACTCCAACATTGAAGGTCACTTGAGATCAGTGGAGTAAACATTTCCTAAAATGTGGGGAGGGCATGACATCTATAGGAAAGGGGCCCTGCCAAATGAGGGGGAAAAAATGGTGTGCGACAAAAGTTGGGGGGAAAAACACCCATGCCCCCCTAAAATGACACTCATGCTTGAGGTGATCTACTCCACTTTATCCCCCTACATAGGTTCTTGGAGCAGGTAGGGGGATAAAGTGGAGTAGATCACCTCAAGCATGGGTGTAATTTTATGGGGGCAAGGGTGTTTGTCCCCCCAACTTTCGTCGCACACCATTTTGTCCCCCTCATTTGGCAGGGCATCTACTCCACTTTATCCCCCTACCTGCTCCAAGAACCTAAATCTACACACTCTCTCTCCTCCTTGATTGATTGATTGATTGATAGGTTCTTTATAATGCGCCTATACACAAGTGCTACTCAAAGGAAGTTACTCCAGCAAAATAGCTATATATGTCTGTGAAAAGAGAGTAGCGCCCAACGTCCACCATCAAAGCCAATAACGATACTTCGCTCCCTCAGCTGTTCTGGTCAACAGCTCTCTTGGGTAAGGTGGCTTCCCTCAAAAAAGACTGATTTCCTCACAAGAAAACTTCTGATGATCCTCAGATTCTGGATACCTACCACCCACTGACAATATTCCTTTCCTACGCAAGTTTCTAGAGAAAATACGGACACAGAGACTCACACGGGTCTCACAATCTACTACATAACCACCAGTCAGCGTTCTGGCCAACCACTGGAATTGAATCATCACCCCAATTTATAGGAGTTAAATCCGTCACATCCTGGACAACAATGCACCAGCTATATTCATTCAGTTGCAACTGTCAGCCATCTTTGACATGATGTCTCACTCAATACTTCCAAACCAACTGAAAACATTCTCCAGCATCGATGGCAGTGCTCCCAAGTCAATAGCCTCTTTTTATGATGGTGGAGTTCAAGTACAGTCAAGTCCTTTCCTCTCCAACACCTCTTTCAAATCCATGTCTTTTCAATACTTTCGAAAAACCAGTTCCTGACCCAGGTACCCATTTCTCCTTTTCCTTCCAAAGAACAAGTTACTTAAGTTCTTTCGATGGGATGGTCCGACGACGTATTCCATATCTATGACAGTAATCACCACAGCTGTGCTGCTTCGGAAAATCTTTCGGCGTCTGCTTCCTGCGTCGATGACGTCGATACGCCGCCCTTGAGGACCTCCTCCGAGGGCCGACGTCACTGGATGTTATAAGTAGGACGCATGACGCCCGTAGCCTCAGTTGTAGTTTTTTCCCAGAACGTGTGGCACCAGTCTTCTGACTGTCTGACCACACAAAGAGTTGCGGAAACGTAAGCTGCAATCGCATAAGAAATTCTGTAGCGGGGAAGGCAGGGAGGGAGCGATCTGGAATACGTCGTCGGACCATCCCATCGAAAGAACGTTACCAGGTAAGAGAGTAACTTGTTCTTCGAGGGGATTGGGTCCTCTGACGTATTCCATATCTATGACAGACTCCCAAAGCAGTACCAATGCAAGGAGGTGGGAAAAGAATTTAGAAAACAGAAATTTCGAATGCCCAATCAAATTGCGGAGTAAAGGACGCCTTGCCAAAGGCCAGATCCTGCCCCTGGATGGAATCGAGGGAGTAGTGACGTACAAAAATATGTACCAAAGCCCAGGTGGCTGCATCACAGATGTTACGAATAGGAACACCCCTCTGTAGGGCAGTAGAGGCAGCCATACCCCTGGTAGAATGGGCCCGTAAGCCGACCGGTGGGTCCTTACCCGCCAAGCGGTAACACTCAGAGATAGCTAAAATAATCCAGCGAGACAAAGTCTGTTTTGTCACAGCTTGTCTCAAACGCTGTCCAGCGTAACCAATGCAGAGTTGATCGTCCACTCTGACCTGGGACATGCGTGAAATATAAAAGCTTAACGCTCTCCTAGGATCAAGCCTATGGAGCCTCTCCTCTTCTTCACCAGGATGTGGAGGAGGATAAAACGCCGGAAGAACAACCTTCTGGCCTGAATGAAATTCCGACACCACCTTCGGAAGAAAGGAAGGACCAACTCTAAGGACAACCCTGTCCTTATGAAACACAGTGAAGGGTGGCTTAACTGAAAGTGCCTGTAACTCACTCAGCGAGCGGAAGTGACCGCAACCAAAAATACAGTTTTAAGAGTTAACAGTCTCAAAGGGCATGAATGCAAAGGCTCAAACGGAGCACCCATCAGAAACTTGAGAACAAGGTTCAATTCACAACCGGGCACCTGGAAAGGTGACGGAGGGAACACATTAGTGAGCCCTTTCAGAAACTGAGAAATTAAAGGAATTTTAAAATAGGAACAATCTTCAGACGAGCGCTTAAATATGGACAGCGCCGCCAGGTAACCTTTAACGGTACCCACTTGCAGGCCCCTGTGAGCCTTTATGGCACGGCGCCAGCATACCTAAGAAAAAAATTAAGCTGGTATGAGCCGAGCCGTAGTTTGAGATCCGCTAAATAAGGATTGATCAATTCCAGCTTCCCAGGTAAAGCCACAGGCCTCGGTCGAGCTTTTCCGAGCCTGGCAATTTCCCACTGGAATAAACTGCCTTGCAGCCTACGACTGGAAAGCAACATCCAACTCTTCAGGAAGCAATTGAAGACCTTTCTCTGCAAATAATTAAGCAACTATCACATCGTATCAGGTTGCCCTCTTTCTGCTTCTCCTCTCTTCTCTCTATTTGTGTTGTCCTGTGAATCTCTGTCCTTGTGTTTTTATTCGCGCCCTGATGCTTGCGAGCTTCGGCGCGTAATAAATAAATAAATATAAAATAAAATAAAAAGAAAGCAAAAAAGACAGAACTACAGGAATGTCACATGAAAAAGGATCCACATTCTTAACCCTGCACCAGTCGCAGAACTTACGCCAACGGCAACGGTACAGGGACTTTGTTGCTTGCCGTCTGGCCGAAAGCAACACCTCCATCACGTCTTCAGAGAGGTCCTAATCCTTATAACTCAACCTTTCAGAAACCAAGCGTGAAGGTTGAGGGATCTGACCTCTGGATGGAGAACCTGACCCCCCTCCCGTGAGAGCAGATCGTCTCGGTAGGGAAGACGACGTGGAGGGCAGATGGACAAGTCAAGAAGGTCCGGGTACCACGTCCTCCGGGCCCACGCCGGAGCAATGAGGATCATCCGGGAACCGAACCTCCGCAGCACTTGCGGAATGACGAGGACTGGAGGAAACGCGTACAGCAGTGGGAATGACCACTCCACCACGAACGCGTCTCCTAAGGCTCCTTTCAGAGGAAATTCCCACGAGCAGAACCTCTTGCACTTCCGGTTGACACTGGAGGCGAGGAGATCCACTTGAGGGGTCCGGGAATCTCCTGAGCCAACTCCCATTCGTTAGAGATCGCGCTCTGCCTGCTCCGAGCGTCCGCCGTCTCGTTTTCGTCTCCGGCCAGATGAACTGCCGAGATCGAAACTTCCTGCTGGATTGCCCAGAACCAGAGCTGCATCGCCTCCCTGCACAGAGGAAGTGACCCGGCCCCCCCCTTTTTGTTGAGGTAGTGCATGGCCACCGTGTTGTCCGTCAGGATCAGGACATTCTTCCCTCACAACGTCGGCAGAAAAGCCTTCAGGGCTAGCCTGACGGCCCTCAGCGCCAACAGATTGATATGGAGTCTGGACTCCGACGGAGACCAACGACCGCTGATTGTCAACTCGTTGGCATGAGATCCCCATTCCGTGAGGGATGCGTCCGTCACAATCGTCACCTCCGGCCAGGCTAGCCAAAATGGAGCCCCCTTCATCAGATTGTCTTCGACGGCCCACCACAGAAGGTCCTGGGCGACCGAGGACGACTCCTGAACAGGGTCCGACATCCTGCTGGAGGACTGAGACCACTGGAGCTTGAGTGCCCATTGCAAAGATCTCATCCGCAATGCAGGATGCCATGAGGCCGAGCAATCTCAAGAACTCGAACGCTGGGAGACTCTGGGCAAGCTGAAACTTGTGTACCATCTGCTGAATGTGATGAGCCCTCACCTGGGGAGGAAAATACTGCCCCAGGGACGTGTCGAGCAATGCTCCGATGTACTGGAGCCTCTGAGTTGGTGTCAAATGAGACTTTTTTAAGTTGAGGGAGAAGCCCAGCTTGTGGAGGGAGTGGCAGGTGACTGACAGATGATCCAGGACTTGCTCGGGAGAGCACGCCCTGATCAACCAATCGTCCAGGTAGGGGTAGACGTGAATCCCCCCCTTTCCTGAGGTGCGCTGCCACCACTACCATGAGCTTGGTGAAAACACTTGGGGCGGAGGTCAATCCGAACGGCAGGACCCAAAACTGAAAGTGCGAGTCGCCAACCGCGAACCTCAGGTACTTCTTGTGCTTTGGGTGTATCGGCACATGAAAATAAGCGTCCTTGAGGTCGAGAGACACCAACCAGTCCTGAAGTTGAAGGGCCTGGAGGACTTGAGAGAGAGTAACCATCTTGAACTTGTCCTTCCTGAGGAGTTTGTTCAAACCGCGCAAATCCATGATGGGTCTCAATCCCCCGTCTTTCACGGAAATCAAAAAATAAGGGGAATACCATCCCTTGTTCCTCTCCGCTACAGGCACCAGTTCTATGGCGCCTTTCTCCAGCAGGGATTGAATTTCCTGCGCAAGGAGCGGATCCAGACTCTTCAAAGAGAGATTCCCCGGTGGATTGTGGTGAGGCCTCTGCCGGAAAGGAAGACAGTAGCCGTGGGTTATGATCTCCAGAACCCACACATCTGAAGTAATGGCGCGCCACTCTGCAAGATGCTGCGCCAGCCTTCCCCAACTGGCGAACCATGGGACATGGCCTCATGACTGAGCTGAAGCAGCTGCGGCGTTGCCCGAGTACAAAGATGCAACAGCCTGAGCGGCCTTGGCACCTCGAGTACCTTGTTTTCCACCTCTGGCACTCCTATGGTGGCCCCTTTGACTGGCAGCTCCTCTCGCTTTACCAAAGGATGAGTAATAACGAAAGGAACCTCCCCTCCATTGCTGTCCCCTAGGACGAAAAGGCGGAGGTGTCGAACTGCAGCGCCTAACGACTTTGCTGCAGCTTTTGAGGTCTGCAACCTGTCAAGGCTCTCGTCAGCCTTGCTGCCAAAAAGATGTTCCCCGTCAAAGGGCATGTTGAGGAGCCGGGCCTGCACATCAGGAGCAAAGGAGCAAACCCCGAATTCCGCAACCACGCAAACCTGTGTATCCCGGGAGGATAGCTCAGCGGCAGCGTGCGCGTCTTGGAAGCAAGACGACACGGAGCAACAACAGGTTCGATCCCCGGGTCCGCGCTTAGAAACCTTTGGGTGTTTAAGCGCGTTATAAATACGTAACTAAGAAAGAAAAAAAAAAAACACACACAATTACTCAACTAAGAAAAACAAAAAAGACAATTTCTGTAACAGCGCCTCGATGCCTGCGGGCTGTGTGAGCGCTTTATAAATGTGAAATAAAATAAAATGAAATGTGAAATAAATGGTGCTCGCCGCCATGGACCGGCTGACGCAATCTGCCATGTCCAAAGCCAATTGAAAGGCCTCACACATGGCATCCTTGCCATCGTGAACCATGGCAAGGAAGCCATCCCGTTCGTCCCCTTCAGGAATATGTTCAGCCGCTAAGGAAACACAGTTCCACAGAGTGTGTGTGAAACGTGACAAGGCACATACGGAGTTTGCCGCCTGAAGCGCCATACCCCCTGAAGAAAACACTTTCTTCGCCCAGCCGTCAAAACGATTGCCATCCCTATCAGGAGGGATGGTAGGATACGACGCCTGCTTTGCCAGCGTCGTAGCCGCCTGCACCACCAAACTCTCCGGAGTGGGGTGCTTGGACAAGTAGCAGGGTCGCTACTGGCTGGGTGGTATTTTCACGGCAAAGACTTGCCCACTGCCGGGAGACTCTCTGGAGCAGTCTAAGCCGCCGCCACCCTCCTCTGTAGAGCCATATGAAATGGCAGTACTGGGTCAGCTGGTGGACCAAGGTCGAGGATATCCGTAAGGTCATCCTGAAGAAACTCCCCCGGGGGAGCAGACCATCCCAAGTACTCGGTGACCCTCGACATAAGGCGCCGGTACGAGGAGTCGGCATGAGTGCCAGGCTCAGGCCTACAAAACTCCACCTCCGGAGAGGTGTCCAGCCCACTAGCATCGTGCAGGGACTGCCTCAGGTCCTCAAATTGGCTATGGCCCGAGGGAATCTCGTCTGGCACCGTATTAGGAACCATGCCATCATCAGAGCCCATATCCACCTCTGAAATAAACTCAAGATGGCGGTAAGAAGGCACAGAATGTGAACCAAAGCCATGCTTGACCTTGGCCAAAGCCTTTCTAGGGGGTTCCACTGAGCCTCGGGGTACCCCCATCGACACAGCCTCGAAAGGCATCGAGGGCATCGAGTGAATCAGCGTTGATGCCAAACGCGGCGCCGACAGCATCGATAGCGTCGACACAGGCCTCGAGGCCTGAGCCCTGAGCGTGTCCTTCGACAGCCTGGGCGCTGATGGCGCCGACGACTTCTTCGGAAGCGGGGCCTCGAAAGAGTCCGTCGACGACCTCGGCACCACCGGCATCGACGTCTTCCTCGAAGACATCACAGGTTCACACGGTCTGGAGCGCATCGAGGACCGGGACCTGGACCGGGCATGACGAGAACGATTCCCCTTGTCTGAGCGGGACCTCTCCCGCGAATCGTGCCGACCACCCGAGCCCGAAGGCGTGCGAGCGGTGTCTCTCGACCGATCCCGACCGACCCCACTCCGAGGCGCGGACGGACCGGTGCCCTGCTATTCGAGAATCGCTAACATTTTCTTCCCGAAGGAAGCCCATTCCTCTGGCGTCGCCTGCTTGGTATGGTAAGCGAGCCGCCGATGGGCGGAGTCCTCGGAAGAGGACGGGGAAGGCGACCGATGACGGCGCTTCCAGGAGTGCCTCGAAGAGGCAGAGGAGTGGCGGGACCGACTCCGGGACCGAGACCCACTGGACTTCCGACGACGACGCGGAGAGTCGCCTCTCGAATTGTCCGTCGAAAGCCCCGCAGACCTCGACTTCCATGGCTTAGACACCTTACCTACCGATAACTTCTTCTTGCGCTCCCGCAAGGCTTTAGACGTGAGCGACTGGCAGTCGACACAGTCATCCGTGTCATGGGCCTCCCCGAGGCACCAGAGGCTGGCGTTGTGCGAGTCCGTAACCGACATCTTGGACCCACAGTCCCCGCACTTCTTAAATCCAGGACGCGGGGTGGAAGACGAGGTAGACATCCTTCACGAAGAAGAAACTTCACAAAACTAACAGGTTCGAAGAACCGAGAAACAACAGAAACTCCAAAGAGTCGAGGCGTGCCGAGATTCCCGAAGCGAACACGTTCGCAGAAAAAACGTAACTGAGGCTACGGGCGTTGCGCGTCCTACTTATAACATCCAGTGACGTCGGCCGTCGGAGGAGGTCCTCGAGGGAGGCGTTTCGACGTCATCGACGCAGGACGCAGAAAGATTTTCAGAAGCAGCACAACTGTGGTGATTACTGTCATAGATATGGAATACGTCGGAGGACCCAATCCTCTCGAAAATATGCTTATGATACCCAAATCATTTGTAGACAAGTTAACTGCTGCAGACCCTCAACTCAACATGCCTCACAAACATCCAAAATTGTATGAAAGACCATAGTCGCTACTTAGACAGCGTCATCTACATGGGGTCTTTAGTTTCTGCTAACCTTCTCTTGGCCTCCCACTTCAGGACCACTCGTAATTCCTGGTCCCTCGACAAAGCCCCTCCCTTTGCTCAACCCCATAAAGTCTTGAGCTGGCAGGCTGTTACAGTCCATGCCTGCCCCGAAATGTGGGGGTATAACATGCTAATGATGTATGAACAGTAATAAATAGGATATGTAATAATCTTCATATTTCTTCCCAAACTTGCAGGATAGAAGAGTTAGTCTTCAGCTTAACTTCCAAAAGCATTTGAAATCTTCACATTTTAATAAGGTTTACAGCTGTGTGCCTTTTACCACTATGGTTTATAGATCGCCTAATTCTGTTCGCTATTGCACCCCTAAGAAATAGTGCATATCCATCAAATCCTAATCTCTGGAAGTCTATGTCACTTACACGCTTGTCAAGTTTTTTGTATATTTATTGTGATGAGGTCACCAAGTTGTCAGCCATGGGAAAGGACTTGTGACTTCTCCCTCCAAGACGTGGTCCATAGAGAAGGCGCATGGAGGATTCCCTAGAGATTTCCCATTTCTCTATTGTGAACACTCAACTGACCCATGGACATACAGTGAGGGCAACTAGTGAAGAAAAGTGTTTATTCATGCCCTCAGAAAAGGTCTGGGGTAGTGAGGAGAAATGTGGCAAATGACAGTCCTCAGTGCCGGTCCTTGGACCATTTCCCAAAGATGACAGTTACACCTGCAGTCCCACATTGGCATCAGAAGCCGGGAAAAGGGCTTTGCACGCTCCGCAAGAACAGAGGCAGGGTGAATATTTGACTTTGTGGGAAAAGCAAAGGCTTCATGAATTAGTGTGGCTACTGTTGTGGAACAATCAACCACATACTGGTGGATTGGTGAATGTCTTTAATAGAAGTTAGCAAAGCCAGCATAAACAGCACCACACCCACCCAACGACAGAACAAGACTCGGTGCTGCGACCCCCTCTGACTCAAGGCACAGAGCTTTTATACAGTAGAGCACAAATGCATTTCAATGGAAAAGGAGGTTTCAGACATGGCGTGAGATAGTCAACCAACAATGTTTCAGGTGAATGTTCATAGTCTCAGCATACAAGTTTTAGGCAGAGGCTATGTTATCACGCTTGGGAAGGCACAACTGGACAGCTTGCGGAAAGACATTCTGATACAAAACAATTCTTGCAGTGCAAGCTACTCTTTCCGTTCACACATTGCTTACTAGCAACTACTCCCGCCTTCTAAAGCCGCCTTGCCGGGAAAGGCGTCTCGCTAAACACACTTATACATGCCAAACAAGAAATACATTAGAGGCGAGAATAATGGAGCGTGCATTGGCAAACCATAATACCTTCATGGTTAAGAACATGCACATTAGAACATAGGACTTGCACAGCAAAGGTAATAAGGAACTGTTAAACATGACAGTTAGCATATATTCAGTTACTATAAAGGCACTAAAGTATTTTAGGAGTTAAATGATTTCACATTCTCTGTTTTCCCTCACAATTTCCTCCTATGAGACCTTCACGCCAGTCACATCCATCGCATCTTTGGGGGAACAGACATTACATTTTGGCACGTCATAACATTGCATTACTTTAGTAGTGTTAATGTTGCATACCTGAGCTGTCTGGGAGTCTCTGGACATCGGGTATATGAGCAATAGTAAAGGCATTTGCAACTCATCACCAGACATGAAATGCCTAGAATCAGGACCAATATCAAGAGCAGGATCTGTTCAATGGAAGCAGCCAGGACCAGAAGCTCCATGAGGACTCAGGGCTGACATGGAGACTACTTATGTCTATGATGTTACTGGCGCAACTAGGTATAAAGGTACAGCATTCACTCTTCACCATTGCAATCACCCTCCTTGTGAGACTAAGAGGGTGTCCAGCGCCATACGGTGAACAACAAAGTCAGGGAGGATGCAGTAACATTTACAATATCCTCAATCAGTCATGACAGCTGGGTCAGTGCGGCCCCGGTTCAGCTCAACTCCAAGAACTGGTATGAGGTAACCCATTCTAGCAATGAGCCCTCCCATTCAGTGTTTTGGTTAGAGATGTATCAGGAAAGTGAGGGTATGCCGGACTGCGGGTAGGACATAGCCCATGTAATAACTCCCTCTGGAATTTATGGGCAACCAAGTGTAACATTTATCCGTGCAAATGAAATATGTCCCGTAATAAGTAAGGTACCTGGATTGAGAGAAGGTGAATCCGGGTTGAAGGAAAAAGTGACTATACTGATCGAAAGGTATTATCAACACTTGCTGTTTCCCGTGAATAGTGTACCCCAGTTGACGTTGCACATACAGCTAGTAGCCTGAGATGAAAGGTGAAGTGCTGCAGGTTTTCTGGATACTTGATCTGGGGTGGGGAAATTTGGAGGACCAGTAATCCCCATTTGGGAATGTGTATTGCTACAGGGCCTGAGATGCAGGCAGGCATCCCCGAGTTGAAAGGAATGGGGGCTAGGGGGAACTTGGAGGACAAATCATGAGGTAGTTGTGCACATACCTGAAAATCCAAAATGTTAAAGATGTACGCATACTGCCAGGTAAGGTGAAGGTAAGTGTTCTCACTGTGAAGCCAGGGTGAGCAGAAGGACCATTGTTTTCATGAAATGAAGTTTTAAAAGCAGCAATCGCGGGAATGGAGCCACCAGAGGGTGCCGAGATGCGTTGAAGTGTCTCGTCTGGTCTCCTCCCCGGGGCAGTGATATTTCGCATCTGAGCCCCCCCCAGCCCTGTGGGAGTCGGAGTTTGACCCCCCTAAGAAAGTTGAGAACGTGGAGCAGCGGCGGCACGTGGTCCTGGCACTCATGTGCCGTGTGACCGGAGATCGGCTGAACGCCGTCAGTGAGCGGGAGCCGCGGGCGAACCTACCCTGTTTCGGAAACGGCGCGAACTCCGGCTGCCTGAAGGTGGGGGAAGGGCTGCTCGCCACCTAAGAAGATGAGTGGTAGGCACCTGAAGTCCGTACTGCGGGACTCGGCCACCGAGTGGACCCTGGGCGGGGGCCCATTTGCTCAGAGAGGGTGCCCAGTGGAACCCGCAAGGTGGCAGAGGCCAAAGGCGCCGCAGTGTTGGGTCCTGTACGGCGGCAGGAGACGGAGAAGTTAGCATGCATCCAATTTGAGGAGCCAGCTCTGGACGTTAATTGTGGAGTATCTGCATCAATGAGGTTGGTGCTCCTCCCCCCCAGGAGTCTACGTGTGGCACTTTTTATCTCGTGTGTTGGGGAGACCCGTGCACTGTATTGGGAGTGAGCGACTTTTGATCTCTGGAACTGGTGTGGGGCCGAGGCCTGTGAGAATGAGCCTGTGGGTCCGGGTTACTACTCGCCTGCGACGTGTGCGCCTGGGGCCTACTCACTTGGATAGCTGGAAGTGGAGTTGGAGCCAGCGTGTGCTAGTGTGGTGAGGAGGAACATATTCCTTGGGGGCTGGTGGCGCCCTGGCCTGGTTGCAGGGTGCTTATCTGGGCTGGGCTTTCGTCCCTGGGAAGGATCTGGCTCGGGGTCATGGTGGAGATAGAGTCTGCTTGCTGGTAGCCTGTGGCCTCGCTGGAGTTGCTACTGTAGGGCCCCTGTGAGTGTCCCCTGCCTGGGAGCGGACCTGCCTCTGACCGCTGGACTTTGTGGGGCTGGCTAATACACAAGTCTCCCCCGCTGGGGTGCTGTGGAGTGAGGGGCCGAGGACTGAGCGATCTGCTTTGAAAGTTTGTGCATTAGTTGGGAGGCGCTGCAGAGTTGGTGGAGGAGGCCTGCTTGTGGATTTACTCTGCGACACTCCGGGTGGTCTGCGCCTTTTGTGTCTCCCTTTTATCGATGGACTGGGCCCAGTCATTACAGAAGTTCCGGTGCACCCCTGAGCACTCGCCGGAGAGGGCCAATATGCATACGACCGGTCAACCAGGTTCAGCAGAGGCCTTGTCAATGAGCCGCAATATGGCAGCCCTTTTGGAGGAGATATGTGGTTTTAGGGCGGACATTGGCAGAAGGCTTGATACCCTT
Organism: Ambystoma mexicanum; assembly: GCF_040938575.1. Classification (NCBI taxonomy): domain Eukaryota; kingdom Metazoa; phylum Chordata; class Amphibia; order Caudata; family Ambystomatidae; genus Ambystoma; species Ambystoma mexicanum. The sequence goes on from NC_090940.1 coordinate 437,326,719, forward strand.
GACAAGAAGGTGGATGCTGTCGAGGACCGAGTCGAGGCCTTGGAGGCCAATCAAACCTCAACTGACCTCTTTGAAACCCAGTTTGACTTGCGTTTGGCAGAGTTGGAGAGGCGAGAGGAGAAGGTCGCTCTTAAGCTGGATGACTTAGAAAATAGGGAACGGCGCTCCAACCTAAGGTTTCTGGGCATTCCGGAACTGGAAGGGGAGTCCCAGGCGGATATTGTGAGAGTGATCAAGGCAATCATAAGTAAGCTGTTTGATGGAGGAAACACGATCGAGCCTACGATTGACAGAGCTCATAGGGCGGCAGGGCGTATTGGTGGGCCGAGATCTGTCCTTGTTAAATTTCATTACTATGCTGAAAAGACTAAAATTCTGGAGCTAGCACGCAAAAAGGGTCCCATTAACTGGGAAGATGATAAAATAACTATCTACCAGGACCTTTCGGCGCTCACCCTCTCGTGGCGGAGATTGTGCGGGCCCCTGACGAAGTGGTTGCAGTTAAAGGGGGTGAGAAATAGGTGGGGGCATCCGTTCTCACTCTCGTTTGAGGTTGACGGCTACAATACTCCCTTGTGACTGAGTCCGAGATTCAGAGAGTGACCAGTGATCTGTTGGGTGATTCATCCTTGAAACCTGTTAAGGATGTTGAGCAGGGTAGAGGCGGCGACCCTCGGGAAGCTGCAGAGTTTGTGGGGAGGCGTCGCGTCCGAGGCCACAGGAAGCATAGAAAGGTGGCCCCCCCATCCCCGGGGCAGCCTGTGACCCAACCTTGAGTGGGGGCCCTGTGCTTATTGGCTTGTTTTTCAGGATGTTGAAGGGTTGGGGGTGCTGCCTCAAGGGGCGGGCGATAACCTCTGATGTTTCACTTTTAATGAGGCGGGGGGAGTTGGAGTTGGGGGAGATGAAAAATATGTTGGTCTTGGACCTATTTTTGCTGGTGGGGGCTCAGATGGTTGGAGACTCTGTGTGGGGTACTCGCCCTGGTGGAGGCGATCCTTGGTGGCCTGGTTGTGCGGCGGTTCAATGTCGCAGCCCGGCCTGGCACTCGGGGAGAGGCAGGGGGTGGGGCAGGGGGATTGTTTGGTTGGGGGGGGTTTGGGCGGGTGGGCGAAGGGGAAAGGGGTTCTTTTTGTTGTTGGGAAGGGGTTCTTTAGGCTACCAGGGTTTCTGGCCAATAGGGGGTGCTCCAGGCATCTGTGGGCTTTTTCCTGCAGGCAGAGGCGGGGGGTTGGGATGGGCGCAAGTGACTCCCGAGTGGTGTTTGTCGAGTGTTTAGGTTATGCCAATGAGTGACTCTTCAGTTCTTTTCGGTGGGGTCCCTACATGTGCGGGGATTCAATTCTCCTACCAAGAGATCACTAGTGGTGAGGGAATTTTCCAGGCTAAAGCTTCACTTTCTTTTTTTTGCAGGAATCCCATTGGGTCAGGGGGGAAGGAACCAACCCTACGGTCTAGGGCCATCCAGCATGTGTTTAAGTCCTCTTATTCAGGGAAGAAGCGGGGGGTTGCCCTCTTGGTTTCTTCAAATGCTCACTTTTCCCCCAAGAGTCCATAGGTCTGACCCGGAGGGGCGTTTTCTTATGGTCAAGGGGGTAATGAGAGGCAGGTTGTTTACGCTGGTGGGAGTGTATGCCCCGAACGAAGCACAAAATGTCTTTTGGGAGGAGATGGGGGAAAAAATTAGAGATTTCGCGGAGGGCTCTCTTGTTGTTAGTGGAGATTTTAATATGGTTCTTTGTCCGGAAAGGGACAGAAAGTCCTCTAAGCCCTGCCCCAACCTAAGGGCCCAAATGAAGGTGGTGGGTGTGTTCCTCATGGTTAACGATGAGCTAGACCTTGTTGATGCGCATTCCGCTGAATGCGACCGCGAGCCGTTTTTTACTTATTTCTCCAAAGTGCATTTGGCGTTCTCTAGGATAGACTATATTTTGTTAGACTCCTCGATTCGGGACTGCGTCTCCGAGTCCGGGGTTGAAACTATCCCGTGGACTGATCACGACTTGGTCAGAGTTAACCTAGCGGTTCCCCCTCCTGCACCAGCTAGGTCCCGGTGGATCTGCAATGACTCCCTGTTGCATGATAGGGAGCTGAGGCAATCTCTTCTTACCGTTATCAAGGAATACTTTGCCCCCAATGATACGGGGGAGGTAGATGTTAGGGGAACTTGGGACGCATTTAAGGCCACGATTAGGGGCTCTTTGATGGAGATGGGCTAGAGGAGGAAGAAGGAGAGAGGACGGGACGAGTCAAAGCTTAGAGAACAAATAGCAGCCATTCAGCCTGGGGGGGGGGGGGGGGAGTTAAAATCGCAGATGGGCCCGGGCAAGTGGGAGGAACTCCAGGGTCTCAGGGCGAAACGGTCGGCCTTGTTGGTGGGGCAGACGGAGAGAAAACTAGCTTTTTTAAAACAGCGGTATATGCAGAAGGGGGAAAAGGCGGATAAGATCCTTGCGTGGAGGCTAAGGGAGCTTCGGAATAGTAGAAGGGTGAGTTTTATTTCTAGCCAGACAGGGGAAAAATTCTTGCAAGATGACCCGATAGCAGAACAGTTTAAGAAATACTACGAATCCCTTTATGGGTCGGAATATCTAGGAGATGAGGCCGAAGGAGACAGTTTCTTGGATTCTCTTCCCATTCCTTGTCTTTCCCCTGAGAAGTCGGACTCGTTAGAGCTCCCAATCTCGTTGCAGGAAATAATGGATACTATTTCATCGTTGAGGAGCGGCACCGCCCCGGGTGATGATGGGTTCATGGTTACCTTTTATAAAACCTTCAGGTCCACGTTAGCCCCCTTTCTGGCTAAGTTATTTAATTCAGCTCTAGAGACAGGCTCCCTCCCCCATTCCATGATTTCAGCACTTATTGTGGTTCTCCCGAAGGAGGGAAAGGACCCCTCGCATTGTCAATACTACAGGCCCATCTCCCTTCTCAATGTAGATGTACACATTTTGGCTAAACTTCTGGCGAACAGACTGTCCAAATTTCTCCCCTCTCTGGTTCATGGGGACCATGTCGGTTTAATTCCCGGGCGACAGGGGTCGGACAACGTGAGGAAGACCGTGGCGAGACGAGACATAGAGGCCTATCTCTTGTACTTAGACTCGGAAAAGGCCTTTGACCGGGTCGAGTGGCCTTACATGGGAAGAGTGCTTCATAAGATGGGTCTGGGGAACAGATTTTGTGGGTGGGTCTCGGCCTTGTACAACGGCCCTTCCGCGAAGGTTTTGGTTAATGGCTGTACTTCGGCAAGTCTTTTGCTCTCCAGGGGTACACGGCAGGGGTGCCCTCTTTCCCCTCTCTTGTATGCCCTGGCAATGGAGCCCTTTGCCATTGCGGTCAGGGCCGATGGTGGAATCTCTGGGGTGCTCCGTGGGGAATGCAAGTTCAAGCTGTCCCTCTTTGCCGACGATATCCTGGCGTATCTGACTAATCTTCAGGTATCCCTTCCACGCCTATTGGACTTAATTGGCCGCTTTGGCTCCTTTTCGGGGCTGATGGTTAACGTCACCAAATCCTCCTTAATGCCTATGGGTATGTTGGACCGTGGAGTCCGAGATAGTGAAGACGTGTTGGGCTTGCGGGTCGAGCGCGAAGCTTCCAAGTACCTAGGCACCTACATCCCCAGAGACCTGGAGAGGGTGTTTAAGCTTAATTTTCTCCCGCTTCAGGCGAAGATCCAAAGTGATCTCTTGAGATGGGCCCCCCCGCCCTTACCCTCTCTTGGTTGGGCAGAATGGTGACAGTTAAAATGAACGTTCTTCCCCGGCTTCTCTATCTTTTCTCATCCCTACCTTGCTTAATTCCTGACTCCTCCTTCGACCGTTTACAATCTAGCCTCCTTCGCTTCATCTGCAATGGTAAAAAGGCGAGGGTGAAATACTCCACCTTGACCCTGCCTAAATCCTTTGGAGGTTTTGGTCTCCCGCACTTTAGGCTGTATTACAAGGCTGCTCAGATGCGGGTGATGTTAGAACACCTAAGGGATGATTTTAGGACGTATTGGTCATACGTGGAGGATGTTCAGGTCCACCCAAAGAAGGTCAGGGACTATCTATGGGCCCCCCCCCCCCGAGGTCCCTTCCTACGGTGGTCAGGACGTACCCAGTCCTGGCTGCTCTATGGGCAGCCTGGAAGCCGGATAAGGAAAACAATACTCTCTCCTCTTGGCCTTCTCCCCTATCTTCCCTGTGGGGCCCCCCATTTGATATCGGTGCTAGAAGGTTCAGAGAAACGCAGTCATGGTCAGACCAGGGGCTGGAGAGGGTGGCCCAACTCTTTCGTCAGGGTGCTTTCATTGAGTATGATCAGTTGCGGCAGGTGTTGAGGGACAAACTGTTTTCTATCTTTGAGTATTTGCGGCTCAGGGGGATTCTTACTCAAGCCAAGTGGGTGATGGACCTAAAACGGCCACTGTCTTCCTTCGAGAGGATCATTGTGGAGGCCAAATCGAGGCAGGGCATTCTTTCTAAGATTTACAGGGTGTTGGTCACCGCTAACCTCGAGGGCAGACAGTCGTTCAAGCAGATCTGGGAGGAGAGACTGGGACCAGCCCTGGATGACCATACGTGGGAATTGGTCTTTAAGTCAATCTTTTCGGGTAGGTTGTATAAGGCTGCCATGGAACATAACTTCAAGATTCTCCATTCCTGGCACCGTCCCCCTGTCACCCTGTCTAGGATGTTTGCTAAGGTGTCGCTGCTGTGTCCTCGGCTGTGTTCTGGCCGCGGCACCTGGTTCCATATGTGGTGGGAATGCCCGATTATCCAGGTCTATTGGGCGGAGCTGCTCAGTTGGATTAAAGATGTTACGGGAACGTGCCCCACCCTTCACCCCCTAGAAGTTTTATTGCGCACTCCTAGGCTGGATAGTGATTCCTTGTCCTTTTCTAAAGTGATGGGTGCTATGTTGAGGGCGGGGAGACTGGCTCTGCCCCAAAAGTGGAAGAGTCCCTTTGCCCCCACTAAGGCAGAGTGGTCTAATAAACTGATTGCTGTTTTCACTTATGAGAAGCTGACAGCCATCGCTAACAACACCATGTCTTCTTTCCTGGAGGATTGGACTGTGGTTATCCTTAATACAGACTGTGAGGCTTTGAAGCTTTGACCTACTTTGGGGAGCATTGTTTTTGCGAGGTGCATGATGTGACTGAGGGTCTACCAAGTTGTGACAGTTCACCACTGCTCCGGGGACCTCACTTTGTTTTGGGTCGCTCTGTAGGGTTGGCATTTGCATCCTGCCATATCCTCTTGCCTCAGGTACTTGCTGTGTTTGGAATCCTGGTATGCCTTTGTTGGGAGGGGGGTGAGGCGGGGAAGGGGTTAGAGGGAAATTGGACATGTTCTGTCTTTTCATAGTCTGTTATTGTTGGGAAATGCCAGGGGTGTCTGGCGACTTGTTGATTGATGAAAAGCTTAATAAAAATAAAGTGGAAAAAAAGCAGCAATCGCAGTGAGTCGGATGCAAATCAGTGAGCTAACAACGATAATAACAATAGTCAGGTAACCAGACACAGTGGGTACCCAAGACTTCAGCCTGGTCATCAGATGCTGAGGTGGTCTTGTCTTGGCTGGAATGTCATAGTTCAGTGAAGAGGACTCGATTTCAGTTAGAATTGGGGCAGAACAGTTCACATGGTGTAGTCTACCAAGCGTCATCAATTCTGTGTATGAGGGTCTGCAGTTCCACGACAGGACATATTTCAATGTTCAAAAAAGTTTCAGCCAAGATCAGGTATTTGGCTGTGCTATGCAAATGTTCAAGCAGTTCACATGGTTCTTGACTGTGTCAAAGCAACTAACAATATCCGTAATACAAGAGCCACAAACACAAAGTGGTCATTAGGACAAAGGGAATGACCAACTGACCATAGAAAAACGGCCCAAATCCAGCAGGCACTGGTACATCGATCAAAGCAGCTTCCAATCTCTGGCAGTGCACTACCACATCAGGGAGATTCATTGTCGACCAGTGGTCAGGTCCAGTGGTGTATGAGTATGCTGGCTGGCACTCCAGTCTGGATCACTGACCCTACGGCGGAACTCTAAGGGACCGCAGGGCGTACCTCCTAGGGCCTGTGTAGTAAGAGCTCCTTTAGAGACCCCACCAGCATAAACAGACTGTAGAACTGGGGTTCTTGGTGCAGCACACTTGCATGTAAAGGTGCAGTGTAGTGGGGGGCGTGGCTACGAGGGCCATGTAGGAGGACGCGATCTGGAGGAGCTCCCGAGATCCTGAAATGATCCTGGCGGTGTTAGGGAGAATTCTCTGTTTAGGCTGAATTTCCTAACCTAGTGAGTCCCCCAGCAGCTTTGCTGGTTTTTTCGGGTTTATTTTTTTCTCCTGCCAAGAGTGAGACTCTTTTTACCCTCACTCTTGGGCATGACTTGAGAGTGTTGCTGTGACTTGCTATGTGCTTATGGGCTATGGGGTATTTTTTCCCCATAGGCTATCATTGGTTTTTGAATGTGTGTTACACAGCACCCTCAGTGCAGTAACACAGGGGTGGCATAGAGACCCCCAAACATAGACTCCACACCCTGGGACTGACTACTGTCTCCCTGGGTCTGTAAAGTCACCATTGACTTTACTAGTCTTAATTTAGGAACTTAACCAGTACAAACCATCATACTGTGGAAGTACTGGTAGGGGCAATTAGATTGCCCCTGGGTCTGTTGTCGAGGGGGTACTGTCCCGTCCCCCCTCGCCGAGTTTCTGGCTGGTGGCATATGGGATATTTCCCAATGGGATTTCCCATTGATTTTAATGCACCACTTTTTGGTGCAATGTTAAAGATACCGCCGGTTTATTTATTTATTTAATATAAATTCACCGGTTGGGATTTTTTGCCAGAACTCGCCGCCAAAATGGCGTCTAGGTTCACTTCAGTAAGCCTGAACCCGAGTCGAGCCTTTGTTCCACTTTTGGCGGGCTTCTGCACAGAAGCCCTCCAAAGTGGTGCCATTCTGTCTGGGTACCACAGGGGGTGTGGGAGGGGGTTTAGGCACCCTGGACTGAGTTGCCTTGCCAACTCATGTCGCACTCTGGTGTGATTGGCCCAAGTGGTGAGCCGCCCCGCTTACCACTTAGCATGTTTGAGTGACAGCTAGGCTGTATGAATGGGGGTTTTCTGCATAAAAGCAGGGTTTTTGGGACTGGTTCTTCAGAAGTCGCCACAGGACCTAAGAAGCCGAAGAGGGAGAAGCCGAGCCGACCTGCCAAGACGACACCACCGGTGGAGCCCTGCGGAACCGTCTCACCACTTTTCCCAACGACAGAGGAGATCTCCAGCCGGGAGAGTCTCCTTCCCTTGACTGGTGGGGACAACCAGTTTGTCTCCTTTTCGCCTCCCTGAAGCATCTCGTGGCCGCCTTGCCTGTGCCAAGCACCCCGGCAACCGGGATACCACTTTTTACCTCAACCGCGAAAGAGGGGTAACATCCTTTTAACCGGAAAACTCCACGGCTGGTTTCTTCCCTGGTAGTGCAACGACCTTCAGCTTTCCTCCACGTCGAGATCTTCTATTCCTCTGGACGACGCCGTGACTTGCACCCACTACCAGGAACAACTGCCCCCGCTGGAGGATCCTTTCCATTTTAAAAGGTACCGTGTTCCGCCCGGCTTCCCTTGCCACCGATTGTACGGGGTAGATTTAGCCCTCGGCTCTCGAACCTGGGTAAGCCTGGGACACCCTAACTAAACTTTTCTAAACTTAGTAAAACCTTTTCTACTCACCTGTAAAGACTTGTGACATTGTGTGATCTTGGACATCTTCTCGCCTGGCTTGCCCTAGAGTGGGCCTGGCAACCGAACTTCCTTGCTCCTCAATAGACTGCCTTTCTAACCTCACTGTGAATCTCTGAAAAGTGTTTTACCTTGCTGTTTTCATTACTTCTGCCTTTTCCCTCCCTTTTTAACTAACTTGTTGGAGTGCCATCTAACGTTAAGCGCTCACCTCTGTTTGGAAATAAGTGGTGTTAACTTAGACTTGTCCAACAAATAACTAGGGATGTACATATAAGTAATAGTGACTGTGTTTTGACTTACTTACCTTTTCTGAGCTAGTGTAATTTATGAGTGTGTCTTTTAAATAAATAATTATATACTTTTACACCTAGCTCTGGTCAGTGTTTGCTTGTACTACTGTGCCTCTGTACCTATTATGTATGCTCTATATACTGCCTAACTCTTCTTGAGGGAAGTCTGACTGCTCAGCCACAGCTACCAGGTAAATCTGGGTGGGACAGACTGCTACCAAGTGGGTTTACTGCCAAACACCTGTAGTCTTAAATATTTTGCAGTGGTCCCAGTGGTCCCAGTGGGAACTGCACAGGTTTCTGCCTAACACTGGTGTACAGCGGTGGGATTTGTATTGAGTATACACTTTAGTGTACTTTTGAGATACCTTAGTGCAACTAACCACAAAGCTTAAGCACAAAAAGAAAAAGTCATTTTCTAACATGTCTGCTATGGAAAGTTATAGTCAAGAGTCCCTTGCTACAAAAACTGCTGATTGTTTAAGAGTTCTCTGTAAGCATAAGAATCTCATGACTAAAGGAAAGAAAATGGAGCTAATAGAAAGGTTGTTAAAAAACCAAAGTCTGGATGATGGTTCAGAGGAACCTACCACTCCAGCAAATGTAGAGAACAGCAATGATATTGATATTGAACAAAGTATTGATGATCTTGGATCAGAACCAGAAGAGGAAGATGAGACTGCTATAGATGTTCCCTCTAGGCCTCTCTCTGCCTTACCAGCTGTACCTACTGGACATTTGCCAGGTCCCACATTTAGTCCTCAATACTATGAACTAGAGAAAATGAAACTGGAATTAGAGTACAAGAAACTTAATACTCAAACTGACAAAGAACTAAGGCTACCAGAAATGGAGCTCAAGTATGAGCTAGAAATGAAGAAATTGTCTGTTGAGAATGCTTCTCTCTCTGGCTCCTCTAGAAGTTCCAGTCCTAAAAGACCCCGGATGCCTAAAGAACTGATTGGTATGTATGAGCCTAGGTTGGATGTGTTGGATTGGTTGTCTATGTTTGAGTATAATCATGGGCTCCAGAACATCACGGGTAATGAGTTACTCACCTGGTTGTTCTCTAGGCTCCCCCCTGTTGCAACTGATGCCGTAATGGAGTTGGGGGAGGAGGATAGGAAAGAGTATGAATGTGTGAAACTAGCTTTGATAGCTAGGTTTGGGAAGACCCCTTCCCAGTATCTTAGGAGGTTTAGAAGCCTCAAAAAGCATGATGGTACCCCTTGGGCTACCTGGGTGTGTGAGGGGTTGAAAAACTTAGAGGGATAGATTAAGGGTTACAAAGTGAACACTTATGAAGGAATGAGAAATCTTGTAATGATGGAGTCAATTTATGATGCCTGCTCTCCTGAGCTCAGACAGCACTTGGCTGATTCACAGGAATTAGATCCTAGAAAGCTAGCTAATGCTGCTGACCTGTGGGTTGCCAACAGGGCTACTCACAAGGATTCTGGGGTAACTCAGAAGAAGGATGAGAGGAGACAGCCTAAGAAAGACTCCAAAGAGAATTATAATAATTCCAATTCCAAAGAGGGCCCCAAACCACACCATAAGGGTAAGCCACCTGGGAAACCACAGCAGAGTAGTATACCTTCTGGTGCCAAACCAGAAGGAGGTCAGAACAAGCCTCCATTCCAAAGGACCTTTGGCTCCTGTTATGTTTGTAAGGCTACTGACCATGTGAAAGGAGATCCCAGATGTATGGGTAAAACTTCAGGGATCCAGCTTGTCTCCTTAGCCTTCGCTCCAGAGGAGGAAGTCCCTATGGCAAGTGGAAACTTTCTACTACTGGCTGATGAACCCACTGGAGTCTCAGCCAGTGTTTCTTTAGTCTCTCTGGGGTTGTGGGAACAACAGAATTTAGATGTCTATAATTCTATCCCAGATAATACTAATGAGTATTATAAGGACAGTGTCCACGTGAATGGTCAGGAGACTCCTGCCATCAGGGACACTGGGGCCAGCATAACTGTGGTGGATGAATCATTTTTCAAGGCAGAGGATGTTGCTAAGGCACCCAAATGCCTCACCAAGTTAGCTGGAGGGCCTGTGCAGATGTGTCCCCAGTTACCAGTTCTCATCCAGTGTAATGATATGGCTGTGAAGATACCTGTCAGTATACAATGTGAAGTACCAGGAAGGGTTCTGTTGGGTAATGACCTGAAAGCTCGTGGAGTTGTGTCACATACCCCCAGACCTCCTAGTAAAAGGTTACAGGAGCTCACCAAACCTGCAAGAGAGAAAACCCTGCGAGGTTTATCTCAGGAGATGACAGAAATCACTCCTCTCCCACTGGAGCAACTTACTGCAGTAACTACCAGATCAGGAGCAAAGGGGCAACCCAAGACTCCTAGAAAAAAACCTACAGCAAGCACTCAAGTGCTTCCAACAAGGACTTCCCCGAGGTTGTCCAAAGTTACACCTGTAACTCCACCTCCAGCTGAGGCTGTGAGGGAGGTACAACCCTGTCTGGTTGAACTAGACTATGAAGAAGAGCTAGTAGGAGGCCCGAACTTATTGGAGACCTGGACCCGGCTGACTATCCTGAGCTGCAGTCTTTACTGGCAGAAGGTGGACCCAGCAGGTCAGCTTTTCGTAAGGGACAAAGAGAATGTCCAACTCTGGAGGGCCTTCGCCAACAGGCAGCTTCTCAGGCTGATGGGCAAGAGCCTGGGAAGTATAGGTTACACTGGGAAGATGGCCTCTTCTACAGTGAACCAACTGGATCTGAACCTGGAGCCTACCAACGCCTGGTAGTGCCCCAAGAGAACAGACAACAGTTCTTGCAACTAGCCCACGAGATTCCTTTGGCTGGTCACTTGAGTTTCAAGAAGACCAAGGAAAGGCTCTCTCTCTACTTTTATTGGCCAAAGATGGGGGCTGAAGTAGATAGATATTGCAGGAGCTGCCATACCTGCCAGACTTCTGGTAAGGTTGGTTCCAAGAATGTGGCACCGTTAGTGCCTCTCCCAGTTGTGGGAGTCACATTTGAGAGGGTAGGGATTGACATTGTTGGTCCCCTTGATCCTCCAACCTCCTCAGGCAACAGGTTTATCCTGTTACACCTCCGGCTGTAGCTAAGGCCCTCCTTGGTATTTTTACCAGGGTTGGGTTTCCTAAGGAGGTGATCTCTGACAGGGGGTCAAATTTTATGTCCCACTACATGAAAGCCATGTGGAAAACCTGCGGAGTTACCTACAAGTTCTCAACCGCCTACCACCCTCAGACAAACGGGTTGGTAGAAGGGTTTAACAGAACCATGAAGAGCATGATAGGTGCTTTAGAAGAACCCCTTAAAAAGAAGTGGGACCTTCTACTGCCATGCCTTCTCTTTGCTTATAGAGAAGTCCCTCAGGAGGGGGTAGGTTACTCTCCCTTTGAACTTCTCTATGGCCATCCAGTCAGAGGCCCCTTGGCCCTGATTAAGGGGGGGGGGGGTTGGAGAGTGCTCCTTCCCCTAAGCCAGTCAGAGTGACTGACTATGTGATAGGTCTCCGAAGGAGAATGTCACACATGATGGCAGAAGCAAGTGACAACTTGAAAGCTGGACAAGCTCTGATCAAACATTGGCATGATCAGAAGGCTAACATGGTTGAGTTTACTCAAGACCAGCTAGTCTAGTTATGCTTCCAACAAGGCAGAGGGCCTTGCAAGACAAATGGATGGGACCCTTCAAGGTTGTGGGAAAACTTGGAGAGGTCAACTATCTGGTGGATCTGGGCAAACCCAGGGAAGCTCCCAGAGTCTTCCACACCAACCACCTCAAAGCCTATGTCTCTAGACCAGAAGTAGGAGCCTTGCTTCTAGCTTCATCAGAAGAGGAGGAGGAGAGTGAAGCTCTCCCTGACCTCCTAAGAGGCTTACCTTTGGACGAAAAGGTTGAAGGAGTTAATCTCTCTTCAGATCTGACCCCTGAGCAACAGGAGGAGTGCAAAGATATGTTAAATCAGTTTGCCCCTCTGTTCTCACTTTCACCAGGCTTGACCCCTTGGGGACAGCATGATATACTCACTGGTGACTGTCTGCCAGTCAAAAGCAGAGGATACAGAATGTCAGAACATGTCAGAACCCACATTAAAGGTGAGGTCAAGAAGATGCTTGATCTCGGGGTAATAGAGCCCTCTACTAGTCCATGGTCTAGCCCAGTGGTGTTAGTACCAAAAGCCGGATCCAAAGAGTTGAGATTCTGTGTGGAATATAGAGCTCTTAATGCAGTAACCAAGACTGATGCCCACCCTTTGCCAAGGACAGATGAGTTGGTGGATAAACTTGGTGCAGCCAAGTACCTCAGCACACTGGACCTTACGTCAGGCTATTGGCAAATAGCCCTGACAGACCATGCCAAGGCGAAAACTGCATTTTCTACCCCAGTTGGCCTATACCAATTCAAGGTTATGCCTTTCTGGACTAAAAAATGCACCTGCAACATTCCAAAGGATGGTGAACCAAGTTCTAGCTGGGATGGAGGACTTCTGCATGGCATACTTGGATGACATTGCAGTCTTCAGCCACTCCTCCTGGGAGGAACATGTGACCCACTTAGGACATGTTTTGCAGGCTCTTGAGCAGGCCAATTTGACCATAAAGGCAAGCAAATGCCAAATTGGACAGAGTAAAGTGGTCTACCTTGGACATGAGGTAGGAGGTGGAGAGATAAGGCCTTTGCTCAGCAAGATTGAAGCTGTGCAAAATTGGACAACACCTACTACTCAGACCCAGGTGAGAGCCTTCTTAGGCCTCACTTGGTATTACAGGAATTTCATTGAGAACTATGGGACCATAGCTTCTCCTCTGAATGTGATCTCCTCTCCAAAATTCCCTAAGAAGGTCAAATGGAATGAGGAATGCAATCAGGCCTTTGAAAACCTGAAGAAAGCTCTTTGCCAAGCTCCAGTACTCCGAGCTCCTGACTACCACCAAACTTTCATTGTACAAACTGATGCTTCCAATGTAGGTATAGGTGCAGTTCTTAGCCAACTGGATGAGAAGGGTAGGGAACACCCCATTTGCTTCATCAGTAGAAAACTGAAGGATCCTGAAACAAGGTGGGCAACAATAGAAAGAGAATGCTTTGCTATTGTGTGGGCACTGAAGAAGTTTGGGCCATACTTGTATAGTTCTACTTTTGTCATTCAGACTGACCACCAATCCTTGAGATGGTTAATGCAAATGAAAGGGGAAAATCCAAAACTATTGAGATGGTCAATCTGCCTCCAAGGGTTTGATTTCACCATTGAGCACAGGTCAGGGTGTCACCATCAAAATGCTGATGGACTCTCTAGGATGTATGTCATCGACTAGAGGTATGAGGTTCATCCAGAAGTGGATTAAATCCTCCTGTCCCTTAGTCTGGGGGGAGCGAGTGTTAGGGAGAATTCTCTGTTTAGGCTGAATTTCCTAACCTAGTGAGTCCCCCAGCAGCTTTGCTGGATTTTTGGGGTTTATTTTTTTCTCCTGCCAAGAGTGAGACTCTTTTTACCCTCACTCTTGGGTATGACTTGAGAGTGTTGCTGTGACTTGCTATGTGCTTATGGGCTATGGGGTATTTTTTCCCCATAGGCTATCATTGGTTTTTGAATGTGTGTTACACAGCACCCTCAGTGCAGTAACACAGGGGTGGCATAGAGACCCCCAAACATAGACTCCACACCCTGGGACTGACTACTGTCTCCCTGGGTCTGTAAAGTCACCATTGACTTTACTAGTCTTCATTTAGGAACTTAACCAGTACAAACCATCATACTGTGGAAGTACTGGTAGGGGCAATTAGATTGCCCCTGGGTCTGTTGTCGAGGGGGTACTGTCCCGTCCCCCCTCGCCGAGTTTCTGGCTGGTGGCAGTGGATACCACGGAAATATTCCACCGGAATATTTCCCAATGGGATTTCCCATTGATTTTAATGCACCACTTTTTGGTGCAATGTTAAAGATACCGCCGGTTTATTTATTTCATATAAATTCACCGGTTGGGATTTTTTGCCAGAACTCGCCGCCAAAATGGCATCTAGGTTCACTTCAGTAACCCTGAACCCGAGTCGAGCCTTTGTTCCACTTTTGGCGGGCTTCTGAACAGAAGCCCTCCAAAGTGGTGCCATTCTGTCTGGGTACCACAGGGGGTGTGGGAGGGGGTTTAGGCACCCTGGACTGAGTTGCCTTGCCAACTCATGTCGCACTCTGGTGTGATTGGCCCAAGTGGTGAGCCGCCCCGCTCACCACTTAGCATGTTTGAGTGACAGCTAGGCTGTATGAATGGGGGTTTGCTGCATAAAAGCAGGGTTTTTGGGACTGGTTCTTCAGAAGTCGCCACAGGACCTAAGAAGCCGAAGAGGGAGAAGCCGAGCCGACCTGCCAAGACGACACCACCGGTGGAGCCCTGCAGAACCGTCTCACCACTTTTCCCAACGACAGAGGAGATCTCCAGCCGGGAGAGTCTCCTTCCCTTGACTGGTGGGGACAACCAGTTTCTGTCTCCTTTTCACCTCCCTGAAGCATCTCGTGGCCGCCTTGCCTGTGCCAAGCACCCCGGCAACCGGGATAGCACTTTTTACCTCAACCGCGAAAGAGGGGTAACATCCTTTTAACCGGAAAACTCCACGGCTGGTTTCTTCCCTGGTAGTGCAACGGCCTTCAGCTTTGCTCCACGTCGAGATCTTCTCTTCCTCTGGACGACGCCGCGACTTGCACCCACTACCAGGAACAACTGCCCCCGCTGGAGGATCCTTTCCATTTTAAAAGGTACCGTGTTCCGCCCGGCTTCCCTTGCCACCGATTGTACGGGGTAGATTTAGCCCTCGGCTCTCGAACCTGGGTAAGAATGGGACACCCTAACTAAACTTTTCTAAACTTAGTAAAACCTTTTCTACTCACCTGTAAAGACTTGTGACATTGTGTGATCTTGGACATCTTCTCGCCTGGCTTGCCCTAGAGTGGGCCTGGCAACCGAACTTCCTTGCTCCTCAATAGACTGCTTTCTAACCTCACTGTGAATCTCTGAAAAGTGTTTTACCTTGCTGTTTTCATTACTTCTGCCTTTTCCCTCCCTTTTTAACTAACTTGTTGGAGTGCCATCTAACTTTAAGCGCTCACCTCTGTTTGGAAATAAGTGGTGTTAACTTAGACTTGTCCAACAAATAACTAGGGATGTACATATAAGTAATAGTGACTGTGTTTTGACTTACTTACCTTTTCTGTGCTAGTGTAATTTATGAGTGTGTCTTTTAAATAAATAATTATATACTTTTACACCTAGCTCTGGTCAGTGTTTGCTTGTACTACTGTGCCTCTGTACCTATTATGTATGCTCTATATACTGCCTAACTCTTCTTGAGGGAAGTCTGACTGCTCAGCCACAGCTACCAGGTAAATCTGGGTGGTATAAACTGCTACCAAGTGGGTTTACTGCCAAACACCTGTAGTCTTAAATCTTTTGCAGTGGTCCCAGTGGGAACTGCACAGGTTTCTGCCTAACAGGCGGAATAGTGCATAACGACGTGCCTACGACTGCTGAAAACACACATGCCGGTGTGTGAACGGTCTGATCGCGCTTGGTGAACTTTTGGAAGGTGTGGGAGGAATGGCGGTGGAGTTTTGTGCGAAAAAGATAAGGAGCGCCGGGGATGAAAGACGAAACTAAATGGCCGACCAACGACCGGAACAAAGGAAGGAGCAGGCCGCACGATGGTCGAGCAATAGAGGCGTACTGTGTGTGCATTTGTAACTTGTGCAGAACACAGGTCCTCTGGGTCATGTCTAATAGAACAGTGAGACCGAAGGCGAAGCAGCCCACCTTGGACGACTTCGCTAAGACGTCCCCTGGTCCGGAAAATTCCAAAAGTAAGGATAAGTCACCTACAGGCGGCATGCCTGCGACGGGTACTAACCAAGAGGTCCTGGCTGCGATTGCGGACTTGAAGGCGACCTGGGAAGCTAAACTTGAACTGGCCATAACTGAGCTCAAAAGGGCATTGGACCTTATGGTCGGTGAGGTGCAGGAGGAAGTGAATCTACTCCGGCAGGACGTCAGGTCCTTGGTGGAGGGCACGGAGACGCTCGAGAAAGAGGTGAGCCCGAATACCGCGGATTATGCCTCCCATAAGGCCGAATTGCATGCCCTGGTACAGAGAGTTGGCAACTTGGAGAGCAGGGCGGAGGAGGCAGAAGGACGCGCCCGACGGAACAACATTTGCATCGTGGGCCTGCCAGAAGGATCGGAGGGCCACGATCCTACGGAGTTCATTGAATCTATGCTGCTGCAGGAGATACCCGGAGGAGCCTTATCTCAAGGATTTGCGGTGGAACGTGCGCATAGAGCTCTAACAAGGAGGCCGCCGCCGAGAAACCCGCCTAGGCCAGTAATAGCCAAAATCCTTAATTACCGGGAGAGGATACTGGAACACTTCCGCAAAGGAGGAACGATTACACGATGAGCGGCAAACATAACAGCCTACCCGGACTATACCCTGACTGTGCAGCGTAGCCGCATGAACTTTGGGACAGTAAAGCGGAGATTGAGAGAAGCGGGCTATAAATACATGTTGCTGTAACCGGCAAAATTGAAAGTTTTTCATAAACACAAAACTTTTTTTTTTGAGACTCCGGAGGACACCATGGGATGGCTCGACGCGCAGGGATGTCCCCAGGAGCCTGACGTTCGGACGGGAAGAGGAGATGGAGGAGATAAGTAGTGCACGAGGAGGGTGCTACAAGATGGCGTGGAATAGATCTATGGGACTTGATTATAGTCATTTGCGCGGCCTTAGGAAGAGAAGGTCAGACTGTTGCACAAGATACTATGAGCACTGTGACTATTGCTGTATTTAGCGGAGCCTTGCAGAGCAGATCTCATTACCCTACTTAGTAACTTTAGTTAAGTGGCCATTAGGGCGACTTCACCCTACTGAGCTCTGGGCGTTGTTTGGTGCTTGCAGGGCTAGATGTGGGGGTGCCTGAGTTCCGAGGATGGAGCTGGGCAGCAGTTGGGGTGTGTGGTGTTGGGGAAGGGATGGGTAGAGGGTGGGGAGGGAAGTGGGGAGTTTGGGGTGTGTATAGTTATGGGGAGATTGAGTTTGTACAAGAAGCTACAAGAAAAAGCCAGAGGGCTGTATCTGTATCGCGTGGGCAGGTGGGATTTGTTACACGGAAGGGGGGAGGATACTTATGAGCTATGGGGGATCTTAAAATCGTAACGTGGAATGTCAGAGGACTCAATAGTTACCTAAAGAGGAACAAGGTCATGATGTATTTGAAAAGACAGAAGATTGATATTGCACTGTTGCAAGAGACGCATCTGACCCGGCAAAAGTTTGAACTGGTGGGGAAGAAGTGGAGAGGTACTGTAGTGGGCTCTCCGTATTCTGCCTACGCTAGGGGAGTGTTGGTCTGGGTGGCACCGCACGTTCCGCTCCAACTTACACAAGAGGTGGTGGATACAGAGGGGAGGATAGTCATATTGAAGGCATTGGTGGAGAATAGGGAGGTGTGCATTGTAAATACGTATGCCCCCAATCAAAATACGGCGGCATATTTTAGGACTCTGTGTACCAACCTGGGTGCGTGTGGGGGGGGGGCGGTTATTTGGGGAGGGGATTTTAACTGCGTGCTTAACCCCAGGGTAGACAGATCTGATGATAAGATTGATAGACCCACCCCAGCGGCCAGGGCATTGCAGACACTGCTCGACGACTTCGGACTGGCAGATGTTTGGAGGCTGAAACATCCTAATGAGAAACAGTACTCGCATTACTCAGCCCCGCAACAACTGCATACGAGACTTGATTATTTTTTTGCCACGCCAGATGTGGTGATAGAGACTACCCAAATAGACTATAAAGCGAGGGTCCTGTCGGACCACTCGCCTCTGGTTCTGGGTTGGCAGTACTGCCGCCCCAGAGCGCGGATACCGACGTGGCGCCTCCGGGCTGAGGCGCTCAAGGATCCGGTCTTTAGAGAAGATATCAGGGATGAGATCACACATTATTTCGAGGAGAACGCTGGCAGTGTGGATTCAGCGGACACGCTCTGGGAAGCCTTTAAGGTGGTATTGCGGGGTGCTGCCATTGCTAAATCAAAGGGCCTATAGGGTGGGGTCCTAATGGAGTTAGGGGAAGCTGAGGATGAACTGCAACGGAAATCAATAGGGGAGGAGGGGATGCGGAACTAGTACTCAAACTGCAGCAGCGGTGTGCAGAACTTTGGGAAAGGCTCTGCAAACTCAACTATAAGTATGTTGAGAGACAGCATGCAGGTGGGGATAAAACGGGCCGTCTCTTGGCGTGGTTATACAAGAGCGAAACCCCTAGGCCCCCGATTAGGACGATAACCAGAGAGGATGGGGAGGTAGCAGACACCCAAGAAGGAGTCAACAAGGCATTCTCAGACTATTACAGGGCACTATATGAGGACAAAGGGGGGGGGCAATCGAGAGGAGATAAGAGAAATTTTAAGAGACATGGGATTACCTAAGATTAGTGCCGAAGAAAGGGAGGAGCTGGATGCACCGATTACTCTAGAGGAATTGGAGGAGGTGGTGAAGCAGCTGCCTACCTGTAAGACCCCAGATGCGGACGGACTCCCCAGCGAATTTTATAAAGCATATAGAGAGGAGGTACTCCCCCCCCCCATGCTAGAAATGCTCAATGAATCTTTTGAAGTGGGCCGGCTGCCGGAATCGCTTAGAGAAGCGATAATTATACCGCTCCCTAAGCCCAACAAGCCAGGGCATAGCTGCGGCTTCTATAGGCCCTCGTCAATGTTGAACCAGGACGGCAAGATATTGATGGCGGTCCTGGCCAATAGGTTGCGTAGAGTTATTAGTAAACTGATACATCCGGACCAGACAGGTTATGTCCCCAACAGAAATATAACCCACAACCATAGGCGACTCCACCGGGTGATTGAAGGGGGGAACAAGAGCGAGGGTGAAATGGAGGTTGTGTCCCTAGATGCAGTCAAAGCTTACGACTCAGTGAGATGCCCGTGGTTGCTGGAGGCCCTGAGGGAATACAGGATGGGGCCGGGCTATGTTAGGTGGGCGAAGTTGCTGTACAGTGAGCCGCTGGCTAGGGTACGTACAGGAGCGGTGATATCCGAGAGGTGGCAACTTAGCGGAGGCACCAGACAAGGGTGCCCCTGGTCCCCGATGTTATATATTCTGGCCCTGGAGCCCCTAGCAGTGTACCTTCGACAACAATATGACATGATAGGCATTGAGGTAGGGGGAGAGAAACATCTAATATCCCTGTATGCTGACAATTTGCTATTATATCTGAAATATCCGGAGGAAAATCTTCAATATATTCTAGAGGTAATGGAAAGGTATGCAGAACTGTCTGGCATAGCGGTGAACCCCCAAAAATCGAGTATGTTCCCATTGGGTAGCTACAGAGGAATCCCTCCGGAGCGGTTGCCAGTGTTGTCGATACCATGAGCGGTTGGCTCCTTCCGCTACCTCGGAATAGATGTGTATCACACGGTAGAGGAGGAACATTTGCATAACACTGAGGTGGCTGTGGGAAAAATCCGTATAAGTATGAAGTTTTGGGAGAAATTGCCGCTGGCGATGATGGGACGGGGGGCGATGCTCAAAATGGTGATCCTACCCAGGCTCTTACATTTTTTCAGCAATATTCCGTACATGATACCTAAGAAGTTCTTTTGCCAAGCTGAATAGTATGTGCAGAGACTTCCTATGGCATGGCACTCGGAATAGAGTGGCGCTATGGAAGAATTTCTATGAAAAAGGGGGTATTAAGCTGCCTAATTTTGAGGCCTATTATGTAGCTGACCAGTTGCAATATGTGGCCAAATGGCTCTCTGATGAGGTAACTCCTGAATTTAGGCTGTTTGGACAGGACTGCACTGCGTTTTACCTGAAGGAAATTATTTGGTTGCCTAGGCCTGAAATGAAAGAGGGCCCGGGTATGATGTTGCTTGGGTGGAAGATGTGGCGTAGAGTATGTCGAATGATGGAGGACCCGTACCCGTGTTCCCCGCAGGTGCCGCT
Source organism: Ambystoma mexicanum (assembly GCF_040938575.1). Classification (NCBI taxonomy): domain Eukaryota; kingdom Metazoa; phylum Chordata; class Amphibia; order Caudata; family Ambystomatidae; genus Ambystoma; species Ambystoma mexicanum. The sequence goes on from NC_090940.1 coordinate 437,346,761, forward strand.
GGTGGCCTTGGCAGGGGAAGACAAACAACTAAGGATGATAATCAGGACCTATTGGGAGTCGGTCGGGCTGGTTACATTGGGGGATGTCTGGCAAGAGGGGGCCATTAAGTATTTTGAAGGACTAGGGGAAGAGGCGGGTTTGCATAGAGGCCAGTATGTCACGTATCTAAGGCTGGTGCAGAATATTCGTAAAACCTGGCCTGAGACTTTATTGGCGGAGGAGCCAGACGCCACCATGGGGACAATATATGACGAAGGAGGGCATGAGATCTCTAGATTGTATGAGATGGTGATGACCCGGGTAGGGAAGGAATTGACGCATTTGAGGCTGGATTGGGAAAAAGAGGTGGGAGCACAGATGGAAGATGGGATGTGGGAGCGTGCTATGGGATACCACAAGAAGGTGACAAGAAATGCCAGATTACAACAAAAACAGTTGTACATAACGCACAGAGCTTACATGACCCCCATGAGAATATCTAAGTTTGTAAATGCGTGACGACAAGCGTGCCCAAAATGCGATAAGGAAGATGCTGATATGACACACATGTTTTGGTCTTGCCCAGTGATTGAGAGTTTCTGGGGAGAAGTGGTACAAAAACTAGCGGACAAAGGGGTCACGCTCACTATAGATACGGCCTGGGCCTGCCTGTTGGGAGGGTTTCCCAGACCACGGAAACTTAAACATGTTGGGAAATTGAAGGACTTGGCATATGTGCTTGCAAAACGAAGGATTGCCATGGGCTGGAAGCAGTGCCATAAGCCACGGGTCGAGGTATGGTGGCGGGATTTGCTAAAATGGGTGGAGGCTGAAACGGTGGTATGGCAGGAGGCATGTAGCAAGTGTGGGGAAGAAGAAGTGAGTACCCTGCTAGCATGGAGAGTGTTGATAGCAGGACTGTTTGGAGCAATAACGGATTCTGCAGTCTCAGAGGAAGGTCATAACCTGCCACACGCAGCTGATCCGGAATGAGAAGGATAAACAAGCTCTTGAGGGGGGAGGGATTGGGGGAGCAGTGGTTTTCACTAATTGACGTTCATGTGTTTTGTTGCAAATAACGCTGCTAGTTTGGTTCGTATTGTTTGTTTGTTTGAAAAATAATAAAAACCGTTAAAAAAAAAAAAGGTGCAGTGTAGTACTGGAATTTGCTTCCGTTGTTGCTCGTCGGGTATGGCTTGCAATATCGAGTTGGGCTGGCACTGGCAGAGCAAAGTCTAGGATACTGGCAGAGGAGATCGCAGTCGCAGGTGTGCTGGTTCTCGGTAGCCAGAGATCGCACGAAGTAGAGGCAGTGTCGTCAGCGGGCACTGGGACCTTGTGATAGTGGGGCGCATGTATCCAGGAAGTCAGACCGAAAAACAACACGCCAGTATGTGTTGTCAGCAACACCAGATGTCGCCACCTGGGCTTGAGTGCAGACTTTTGCTGTTGGACTTCCACAAGGACCTAATCTCCTGGCTGCAATGGATGGCAGGGAACAGTTTCCAGCTCTGGTAAGGCAGCCCAGGCCTGTGCATAAAGAGAACAGATAGTCTTGACCAACAAGCAATAATCATTAAGAACAGTCTTGTCTTCTAGGTGCAGATTGATTCAGGAAAATTCCCATTTGTATGGGGCGTCTTGTGAGGATCTCATGTACAAAAAGACCATGCTTGCGATGTGGGTTATTACTCATGACAAACAATGCTAAGTGCAGCGCCTGTAGCCATTTTAGACCAGTTTCTTGACACACTTTGGACAGCCTGAACTTCACATCACCATTGCTGTGTTCCACTGCACCGCTCCACTGGGGTGGTAAGCACTGTTAAACTGTATTCCTAGTGCCTTGTACACCTTTCTAGCAATTTGACCAGTGAGTGGGTACTCCGATCACAGTCTATAACAAGGGAAAGCCCAAAATGAGGTAAAAACTCTGCAAGCAAATTTTTGCAACCGTGACAGCATCTGCTTTTCAGCAGGGATAGGCTTCAGTCCAGCCAGAGAACACATCCACCACTAGCAAAGAATAGGAGAATTGTCGGCATGTGTGGAGCTGCATGAAATCTGTTTGTAAATTTAAGAAGGGACCCACTAGTACTGGACGTGCAGACAGCTTTGTCTTTAAAGGTTGGTCCGAGATTGTGGGTCACACATATGAAGCAGAGTCTGCAATACGCCTGTGCCACCAAAGCAAAGCCAGAGGCAACTGACAAATCTGACTATTCGTCCCTGCTTCCCAGAAGGGAGCCACACCATTTTAAGGATAGGGGGTGACCCCGCTCAGCAAGACCCTCCCTTAGGGTTCTGGGAAAGTGGGACCGCACTAGGAGTGACTAATCCCTCTAGATGACAAGGAACCCCATTCCTATGAGGAACTCCCTATCAAGAATATATTGTCTGCATATATGGGGATCAGAAAGACCATGTTACTCCTGTTTTGGATTCAAATAGCCATGACATTACTTCAATCTCTACTTCAGGTAATGCTGGATTCCCCCTGAACCAAACAGTCAAAGAGGAATGACACAACCCTTTCATTATTGGCAACGAACATAAACAGACATAACTTTGGATGGAAGAGAGAATCTTACGCAGAGGCAAGGCTCTGGCGGGAAGACTTCCTGGAGGGGCAGAGCCATGCTAGGCTGCGGAGCCGGCAGTAGAATGGGGAGCGAGCGGATCGATAGAAATACACCGGAAGGGGTGCAGGAGCCCAAGAAACCCAAACACTGTACACGGGCAGATGCCCAAAAGAGGCTCGCTGTATTAAATATATAAAAGGGTCAGAGGGCTTTGGGGAGCCCTAGAGAACTAAGTGACACTTATATTTGAAGCTGAGGAAGCCTAGAGGGTTACGGAAGCGCAATAACCTGGAACCTGGACACGGGTAGAGGCCCAATCAAGACCCTGGTGAAGTAAGCACATCAAAGGGCAAGAGAGCTTCGGGGAGCCCTAGAAACACAAACAATGAGGAAAAAGACTGGGACCAGAGAGAAACTGGAGGCTTCCATTGCGGAACCTCTAAATAGGAACACTATCAAATAGAACAGCAAGAATGGTGGAACTGCACTAAGAAAATCCCCTTTCCCTTTAAAGAACGGAAAGTATTGGATGTGTGTGAAGACTTATGCCTTGCGCTTAAAAACCTGAAAAGATGCTGGAGAACTGTATTTCAAACTTTGACCATTTGAAAAACCCTTCTTTTTCGAGGAAACCCAAATAGTTTGCCCAAGAAAAGCCACAGTGCAGATGCTATTTCTCTGGTCTATTTTTGTTAAATATTTTCTAAGTGGTATAGCCAGAGAGTAAGTAGCTTTTGAAGGAGGACTATATATTAATTTGGACATTTGACGAGCACCCTTAGTTTCGTTTGTTAGGTAGGGAGGGAAATGTCATGTGTTACGCTCACCTGGTATCCACGGGGGCGTCACACGATGCTGGATGTGACGGCTGTGCGTTATCTCGGCCTTCCTCTGCTTCGTTATGTGCCGGGCAGTGGGTAGGGCCTATGACAGGAGAATGGAGTGTTTAGGTTTGAGCCTGTGGTGGGTGGACTCCCACCTCCCTCTGATCCCAAATTCCCTTCCCTTGGTGTTATTTCTCACCCTGGGTTTTTATGCGTAGAACTCTCCGTTCTGCTTCTCTGCGCAGGGGCGCATTGTAAGTGCAGGCGTTCCATTGGACCTAGTTCTTCACTGGTCTGTGGGCCCTTGTATCGAGTCCAGACCGGCTGTGACTCTGACTCTTCTTGTTGTCTTCAGGTGAGTTATAGTGTCTTTTAGTTTCTAATCTGTCTCTTTCTCCTCCCTCCGTTTTGTCTTTCTTTTCGATGTTGCCTTTTTTTCCACTATGCAATTCCTCTAATAATGTCTTTTGTTCCCGCAGGAATGGTTGCAGTTAGAGTCTTTGACTATGCTCCGGATGAAAATGAGCTTGAAGCGCCGGACGGCGAAGATTACGGGTAAGTGTTGATGCGCGGAGCGAAGCGCTGGTTTTGCAATTATTGCTAACCTGTATTCTCTTCCTCTTTCTTCATGCAGGTTGCGGTGATGCTCCGTAGTGGCGAGAGAGCAAAGTGCAGAATGATTTCAGGATCCGCTGCTTACCCAGGTAAGTGTTGTTAATAATGCTGTCCTTGTTTCTTCACCTTTGCGGGTTGCGGTGAGATCCGGCGTGGCGGACGAGGCGAATGAAGCGCAGAATAGATTCAGGATTCGTTGCTTACTCGGGTAAGTGTTGTTAATGATGCTGTTCTTGTTCTTCCAGGTCGGTGATGGCATCCGGATCGATGGCTTCAGTATCGGGCCGCAGATAAGCAGGAGCTGGACGCGGTGAGCGTTACGCTGCAGGAGTGCAGAATAACGCAAAGCGTGTATTCCAGTTTGGGCATGGCTTATATAGCCAGCCACACCTGAAGGCCCGACCACACCCAAAACACTGGTCTGCATAGTTCAGTTCTAAGAACTGAGCTGTGTTACAGGCCTCCATGTTGGATTGAGATCCATAACTGATACTTGCCCTATTCCTGATAATGAGCCTGGCGCCAGGACTGACTCCACATGTTCTTATGATGGTGTTTAAAGGCCCTTGGGGCCACTGTTAAGGGCTGTAGCCCCACTGTTGCCGGGGGGCTGTTATACTTGAGGGGGTCAGGGGCATGAATCGTGACACATGTCTTAGCAATACAGCTATACAGCTAGAAAGGCGTTTTTCTTTTTATTTAAATAAAACCTTTTGAACATGCTAAATCCTAGTCTGCTCCTTCTTTTGGTTCACCAAACAACCACATCCTGATACAGTTGGGTAAATCATCAAATTTTTACCCGAATGGGCAATGCTGCGGGCCAGGTATGGAAGGAGCACCTTGGGTGCCACCAGACAGCTGTCTAGGGAACGCCAAAATGAGCCCACCCTCAAATTACAACACCGCTGAGTCCAGTTCACCTTTCCCTCATCAGGAGCTTGGTCTTGTAACATGGCCAGGCAGGAAAGAGAGGCAATCAGTGACTGTTGGCCTGCAACGCAAACAGGAGTTTCATTAGGAGCCTGTGGCCCGTTTAAGGCCGCCAAACTAGATGTATTGTCTGCTAGTGTATTGCCTTGGGCAGTAAAAGGCTGCAAAGGGCCACGTCCTCAGCACTTGATTATGGCCAAGGCAGCTTGGAGCAATAAAGCATGTAGAAGAACTAACAAATATTTTCCATTCAATATTGGGGTACCAGTAGAGGTTAAATAACCTTGCTATTGCCAGAGCACACTGAAATCATGCACTACTCCATGAGCCTATTGGGAGTTGGTGTAAATCGCTGGTGACTTATCTTTTGCTAGGAAACACGCTTGTGCGGGAGATAGGAGTTCAGCTAACTGGGCTGACTTGCCACTAGGCAAACAATAGACTTCAAGGAAGCCTTGGGGAGTACACACAGGAAAGGAAAAGATCAAGGGCATGTAGATTACCTTTACCGTTTTCCAATAGTTGTAGAAGAAACCAGCAACATTAGGGGAAGGGTATGTGGCAAACCTAGCAAGGTCGTCACTACTTCACTGGGGGAAATCTCCTCTCATGTGGCCAGGGAAAGGCAGAAGCTACCTGACTATGACCCTGGGAGTGGCCATCTGTGGGAGGACCACATGAGGGAAGAGAACCCTTGGGGAGGCGGAGTAGTGGTGCTTGTTAGAACATCCTACAGTCTTTACTCCATGGCTGCAGCTAATGGGGTGAACAGTTCTGCAGTGTGTGCAATGAGTGCAGTGTTGGAATACTGTCAGTATAGAAGCGGGTAGGGTTGAAGTGCATCTTCTATGTGCATTGATACTTTAGTGTGTGAAGTGGGTGCAATACTCAAATAGTGTGTGCAGAGAAGTGGATAGGGGTGAACTGCATATTTCATAGAATTGTGTAGTGTCCATTGCGCGGAGTGCTGACTACTATACTGCACTAGGAGGTATTGCTTTTGTGTACTGAATAGAGTGCTGGGAGCAGGGCCACAGTTGCAGACTTTTTTTGGTTTGGTTGGCAGTAACAACATGTGAATGAAAGTGGGTATGGGTAGCGGAGGCTGTGGTATGTTTCTAGAATCTGCTAACTTTTCAATGTTTCCATGCATAGCTGTATTAAGGTGCGGAGGTTGGGTAGCGGTGGCTGTGGTACGTGTGTGGTACTTGGGCACACGTTGCCACGCATGGCTGCATTACGTTGCGGTGGGTGTGGACAAGGCCTTGACTATTGGGTGCATAGTCTAGCCTTGCCCACACCCACCGCAGCAATGTAGTTTAGACTGCATCTGTCAAAGGGTGCTCACATTTACGGAATGGTTGTGGAGCACATTTTACTCTTCATAGAGCACCAGAAGTGCGCTGACATGCATATATTGTTGTATCCATGGGTGCGGTCATTGTTCGAACATCGTACGGTTGTCGGTTTATGGCTGGAGATTGTGCATTGAAAAGTCCTGCAGTGTGCCCACTGGGTGCAGTGTTGGAACACTGTCAGTATAGAAGAGGGTAGGCCTGAAGTGAATGTTCTATGTGCTTGGAAATTCTGGTTTGTGTAGCTTCCTGGGAGTAGGCCCAATGTTATGAAGATTGTGTGGTCTGGTTGGCAGTGACACAATACTTTGTGAATGGAAGTGGGTAGGGGTGGCGGAGGCAGTGGTATGTTTGTGGAATCTGCTAACTGTTACATGTTTCCATGCATCACTGTCGTATGGTGCTGGGGTTGGATAAAAGTGCCGCTGGCTATGCTACGTCTGTGAATTGTGGTTTCTGGCCACATGTTTGCATGCATGGCTCCATTATGTTGTGCTCGGTGTGGGCAAGCAGTAGACTCTTGTGTGCATGGTTAAAGGCGTGCTGGGTGCCGCCCTTGATGATTTTGGATGCTGACATTGTGGATTTTCTTTCCAGAACTTTGTACTGAGGGTGCTTTTTGGAGGTCTACATTTTGGGTTATACTGACCTTGAGGGAGTTGGAGGAGGATGAGGGATGAGCTCGAGCAGGGAGATATTAAGGAAGTGAGAGTTGAAGGTATTGAGGTCCCAGGGCCCAGAAGGCCTTGTGCATAATGCAGAGGGGTTTCGCCTTATTCCTTGCAGCCACTGGGAGCTATTGCAGACATTTCAGTCCAGGAGAAATATGATAGGGCTCTTAGGTATTGTATAATCGCCTTCAATTTTCAAAGACGTCAATCCTAACTCTGTTCTTATATATTGCATAGGACATCTGGGTGGTAGTCACAAGATGGTCCGCCAAAAAAAAACCTCAATCCTGTCTATCCAAGTCAGGTTTTCAAGGGTGAGGGCTTCAAGGCCATAGGATACCACTGGGATAAACCACTGCTTATATAACAGAATTCCTTTCAGGGTGTATCCAGCATATTCCAGGACATATTTGAGCACGAGCAATGTGATTTGCTTCATGCTCTTGATTCTGCTATCAATTAGTAGAAGATATCCCAATTTACAATTCATCTCCACAACTAGGTATTTATAGGAATGGTTGTAGTCGATGGTACCCCAACTAACTTCCATTAATGGCCTATTAACTTTTTTTGAAGAAATTAGCCTAGATTTTGACTTTTTCAAGTTTATCAACATATCGTGTTCACTACAACATCTTTCCAATTCCTCCAATAGATTTTTCATTTCTACTATTGTGTAGTCAACAATCACAAGCTCATCGGCATACAATAATGCTGTGATCTTAGTGGTAGCAAATCTAGCTGTGCTATGGGCGTGTCGCTCTAATCTCTGTATCAATTCTGCAATATACAAGTTAAAAAGAAGAGCAGCAAGCAGGCAACCCTGCTTGATGCCCTTATTTATCTTTATAGGGCATGTTAGTCTCCCATTATTATCAAGGGGTATACAAGCTGTATTGTTCTGGTGGAGTTTTATTAGGATCTCCAATAGCCACTGAGAGCAACCAAGGGCCCGAAAAATCGCCCACAATTTGTTCCGATTTACCTTATCGAACGTTCGACTAAAATCAACAAAGGTAACTCGAAAGTTGTTTGGCTTTAGACAATGATGATCACATCAAGAAGTCTAATATTATCAATAGTACTGGCTCCAGTACGGAAGCCAGATTGAAAGGGATGAATTATCTGATTAGACTCTGTCCAGGATTGTAGGTGATTCAAGATTATAGCAGCAAAAATGTTGCTAGTAGTGTCTAAAAGGGACATAGTTCGATAGTTCTCAGGGTGTAGGCGAGAGCCTGCCTCATACACTGGAATCAGTATCAACTTCAACCAAGATACTGGTATCATTTTTTTCAGACACACTCGTTTATATAGTGTCATGAGTATAAGGGACCAAGTTACAGGATCAGATTCGACAACAACGGATGCTAAACCATTCGGCCCAGGACCTCTGGAATTGTTACGTTTTTGAATAATACGAATAATATCACTTCTTCCAAAGCGCAGGGGTCAGGGCTCGGTAGTTTGGACTGTCATATCAAGGATTTGCTCATCATACAAATTTTCAGTTATGTAGTCAACCCATGTTTGTTCACCAATTGCATTGAGGGGTTGAGTGGAGCTATTGCCTCTAACTTTGTTTAGGACTTTCCATATTGATCTCCTGTCCCCTTTTGCAGAGTGCCTATTAACAACTGCCATTTCAGATTGAGTTTCCCTAAACGGTGACACTTACACCATCCCCTATAGGAGTGGTTCAACTGTTTTTTACGGATAATATATTCATCCCATGCAATCAGGAGTACTTTTAAATTCCTGAGTGCACGGCGATTGGTTCTCCTGATCACTACTAATTTCCTGTCATAGGGTGAGTTATGGATTTTATCCGACGCAATAATTGGCTTGCTTCGAACAGAGGCAACCTCAGTGGTTCATTGACAAATTACATTCTCAATCTCATCGCCATTTAAATTGAGGTTATCAGAAGTCAATTTAGAGATTCTTTTGGTCAACTTCTTGATTTTAGTGGCATTCCATATTATTTTGTTACCTCCATTGGAAACACCAAAATTGATTGAACCACCTCTACCAGGTGGGATTATACTCATATTCATAGTGATCACAATCATTGAGTGATCACTAAAGGAAGGGGCACGGACTTCAAAGTCACTTATGTGGTCTAATTCAGTCATATTACCACACAAGTAATCCAATGTAGCAGATTTCCCACTACTACTCCATGTACATTTACCCGGGGTATCACTAGTGGTTCTTCCATTCATGGGCCATAATTCCTAGTCCTGTAGATAGTTGGACCATAGTCTACCCTTTTCATTGCTCCTTCCTTTTATCATTACATTAGTTTGAGATATTTTGTTAAACAATACCTTCATATAGGATGCTCCACAATGAGCATTTAAATCTCCTCCGAGTATCACAATATCATTACCAACATTCAGCAACCAATTGGTGAATACAATATCAATGGCGTCATGAATTTCTGATGTACATACTTTACACAGGGGATCATAAACATTAATAACAAGGCTGCAGTTTCAATGCTTTTCAGAGTTGTGTTATTTTAAAAGGCATGAACACTGCAGTGATCTCACAGCATCAGGGCTTGTCTCGGTTGGTGTATGTGGCCGTGCCTGATGAAGAGCTAAAAAAGCAAGTGGGTAGAGAAAAGGGAAGTCCAAAGAATGCCCTTGGTCAAAAAAGAGCTATGTGTAGGCACTATAACGTGTACATTTCTAACACATGCAAAGCCATAGACATTACTAAAGAGGTTCTGCATTCTGTAGCAAACCGCCTTTGATAGCTAAGCTCAAGCACATCATCGCCTTTTCCTGCTGGACTGATGTTAATTCAGATAAACAAAATGTTCAATGTCTGGAATTTGCTCAAGACTAAACATGAAGATTTTCTTGCTCAGTCCTTTACTACTTTTGCATTAAGAAAACATTTGAAGGCAGAATAGGAGTAATAGACCCACCCGGACTGGCCATTTTCATGCCGACCCAACCAAATGCTATGATTTGCAGCTTTGCCCTTTGCTTTTGGATTGCCTTTGCTCTCCCAATGTTTTTGATCTCATTTATCTCTCATAGTTGCCTGCCTCAGAACTAAAATGTGCACTTTGGAACGCTTGAGTGACATTCAACATTACAAAAAACTGATCACACAATGCTGTGAACTCAACCATGTCTCACCTTCTCCAGCTGCCCTGACTTGCTGTACTTCTCCTCTGCAAAGACCAGCTCCATTTCACCCACATCATTGTTCAAAATGAAACACACTTTTGACTTATAAAACTCAGGGTCATCCGTTTCAAAATACTGGGAGAGAGAAGTGAATTCAAGTGTTAACGAAAGGAATGCAGCACAGAATCTTCATGGCACCGCTCTCATAAAACAGCTCTAGTCAAAGAACACCTTTGTGAAATCTTGCATCAACCTCAAGATTCATCCCAATGAGATATTGCCTTAATGTTTTTTTTTTTAAAACTGTAAACACCTTATTTAATTTTAAAAAAAGGAGATATTTCAAATCACAATGCATAAAAAAGCAGGTTACTTACCTGTAGTAACCTGTGTTCAAGGGCATAATTTAAACAGTGCAAGGCTACCCTGTGTGTGACTCCTGTACTTTAACCACTCTGTCTACTGATTGTCTAAAAGGAAATACACCTATATCTTTTGTTAATTTTGTTATCTAGGTATTTCTGCCTTATGTTAATCACTGTTTGTTTAACAATGGACATAGGATTTTCAATAACGAATGTTTGAAAAATGTTCATCCTATATTCTTGCATTCCCCCTTTGTGACATACACAATTCACTCTCAATAAAACCACTGCAACCATGCTGCCTCTATGAACGTGTCTGGAGCAGCTCTGCAATGCTGTTTCTGCAGCCAATCATTCCCCACAATGGGATCTACCCCTGCTTGGACAGAAATGAACTTTTTGGTTCTCTGTTGCGATAGTTTTGATAGTCCCTTAGATGTTTAGTGTTCAGAGTTCCTTTTTGCTGACAGGGAGACGTTTTCCGAAGTCCTACTGAAAGGTGCAACTGAATTGTGGTGTACTGACGTAGGTAGCCTATATAGCTACCCCGATATGGGCACTGTAAAGTGCCCTATTTTGTCCCTGAGTGACTTCCCTGGATCTACACAATCCGACCACAGCTGATTTTCCCGCGGCTGAAAAGTTTGCATGTGAAATGTACAAAATGTACGAACCCTGCTGGGATCTGAATGGCATGCTGCAGGTTTCAAATGGCTGCTCCTTTGTGAAACATACTTGCCTAGACCTTTCTAGCTGCTCTTCCTTGAAGGTCCTTCCCTGCATCCTCTCGTGCAGCCTATTGTCTTCACCGGAGCATCACTGGCCAGTACTTTGGTAACTTGCTGCTGCTGCTCTGTTGCCCACCACTATGGGTAGTGGTATGCGGGCAGGGACATCATTTCACCAAAATGCCAGGGGGTAGCGGAAGTGACATCACATAGCCCTTGACCTCCGATGACATCGCAGGAAGAGATGTAATTTGACCCCTCTCCTAAGTAAAATCGCGGGAAGTGATGGCACACGACCTTCAGATGTGTCTGATACCCGTGTTTCCAGGCACTCTCATTTCAGCCAGATATAAGTACCGAGGCACAGAGGGAGGCGAGATTTGTCTACGATCACACATTTGGGGAATGTAATTTTCCTGATTCGACATGGAGCTTATATGTAAAACATACATAATGCAGTACTTGTAACAGGGTAACCGAAATCTCTAATGCAGGCTACAAGTAGTGAATGAAACATCTATAGATAAATGGACACAGAAGTACTCATTATTTGTGGCATTGATGTGTTAAACAAGCCAAAAAAGCACTACCCTCAGGAGGCGTGCGCTGTCTGTTTACCCAGGAGCAAAATGCTGCACGAACAAGTCCTGAAAATTAAATGTGCAGGTGTAAGCTGAGGCCATCTGTCTCTTGTGTTATATCTTTTAGTTATATGTCAGCAACCACATGTTGTCCCCCACAACCCAGAGCCGAACAGAACACCTTAATGTTCTGAGCTTTGATACATGACTCTTCTTCAATCTTTTTTAACAGGGGGAGGTGTGGGGAGGGGTGCTGCACTTCCCTCAAGAGTGGGGCTCATGGCATCTATGATTTTCAGAGCTCTATGTGTGAGGTGCGTTATTCAATGAACCTCCCCGCACCCTGGACTGGCCCGTGAATGAAGCTTACACAAAGCCCTATCCAAGAAGGAGTTTAAGTGAGGAGGGGGTGGGTCACTTATGGCTCTCTCACGTCTGAGACTCTGTGTTCAAGGCTTATTTTCTTAAACAGTGTTGCACCAGAGCAGGGTCCTGGTCGAGTTTGCGGCCCCTCTCAACCATTCACATCACACTTGAATGCGTTCAAGATGAGCAGAGCCCAATCAGTGGCTTAGCACAGAATTTCGGGGCCCGCCAGCGAGCAATGTTGAGGGCCCACCAAAGCTCTCTAACAAAGCACAGGGCACGCCACATCCCAGGCCGGCCCGGACGGCCATGTGTGCGCAATGTCCATGATGATTATGCTGCTGCAGGGGCATGCACTACTCCAAGTGAAAGAAGTAAATATGTTGTTTAATCAAAGCTTAAATGGTTCACCTAGCATAGAAAGTAGGGGGCGGTGCCTGGTGAGATGTTTTATTGGAAAGTGTAAATATTTGCCACAAATATGCGAATCCGACCGAGCATAGCAAGGGGGCACGAACTAACGAAAACCGGTTGGTGGGGGTCAGGGGAATTGTTCCAACTCCCTTGATAAAATGTTTTGAATAATGGGTTAAAATGTTGCATTACACAGCACACTTTCTGTGAAACTTTGGGTAGAAGGCCAGACAGTTTGCAATCAGTTTTGTAGGGCGAAGGGCAACTCATGGAAAAAAGGTACAATAGATGCAAGTCACTAAAAGTGTACAAGCGTATTTCCCAATGCATTGTCATGCCGGTCCCTTCAAAATATGCCAGTATAAAAAACATTTTCATGCTGGCTGGTCCCATACATTTCCATGCTGAGTCCACCAACATATGCTAGTATTTCCATATAAGAACATAATCATGTTCGATTTGAGATGTTTTTTATAGTATCATTACCGGCACTAGGCACAAAAATGGCTCTGCCAATATATGCCGGTACTCATATGTAAGAAAATACTCCTGTTGGTTTGGCCATTAAAAGTGACATGTCACAATAAGAAAACATGTCCAAACTGGTTCCAATGCAAGCAAGTCTAGACCCATAAGAACACATATCATAGATGCTCAGTTAATAAAAAGTCATGCTACAGTAAGAACTTGTCCACTTGCACTGGATTCTCCACACAGGAATGCACCTAGATCATTCAAACACACACTATTGCATTCCTACTCATTCAACCACCACTTACTGACCCATACACTGTCTCTTGGGTCCACTCACATTGCATTCTCCACACAGACATGTACCCATCCAGAACATTGAGACACAGTTTCACATTAATTAATTCACCCACCAGTCACTCACTCATACACCTCCTCTTACATTCAGTCTCACTGCATTATCTACACAGGCTCACACCCACCCAGAACATTAAAACACACACACTATCACATTTCATCTCATACACCCACCGCTCACTGGCCTATACTACATACAGTAAAAAAAACAATTTATCAGGGTGTCCAAATGAAGTCACACAGCCCCTTGACTCAATGAATCTTATAGTAAATACCACTCTTCTAGAGTTTAACAAATTAATTTTTGTGATAAAAAAACACAAATAGTTTGATACATGGAGTAATGACAAATCAGAATTACACAGGACAAAAGGTGTAATAACTGTACATGTGGAAATGAAAAATGGTTGTCAATACATATTGTATGAGACAATAGAACAAATTAGTTCCACATAGACTTATAGGACCATACAATCCAATTCAAAACAGGTTGATCTAAACAACTGAGAGTACGACAATGTTGACATTAAACACTGGGAAAAAGGATGTCGACACAGGTAGCTGATCTAATGTGCTGGAGATTGGGTGGCCTTCATCAGGACGGACGAAAATAATGTGGTAGTTAAGCATGGAATGCAGAATCCTGTGTTGCTCTGCATAGAAATAGAACAGAGGAGAGTGTATGAGGAGCTATGTGATTGTTTGGTTAAATATTTATAATATTGTGATGAGCACCTAATGATTTTCATTATTATGAAGAACGCCCCCTGTGGGGGGTGCTTACCATGCGTTTCTTGTTCAACACCGTGTGTGGGAACCACTCAGGTCAGTGATAAAGGATTCCGATTAAGGTTCGAGGACATACACTCTTCAAGACTTGATCTGTTTGGTGAGAAATTACTGAAAAAACAGAAAATAATGGCTTTCCAGCAGAGCTCCCGACATCTATGGTTGATGCTCTATCCATACAAGGTCGGAGCTATCGGCATGCACAAAACGCGGATGTACTTTGTCCGAACAAATTGTTGTTCTACCCATCAAAGGCAGTGGGATCATGCTCCTGAACACAGACTATGAAAGGGAATTTCTTTGGCTACTCTCGGACATGGACGCGTACCTGAAGTTAAACCATAATCCAGCTGTGCGACTTCAAGAGGAGATAAAAAGCTTGACAATTCACGCTGAGCAAGAAGGATGGATCTTTGAGGAAGAGAAGGCTTTTCTGAACAAACACACCCCAGAATCACAGCGTTCTACATCCTTCCAAAGGTCCACAAAAATCCAACCAACCCACCGGGATGGCCGATAGTTTCGTCCTGTGATTCACTCCTGTGATTCACTGTCGCTTTACACAGATTTCTTCCAAAACCATTCATCAACAAAATGACATTGTACATCAAAGACACAACTGAAACCTTTAACATCTGTTACGCTCACCTGGTATCCACGGGGCCGCGACCCAGCCCTGGTTGGTTGATTTGCACTCTCAAACCCTCTCCCGGTCCCGGTCCCTTGGTAAGGCCTCTCGTTAAAGATGGGTTTGCAATATAGGAGAGCTGGATTCTATACCAGATTGTCTTTATGTTTTCCCACCTCCCTTGACCTCAACTCCTTCCTCCCCCTTGGGCCTTCTCCTTACCGTAATATTTTAAAAGGTGGATTCTCCGTCCTGCTCCTCGTGGCAGGGGCGCGTAGATGTGGGGGGCAGGCAGCGACCAAGTTACTTCACTGGTGAAAGCCCCCCTGTGGGAATCCAGGCCTGCTGCGACTCCGTTGGTTTGCGGCTTTACAGTCTATATTTGCAGTTATTATGTTCCTCTTAGTTCGAATAATAATGTCTTGCTTCTTTCCTTTTAGATATGGAAAGGTATTTTGGTGTTGTCATGCAGTTTGAAGATGAGCATGGGCCAGTAGGCGAAAGCGCGGTGTGCGCAATGCTGTCCGGTGAGGAATGCGCGATGCACGGCGCTGTTTCGCCTTTTATATTGCTAACCTGTGTCTTTTCTCTCCTTGCAGGTTGCAATGCTCCTCGCCGAGCGCCATAATGTTCCAGTAATGATACTGAACAGGAGATGACTACCCAGGTAAGAATTGTGTGGCTTTCTTCATTCGGGTGGAAACGTGAGTAAACGCTTACTAATGCTGTCTTTCTTTCTCCTCTTTTCAGGTTATGGTATTCCAGGATGCATGCGGTGCCGGATGATGGAGTTCGTACCTTCAGGTGAATGGAACTGAAGTCAGCGATGGATTGAAGACAGGCAAGTTTCGTAGTTTTCTCTCTCTGCAGGTCCTTGGTTTCAGGTAAACTGGCATCAAAGAACTGGACACGGTGAGCGTTACGCTGCTCACAGCAAAATAATGCAAAGCATGTTCTGCTGTTTGGGTGCGGTTTAAATAGTCTCAGGTAAAGTAGTCCAGGTAAAATAGTCCTAGGCATGCCACACCCAAAGTAGTCCAGGTAAAGTAGTCCCATGCCTGCCACACCCAAAAGACTAGACCGCATAGCTCAGTTCCTTGTAACTGAGCTATGTGTGTGCCACCATGTTGGCTGAAACCCCCCCCAAGTTAAATAGTCCCAAGTAAATTGTTCCATTCTAATGTTGGTCTTCATGATGGTTATGAGCCTGGCGCCAGGACTGACTCCAAGAGTCTTGAATGAGGTTTTAAGGCCTTTTACCTGGCCCTAACTGGAAGGCTGACTTGCCAGTGAGGGCCAGGGGCAAGGGTCATGACACATCCTGAGCAACATCAATTTACCAGAAGACTTCATCCTAGCGACCCTTGATGTCGAGGCCTTATATACTTCCATCCCCCAGCATGAAGGTTTGGAAGCACTAAGAACCCTTTTACTCAAGACAAGACAATCAATTGGTGCCAACGTGTTTTATCTTGGAATGTGTCAGACTCGCCTTGACCGAGAATTCTTCCCTCTTTAAAGACCAACTATACAAGCAGATAAAGGGCATCAGCATAGGAGCAACTTTCACCCCTGATGCGGCCAACCTATATACAACCCAATACGAATTCGACCATGTCTACTCTGACACTAACCAATTCAAGGACAACATACTGGTAGGGTGTCACTACATTGACAACGTCCTCATGGTCAGGACGGGTTCCTCCACAGATCTCGGCCTATTCCATCAGTGGTTAAATACATGTAACAGACATATTAAGTTCACCATCCAGTGGGATTTCCACTTCATTGATTTTCTAGCCCTACACATATATAGGTCCGGTACCATACTCAAAACCGATTTGTTTCGCAAGATAACGGACCGGAATAGCTTACTACAGTTCTCCAGCTACCATCCGGCGGGTTTGAAATATAATGTTCCATATGGTCAGTTCCTCGGGATAAGGAGGAACTGTACCAACAAATCCAAATTTGCACTTCATGCGGACAATCTGCAACAGAGACTAATGGACAGGGGATACCCCAAGAACGCTTGAAGGACTTCCAAAAAGAGAGCAGCAAATACCTGCAGAGAAACTTGCCTTGCTCCTAAAATACGTGAACATCTAGAAAGACTGGTGTGTGTCACCAAGTATAGCCCTTGAGCAACCTGAGTAAAAGCACCATTACTAAACACTGGCACTTAAGAACATAGGGAGCCTCACAAAGAAACCTTTTTTGCTTTTAAGAAAAATCGCAAGCTCGAAGAGAGACTAGTACATACCTACGTTGAACCAATCAAAGTGTCAACAGCAGGAACCATGTGGGGGTTACCACCTGTAACGGGCCACTACAAATGTGGCCAGTACATGGCCTGCAGTTTTACGGACACCAAGAAGATCTTTGAACACAACAACGTTCGGTGGGAGCTACTGGATCATACCAACTGTAACAGTAAGCTGGTTATCTACGTGATAAGAGTGCCCCTGTGGTCTGCTCTATATTGGCAAAACCATCAGAGCAGTTAAACAATGCATTTCCGAACATTGATCGTGCATCCAAAATGGGGTTGTAGATAAACCCTTGGTCGAACATTACACTATGAAGAGTCACACCAACTCAGATCTAAAGTGGCTTGTCATCCAGATGATTACTCTACAAAAAAGAGGGGAGACGTAAACAAACTCCTGACCAGACTAGAACAAAAATGGATACATCGTTTAGATACGGTGAAGAATGGCCTCAACCTCATGGTAGATTGGAAACATTTCATGGGGATTGATCATGTAGCACTCAGCCCCCATACATAGGGGGGGCGCCATAGACAATATAGGCCCGGGTTGCTGCACCATTCATACTGCAAACAGTTTCATAGACAACCACAAGGTCCTCAGATCATGTTTTAAGCAGATTTTCCCATTGTGGTTTTCCCAATGTTCCTGTGAACCATTGTATAACAGTATCCGATTTTGTATTAAGATACGACCTAGAGTCCTGTGGCACTGTGCACCATTTTGAATCCACTTTGTCTCCATCAAACACAGGGTACCGGGAGTATGGAATATAACTTCAACACGTCAAACCAGGGGCTCAAAACAAAATAATGAAGCCTTTTTAACAGAACATGTACACCATCTCTATCTGGCTTTTTTATTGAGTTTTTTCCTGAGGTTTTTCACTGATATTTTTGGGTCAGCAATTATTATTAGGGGAACATCACCTGTACAGTTTTGTTACTGACAGCACAACTCACCTATACAAAGACCCGTACTCTACGGGCAAGCAATAGCTATATTATTCATTGCTGACGCAGCACCCAATCCAATATGGCCATCAGGTTTTCAGGTACTGTTGCTATGAAAAAACAGACGCGTCGTGCTTTCTAATTACAAGGCTCAGTGCATGTCGCAATTTCCAACAGGCACACTCAGCATTTTGATCGTCTAATCAACCCGGCAACATGACTAAATCTTTACAAAGCAAGGTGAGATTGCGCTCATACATCGTTGGTGGCATTGATTTCTTGACATTGCCATGACTAGTGTTTACCTTAGCCATAGGTGCTCTAGGCACCAGTTTAATATAACAGAATGTCACGGTCCCAATTTTCACAACTACTCAATTTTTGCGAACACACTCAGACTGTTTTTAAAACACGGTATGAATGCACTAGATATATACCTGTATGCCCCGGATCCCTGATGCACCTCCGTGATCGGAGTGACTTTTCCACGGGATGGCGACAGGGGCCAGCGTTTTTTGTCCGTGTTCACGCGACCCAGTAGACACTCACAGCATTTATGGACCCTGGATCATCTATGGACAGCACTTTTTTTAGTCTAGGTTAAGCCTCACCCACCAAATTATACAAGTACTATTGTTTTTATTAAATCGTACACCACGGTAATCAATTGATGCTAATGCATACTCAATATCTCCATTAACCAGGCGTAGAGCAACCATTAGTTCGAACAAAGTACATCCCCGTTTTGTGCATGCCCATAGCTCCAACCTTGTATGGATAGGGCGTCAAACAGACACCAGGTGCTCTGCTGAAAAGCCATTATTTTCTTTATTTTCAGTTATTTCTCACCAACGGATCAAATCTTGAATAGTGTATGCCCACGAACCTTGATCGGAATCCTTCATCACTGAGCTGAGTGGATTCCCACACACACTGTATTGAACAAGAAACACACTGTAAGCACCCCCCACATGGGGGGGTTCTTCATAATAATAAAAAGCATTAGGTGCTCATCACAATATTATAAATATTTAATAAAATAATCACATTGCCCCTTATACACTCTCCTCTGTTCTATTTTTCTGCAGAGCAACACAGGATTCCGCATTCCATGCTTAACTACCAAATTTCTTTCGTCTGTCCTGATGAAGGCCACCCAATCTCTAGCACATTAGATCATATTAGATGACTTTTAGGCCTACACTTGTAATGAGAAAAACAAAACTACAGGTCCCAGAAAACAAAGCGTTGTTACTGTAGATGAAAAATCAGGTATCATAAGACAGTATGCCACTATGTAAGGTAAATCTAAAATATTTCATTGGAGTACAAAGCATATGTAAAAAACAACATACGCCAAACAGTCTATTTCATTGCTATAGTATTTAACATGACAATGCATTACTTACCGTAAAAGCATTTCTGATGGTTGTATCTGCTTGGATTCACATGCTGTGCATAGGTCCGACATCCAGTGGTCACTGCGGAGTATTGCATTTTGTTTTTCGTAGTCGAAAAGGGGACGTCGACAAGGCGTGTCTGTAACACTATCCCTATAGTGACGTGCGTTGTACCCACAATCCCTCACGCGTCGAGGTCCCTCTGTTTGTATTTTTCTGCCCTGAGGGAGCCTTCTAGACGTGAGTGAGTACAGAAAAGAGAGATATAAAAGGAAGTCTATGTTCCTTCCATCCGAGCGGGGAGGAAGGGTGGGCGCATGTGAATCTAAGCAGATTCAACCATCAGAAATGCTTTTACGGTAAGTAATGCATTGTCTTCTGATGTTTGTTAATCTGCTTAGAATCACATGCTGTGCATAGACTAGCGAGCAGTACCCGGAGTTGGCGGTGGGTTATGAGAAGGAACAGTAGAGAAAAGATGTCTTAATACTGCCTGTCCCACCTGGGAGTCAGATCTTGAGTGTGCATCTAGACAGTAGTGTTTTGTAAGGGTGTGCACAGAACTCCAGGTAGCCGCTTTGCAGATGGACTCAAGGGGAACATTTGCAATGAATGCTATGGATGCCCCAGTGCCTCGAGTGGAATGTGCTCTTGGCTTGAAGGGTAGTTCTCTCTTAGCAAGAGTGTAACAGAGAGTGATGCATTGTACAATCCATCTAGATATAGTGGACTTAGAGACTGCATCTCCTTCTCTTCCTGCTGCCACCGAGACAAAGAACTGATTAGTCTTTCTCAGTGATCTGCTTCTTTCCATGTAGAACATGACAGCTCTGCGTACATCTAGTGTATGCAGACTTTTTTCTCCCAAGTTGGAAGGGTTTTGAAAGAACGTTGGTAGTTCTATAGATTGGTTTACATGAAATTTAGAGATGAATTTTGGTGCAAACCTTGGGTGTGTGCGAAGAACCACCTTATCCTTGTGAACTGATACGAAGGGGTCTAATACAGAAAGAGCCTGTAGTTCACTTACTCTCCTAATGGAGGTGATAGCTATTAGGAAAGCAGTCTTAAGAGTGAGGTATTTAAGAGTTGCCTTATGCATGGGTTCGAAAGGAGTGCCCATGAGTCTAGAAAGTACCACGTTTAAGTCCCATCCGGGAGCTGGGCTAGCTATTGGGGGGTGTATTCTCTTTACCCCTTCCATGAAGGCCTTTATAACTGGTATCTTCCACCACGACACTTTAAGTTGGGAAGTGGTGTATGCAGAAAGTGCCGCTAGGTGGACTTTAATGGAATTAAACACTAGACCTGAATCCAGTAAATGGGTCAAGTACAGAATAATGTTAGTGGCAGAGCAGTCAACCGGGTTGATGTTCTTACTTCTACACCAGATGACAAATCTTTTCCACTTGCTAGAATAGCAGTGGCGAGTATTAGGTTTTCTGGCTTCCCTGAGGATGTCCATACATCTCTGAGGGAGATGTAAATGTCCAAATTCTATGATCTCAGGAGCCAGGCTGCTAAGTTCATGGTCTGAGGGCATGGATGCAGTGTCCTGCCCTTGTCTTGTGACAGCATGTTGTACGGGCAAGGAAGTTTGATTGGGGGAGATAGGGACATCTCCATCAAGTGAGCGAACCATGGCTGCCGGGCCCACATTGGGGCCACTAGTATCATGGTCACCTGCTCTTGGTGCATCTTGTGCACCACCTTGTTGAGGAGGGGAGTCGGGGGAAAGGCGTAAACAAATTTCCCTGACCATTGAATCAACATCCGTTCCCCTTGGACTGGTTCTGGGGGTACCTGGAGGCGTAACTTTGGCATTGTGAGTTCTCCAGGGTTGCGAACAGGTCTATTTCCGGGAAACCCCATTGCGTGAAGACGTTTAAGACGATGTCTTCTTGCAATTGCCATTCGTACTCTTTGGGTAGGGGGGAAGTCTCTGCTGAGTTTGTCTGCTAGCAGATTGAGTTCCCCTGGTACATGTTGTGATAGTAGGAACATGTTGTGTTTGAGAGCCCACTTCCATATATTCTGGGACAGCTTGGACAGTCCTGGAGAGTGAGTGCCCCCTTGCTTGTTGAGATAGTACATGGCTGTGGTGCTGTCTGTGAGGACCATCACTGTCTTTCCTTGTAAGTGTTCCTGAAAGGCTTTCAGTGCTTTGAACACTGCTAATAGTTCCAGCAGGTTTATATGTTTGGAAGCTAAGCTCGGAGTCCACACTCCGTGAGCAGTCTGATGGGATAGGTGAGCCCCCCATCCTGTAAGGGATGCGTCTGTGGTTAGAGTGGCTTCCACTGCGGGTGTGGCAAAAGTTTTCCCTAATAACAGGTTTTCCTTTGTCCACCACCGTAGCGAGAGAACCAAGGCCTGCGAGACCACCACTAGGTCGTCCCATTGTCCGCTGGCCTGACACCACTGGCTGTAGAGCCACTCTTGCATTGGGCGCATGCGCAGGCGCGCGTGAGGTACCAAATAAATACATGACGCCATCATCCCTAGTAAACGCATTGCTTTGCGTACCGTCACCTCTCGACCTGCCACATAATGGGGGATCTGAAACAGCATGTTTTGGACCCTCTCATTGGAGGGGAAGACGAGGCCGTCCTTTGTTCGAATTAGAGCCCCTAGGAATTGTTTGATTTGGCTGGGGTCTAAGCTGGACTTCTTTTCGTTGATGGAGAAGCCCAGTCGGGACAAAAGGTCTACGGTCTTTTGGGTATTGGAGAAGCATGTTTCGTAAGAATCCCCTGTTATGAGCCAGTCGTCGAGGTACGGGTAAACCGGGATGGATAATCTGCGCAGGTGGGCCGCTGCCACTGCCAGTACTTTCGTAAATACCCTTGGTGCAGATGCTATCCCGAAGGGTAGTACTCTGAACTGGTAGTGTTTGTTCCCTATCTTGAACCTGAGGTATTTTCTGTGCGCTGGCAACATTAAAATATGAAAGTATGCATCTTGCATGTCTAGTGTTGTCATGTAATCCCCCTGTGATAACAGTGGGATTACATCCTGCAAGGTTACCATACGAAACTTTTGGGGTTTGACAAAATTGTTCGCTGGACGCAGATCTAATACAGGGCGCATGGTTAAATCCTTTTTTGGTACAAGGAAGTACACTGAATAAATACCTTCTGTTACCTGCGATAGGGGGACAGCCTCTATAGCTTCTTTTTTCAGTAGCTCTTCTACTTCTTGAAGAAGAATAGTGAGGTGTTCCGGTGTCATGCGCCGGTTCCGTGGGGGTCTGTATTTTGGGGAACCGTTGAATTCGATGCAGTATCCGTGGGCTATGGTGGATAATACCCAGCGGTCTGACGTTATTCCCTCCCATGCTGAAAGGAACGATGTTAGCCGGCCCCCGACCGGTGATGCATGGGAGGGGACCCGAATCTTTGGGTCATTTGTTGGTATTGGGCGTGGGGCCTTTTGGACTGGAGCCGCGCCCTCTTCCTTTGCCACGACGTTGGCCTCTTTGACTGAACTGGGTGCTTTGGTTAGAGGGCCAGTTGGTAGCCGAGTGAAATTGTTGTTGGCTTTGCTGCTGGCGTTGGCCACGAAAGGAGCGTCTATTGCCATAGCTGCGTCTGTTAGGTGGCCTAGAAATTTGGTCAAGAGTTTTGATGGTATCAAACTCCTTCTTCGCATGTTCTAGGGCCTCATCAACTGCTTTCCCAAACAGATGTGTTTGCTCGATGGGCTTATTTATTAGGGAAGCCTGGGTTTCTGGCTTAAATCCCGAATTGCGCAGCCAGACATGGCGTTTGAGAAGTATTCCCTGAACCAGGGAACGTCCAGCTGTCTCTGCGGCATCCAGGGAGTTCTTTACGATGCCCTGGTTTACAAGAGTTCCCTCTGATATAGTAGCCAGCAGGCGTGAACGCAGGGGTTCTGGTGCGTCCTCTGCTTCGCTGCGCAGCTTGCTCCACTGTGCATCTGCGTAGCTAGCTAATAGGGAATTGTTATTCACAATCCTAGTTGAGAAGGCGGCGGAGGTTGTGATTCTCTTCCCAAGTGCATAGAGCTTCTTGCCCTCTTTGTCAGGTGGTGCCTCACTAGTAGATAGTGGTACCCCCGCTCTCTTCCTTGCGTTAGTAACTACCAGAGAGTCCGGAATAGAATGTCCCCTGATGTACAAAGGGTCAGAAGACGAAGGGCTGAAGAGCTTTTCTATCCGAGGGTTGACCCCTCTGACTAAGGCCGGATTGGAAAGGGAAGGAGTTATTCTTCTCTTTATAGAAGCCAGGAGCGGAATGGACTGACTGACCGGGGCTTTTTCTTTAATAACTTTTTCTACAAAGTCTATGTCCGGAAGAGTCTCCCCTGTGTCTATTTCAAAATGCGCTGCTGCCTTGCGCAATAGTGCATTAAGTGAGGGCTGGTCATCTATGGGGGAGGTGTTGCCAATAGGTGAGTCCTTGGGAGGAGAAGGGTGAAAGACATCAGGGTCTGAGTGCACTGATGGGGATTGCCAAGGCTGCACTGATGGGGAGTGCCAGGGCTGTGAGGTAGCTGTATCTTCCTCAAAAGCTCCTGTGCTAGTGTAAGGGTCTTCCTCAAACCTCTCCTCCTCATGTTCTTCCTCTCCACCTAAACACTCCTCATCTTCCTGGAGGTATTGCTCCTCTTCAGTGAGGTCATATGCATCTGTAGAAGGGGGAAACAGCCTAGGAATCTTGACCCTAGGGTCATCCTGGGTCCATTCTCTTGGTCTTTTGGGTGTGGGTGGGTTTTGGCTACCCAAAAACCTCTCCATCTTTTCCATACAAGAATGGAGTCTTTCCATGGTCTCATGGGGAACCCCTGAATAGTCTAAAGGGGGGAAATCAGTGTTGTCACCTTCAAAACGCTTCGAACGCTCCCACAACTTCGACGAAAGGTTTCCGTCGCCCTCAGAAAAGCCCTCCGGTAGTTCAGAAGTGCCTT
This sequence comes from Ambystoma mexicanum, assembly GCF_040938575.1. NCBI lineage: Eukaryota > Metazoa > Chordata > Amphibia > Caudata > Ambystomatidae > Ambystoma > Ambystoma mexicanum. The sequence goes on from NC_090940.1 coordinate 437,371,118, forward strand.
TAGATGAATGGGGCAGTTCCTGGCTACTTTTGTGCTTTTTCGGCGTTTCTATTTCCTTGGGTGCGGTATTCGACGTCTGTTTCGTCGTCCGCTTGCGTTTGTCCTCGGAAACAATTCTTGCCAGGCTCTCGACGACGAGTTCGTCGGTAGAGGGTTCTGGAGTCGGCGTTGTCTGCGTTACGCGCTGTTTCTCGACGGCCGCTCTATGGAGCGTTACGTCGGGTGTCTTTGAGGTAGCGCCCGTGTTAGATGAAAGCCCAATCGCTGGTCGCGGCTGCGTTTGCGGGTGGGGCTTAAGACCCTTACGGTCTAAGGTCGACGCCGGAGTGCCCTGCGTCCCCTTCGGCGCTGGTGGATCCTTCGTCCTCGACGAAGAAGAGCCGTGGGTTGTGTGCTTAGGCCTATGGGGTCTGTGTGCGTCCTTGTCGCCGGGGTGTTCATCCCCATAAGCAGGGCTTGAGCCGAGCCCGAGCGCTCCTTCTGGGGGTTAATGACTTCCGTAACGGACGTCGAGTTATCACCCTCCTCGTCACTTTCTGTAACAGCGGCGGCGGGTGAGGAAACTGACTTCGACATAGCGTAGTCCACCCACCTCTTTCCGTTCTTTAAGGGTTCTTGGTTTTAAGAGCTTACAGGCCGCGCAGCTGTCCTCTTTATGATCGAGGGGCAAGCAACGATTACAGAGCTTGTGTTTGTCCTTCCAAGTGTATTTGCCCCTACAGCGTGGGCAAAACTTAAAAGGTGTCCTCTTCATAGCTGAGGCAATAAAAACTGGTGATAACAACCCCAAGGGAAAGATAGGGGAGAAAGAAAGACATTCTCGACGAGAAGAGAAAAGTTCGAACCCCCACTCTCCCTACTGTATGTTGGCCGGCGAGGCCTGGCCACGTGTTCGGCAGCGCCGAAGGATCTCCTCCGTCTCTTCCTCTCCGTCGAAAACTTGCTCGGCGGAGAAACAGCTTCACAGCTAACGTCGAGGGGAGGGATCTTTTAACAGTAAGTATATATTAAGGACCGAGGTCCGTAGTACTTGTTTAGCAATGTCTCTCTAGGAGCTCCGCGTAAGGCGACCATAAGCTGGGCGGAAAAAAACAATCTGAGGGACCTCGACGCGTGAGGGATTGTGGGTACAACGCACGTCACTATAGGGATAGTGTTACAGACACGCCTTGTCGACGTCCCCTTTTCGACTACGAAAAACAAAATGCAATACTCCGCAGTGACCACTGGATGTCGGACCTATGCACAGCATGTGATTCTAAGCAGATTAACAAACATCAGAAATTGATTTATCAGCATTTTTAGGCTTTCACAATTAGTTAATATGCGTTCAAGTGTTTAAATGACGTTCACCCCACAGAGGCGGCACATGCGTTCAGGTCTTGGGATCTGTATTCTTGCACCTACTATCTCGAGGACTGAGCACATATTACTTTAAGTAAGAGATATTGCCGGGCGATATAGCTATCTGGGTATGCAAAGATGTGTCTGGGTCGTGATTTGCGCAACATCCTATACTGTATGAACGGGCCACTATTTACACTTTTTTAGCCATCCTTTTTACGTGATTGTTGTCTGACTTCATTGTTGTTTATATTAGATGTTGAAAACCAAGTTGTGTGGATTTTAGCTAAGTGCCCATGCTCTCAAAAATATCCAAGCTAGTGAATGCCTTATAGAAACTGGCCATGATAGTACCACTGTCAAGAGATGGGAGTTTTTCATGGCACATTGTCGCTCTAGATCTAAATGCAGCCATGGTGCCTTTAATGTTGAACTCTAGACGTAGGAGTTCGACAGACAGATTCTTTCCATTCTTATCAAAATCCGTGGTATATTGCGTTCAAAGAGGTTTAGCTCACTTGTCAGCTTATGACCCCAAAACTTCCACTCCATACATCAGGACAGGGACAATCCTAATGGAGTATAGTAGGAGGATAGTCTGAATTGACCAACCCCCCTTGCTTCCAATGAAGGAGCTCAACCCATATGTCAACTTCATCCACTTATTTTTGGTCTCCCACCAGTGTACTTGCCATTTCAAGGTTTCATCAACTATCACACCCAAATATTTATATTGGCTCACACGTTCAACCGGTTCTTCGTCAAATTTCCATACAAAATAAGGGTAGGCTTTCTTCTTTTTCCCTGTAAATGTCATAATGTTGGATTTACTGATGTTAACCTGCAGCCCATTCATTTTCGCATAGGTGTGGAGTCCATCCAACAGCTTTTATAGACCTCGCGGAGTATGATCTAATAAAAACAGATCATCAGCATATCCTAACCAACTTATTTGCTGGGTTCCAACTTTTATTGGATTAGATTTTATATTATCAAGGGTGGTTGTGAAATCAGCTAAATAGAGATTGAATAGGGTAGCTGCCAAGATACACCCTTGCTTAACCCCTTGACTGGTTGGAAAGGAGTCAGATAATTTGCCCTGACCATCAAGGCGCACTGCAACACTAGTATTTTGGTGCAGTAGCACAATCATTTCAAGCAGACCTCGAGGAATCTTCCAGGCTAATAATTTAGCCCATAGCTGTTGCGCATGACCATGTCGAAAGCTGCACTGAAATCTATATATGCGCCATAGATGTTAGACTATTGTCTGGTCCAGGCATATTCTGCAGCTGATACTAATATCAACAGATTGTGAGATGTCTTCGACTTCGGTCCAAATCCAGGATGTGGGGGTCACTAATACATTGATTTATTTTGATTAATAGTACCTTGGCAAATATCTTTGCTGGAATGTCCAGCATCGCAAGCATCCTATAATGTGCAGGGTTAGTCCAGCATTCCTTTTTGTGTATTGGTAGAATGTGGCTCTTATTCCAGGAATCTGGTAAAGTGCTGCATCTGCCGGCCGATGTGGGTGAAAAGGATACAGAGATATTCTGCCTAAAGGTGAGAGGACATTTCTATTAGACTATTGCATGTGCCTCCTGGGCCAGCAGCATGGGAAGTTGTTAGTTTTGCAATTATACTAGTTATGTGTTACGTCTCGCTGTGCACCACATTCCAAGAGACGAGTTCGCACACGCATATCAAAGGGCATTCGCACTCGCACTTTCAGTTCCCTTCCATTTGGTGTGCGACGCTTCATTCCTCCTTTCCTTTTACACTGGAGATTGCGGCAGGGAGTCAAATAAGACTACGATTCCCAGTACGCTCTGCTGCTGTCAGATGCCAATTCCATCCAATCAACGTGCTCTGACGTGTTACTTTCGGTTTCCACATAAGCAGCGTTCACTTTCACCTCGCTGCTTCTGATTGAAGTTGCAAGCCCATTGAAGTTCCGTCTTCAGCTGCATCTTTGAATTTGTACTCCTGACCTCTGCCTGTTCTACGGACTGCCTTTGCCTCCTGTACTTGCCGTGTTTTGCCAGGTTTGTGTACCGGACTCTCTTCTGTTTAAACGGATTGCCCTGCTTGATGATTTGGTACTTCAGCTGCCCGCCCGTTGACAGGACCCTTTTCTCTTCCCTCCAGTCATTGCCTTGCCTAGCGTTTTTGTTCCAGTTTGCCTGCATACTTTACTTTACCCAGTAATCTGGTAATTAACATTGACTCCTTTCACGTTACTCCAGACGCCACATCCTACAGCTATCTGGGGTCCATAGTTCTGGCCATTTCTGAACTACACGCTATCAGGACATCTTTATCCAACACGTGCACAAGTGGACGCTGTGCAGAGAGTGCACCAACCCGGACCTAGTGCGCTCTTCGTGCCGTTCAGGTTAGAACCCTCACTAACCTCCCTGTTTATTATTTTATACTGCCGTTTTGTTCACCCTTGGATTACTCTCCAATGCTACTAATGGTAAGAAGCCTTTAAATATCATCACCTTTCCTCTTAACCTACCCAGACCAGCCCTGATAGTGTTGTCTGTTTTTTAGGTAGGACACTGTGCGCCAAAAAACCAAGAATAAACCCCAGGTATTAACCGTAGTAGTTAGTCTATTTCTATCTAAGTATTGTCACATCAAACTCATCTCTTCCTCTTTATTTTTGCAGCTGGTATCTCATGGCTGTGTTCTCCCCCGCCCTTTTGAATGATCAGGCTCTTTTGTACTGTCCACTCAGTAGAGGGTCATATCATTTTAAAGGTTTTTGTTCCCTCGCAGAGAGGAGGCTCGGTTGGAGGCCCCATCCGAGCTCTTCAATCAAAACAGTGAAAACCGGACTGGTCTGAAGAGACGCCTAATCAGCCTCATCCCAGTCGGTGAGTGACAGAATCATAAGCCAAATATTTATCAAAATGGAAGGAGAGGATCCCTTAGCCGCCATGGTACGTCTGGTGGCAGAACTCCGGGATGAGATTTCAGTAGCTCATGATGCTCTGCACAACCAGATTGATAATTTACAAAGGTTTCCGCAGCCACATTCTGTGGGTATTGACGCCTCAAATGCCTCCGCATCTACTTCTGGGATTTCCAATCCTTCAGCGTCAGGGTTTGCCGCAGCCCCGGTACTTATGGCTTCCCAATACCCGTTAGCGCCTCCTGAAAGGTTTCTTGGGGATCCAAAAAATTACAGGACTTTTATCAATCAGTGCAAATTGCATTTCCTATGTCGTCCTACGGCATTTCCAAACTCAACAACTAAAGCTGCCTTTATTCTCTCCAATCTTGGTGGAACCGCGGCAGCCTGGGCCAATCCTCTACTTGAGACAAACAGTTTTTTACTCTATGATTGCAATGCCCTCATTTCTGCTATGCACAGGGTTTTTGATACCCGTTACAAGTTCCAGGCCACTGATCTTGAATTTTTGAATTTACGCCAGGGGACATCCTCTCTGTTTTCCTATCTTACTAGGTTTAATCAACTTGCTGCTGAAACAGACTGGCCCGAAGAAAAAAAGTCAGCAGTCACCTATAAGGGGCTGTTGGAAGAGCTAAAAGACGTGTTAGCAACTGTCCCTATAGTCCCCACGGTTTTTGGCAAACTCTTGGATCTGGTGTTACAGATTGATGCCAGAAGGGCAGAAAGAAAAGGGGAACGTAAATCAGGGGGGGTGGTCCCTCCATTGCCGGAAGCTGCTGTTCCGCTTTCATCTGCCCCAGAACCCATGCAAGTGGGGGCTATACGTGGTCCCCTTACTCCTGCTCAGCGGGAACACCGCAAGGCCAACAATCTTTGTATGTATTGCGGTGCAGCGGACCACCAACTCAAAGATTGTCCAAAGAAACCTATCTGGAAGGCGGGAAACGCCAGAACCCGACGCTAGCTAGATTCCCTACGCCGGGGACACGTTCTTTGGACTCCCATGGGGTCACTTCAGCCCCTATTAGCCTGCCCGTGGTCTTTACGGCGACTCCAGACATTTCCTTTTCCTCCTTGGCCGTTATCGACTCCAGCGCCACCGGGAATTACATGGATTACGATTATGCTGTTTCCCATAACGTGCCTGTGGTTTCTAAGGCCCATCCGGAATCCGTCCATGCTGTGGATGGTACCTCTCTGGTATCTGGCCTAGTCACTCAAAACACCTCTGTAGTTCAAATGCAAACCAAAGAAGGACATATCGAGGACATAACATTCGACTTGATCAAAGACCCGCAATTTCAAGTTATCTTGGGGGTTCCTTGGTTACAACAACACAACCCCGCCATCGACTGGGCAAGTGGGGTCGTTCAGTTTCCTTCTTCAGTCTGTAACGAACAATGTTTTCAGAACACTAATGTGTTACTCAAATCTTCCTGCCAGGCCTTGGTCGCATCCACTGCCTGTATCGGGGCTGTTACCTCTAATCATGATATCTCGATCCCACTGGAGTACCAGACTTTCCGAGACGTCTTTGATAAAGGCGGAGCCAACCATTTGCCACCACACCGTCCTTATGATTGCCCTATCGACCTGTTACCGGGGGCCAAAATTCCCGCTGGTAGAGTATACTCCCTTACATTGCCAGAGGATAAGGTACTAAAGGACTACATCGATAAAGCCCTGAAAAATGGGTTCATTAGACCATCCAGATCCCCTGCAGCCTCTCCACTCTTCTTCGTCTCGAAGAAGGAGGGTGATCTTCGCCCTTGCATTGACTACAGGGCTTTAAACGCTGTTACAGTAAAGAATCAGTATCCCCCCCGCTAATCTCTGTTCTTTTGGATCAATTGACTACGTCTGTGGTTTTTACCAAACTGGATCTGAGGGGGGCATACAATCTTGTGCGTATACGCAAAGGGGACGAATGGAAGACAGCATTCAAGACCCGGTACGGGTTATTCGAGTATCTTGTCATGCCCTTCAGGCTATGCAATGCTCCAGCTACATTTCAAGCATTTATGAATGATATCTTCCGTGACTGTCTGGACCAGTTCGTAGTTGTCTATCTGGATGACATTCTGATATATTCTTCATCTAGTCAAGCACATACGGAACATGTACTCTTTGTTTTACAGAGATTACGAGAAAATCATTTATTTGTTAAAGCAGAGAAATGTGTCTTCAATACGACAGAGGTAGAATTCCTAGGTTATGATATCACTAATCAGGGTATCAGAATGAGTCGTTCGAAAGTTAAGCCGGTTTTGGAATGGCCCATTCCCACCTCAGTCAAGGCACTCCAGTCTTTCTTGGGCTTCTCCAACTTCTATAGACGCTTCATACACCCTTCTCCTCCATCTCGGCTCCTTTAACGGCTTTGACTAGTTCAAAACAGACCTTCCACTGGACGCCTGAAGCGCAAGGCGTCTTTGATGCGCTAAAAGAGGCCATTTCCTCTGCTCCTGTTCTCCAACACCCTAACCCTTTGCTACCATACTTGGTGGAAGCGGATGCATCCGGATCCGCTGTTGGGGCTGTTCTATCCCAGCGTTGTCCTGATTCTGGCAAAATCCATCCTGTCGCTTTCTTCTCTAGGAAACTTACGCCTTATGAGAGAAACTACCCCATTACGGAAAGGGAATTGTTGGCCATCAAGAATGCTTTCTCAGAATGGAGGGATCATTTGCTGGGTGCACGGCATCCTGTTACGGTCTTCTCTGATCATCGCAGTCTGCTGGCGTTTAAATCCATGAAATGCCTTACTGCTCGTCAGGCCCGCTGGCATCTTTTCTTTTCTCAGTTTAATTTTACGATCACCTATCGGCCAGCTAGTCTCAATACATGTGCTGATGCCTTGTCGCGTCTACCTCATAATGTTCCCTCTGCGGTCCCTGACTGACCTTTAGTTTTACCTTGTAGGGTGGTCTGCGGATGTACCCCTCAGCCTTCTTTGCATTCCCTAATTGTGGAATGGGTTGCCACTCACGCTAAGGAATGTCTCGACCTCAATCTTGACATTGTTCAGGGGTTGCCCTATATTCAGGGTCGGCTGTTCTTACCTCCCGGGAAGGCCCGTCTTTGGGCTCTGGCCTTGTCTCACGATTCACTTTCAGCGGCTCATCCCGGTCAACAAAAAACACTGGAGGCTATTCGCCGTTGGGCCTGGTGGCCCTCATTGTCTAGGGATGTCATTGACTATCTTGCCTCTTGTTCGGTCTGCTCCCAATGCAAATATATTCGCTCCAAGCCCATGGGTCTTTTGCGACCGCTTCCGGTACCGCATAAACCCTGGTATATGGTTTTAATGGACTTTGTGGTGGACCTACCTCCTGTGAATGGGTTCAATACGATCTGGGTGGTAGTCAATTATTTCACTAAAATGGCGTTGTTTATTCCTTGTATTGGCATCCCATCTGCCCCGGTGCTGGCTTCATTATTTCTTAAGAATGTCTTCAGATTCTTTGGCCTTCCTTCTATCATCATTTCGGATTGGGGTACTCAGTTCACGTCCCGTTTCTGGCGAGCTTTAACGGCTTCCCTTCGGATCGATGACCGATTCAGTTCAGCTTTTCATCCGCAAACGGATGGCCAGACGGAGCGGGTTAATGCCACTATGGAACAGCATCTCAGGTGTCTCTGTCTTCAGTTTCAGTCGGATTGGTTAATGATGCTCCCGCCTGCTGAATTCGCTTATAACAATTCCTTGCACTCTTCTTCTGGTGTTTCTCCCTTTTTTGCCCTATACGGGCAACACCCTCGCTCCTTGCCTCTGGATCCTGCTCTCCCTATTGATAATCCAGCAGCTCTGGATTGCGACTGAAATATGCGGCTGGTACATGGCGGCGGTTCGGGGACACTTGCTAAAGGCTCAAAGACGGGCCAAGCTCAATGCCGATAAGCATCGGATCCCTGCACACTACTACTCGGTGGGCATGAAGGTCTGGCTCTCCACGCGCAATTTGAACATTCCCGGCAAATGCATGCTTCTTCCTAAATATGTGGGTCCCTATCCGATCACGGCCATGATCAACCCTGCAGCGGTGCGCATTTCTTTATCCTCTTCTTGGAAAGTGCATCCCGTATTTCATGTGAGCCTGCTGAAGCCTTGTGTTGCGTCCACCAGGCTACCGGCAAGCCGCCTCCGGTGCACGTGGAGGGGGATCTAGAATATGAAGTGGCTGCGATATTGGATTGCCGTTTACGGAGTGGTTGTCCCTTCTACCTTGTCGACTGGAAGGGCTATGGTCCCGAGGATCGCTCTTGGAAGCCTCTGTGCAATATTCATGCTCCTGCCCTTTTGCGCCGGTTTCATGCCCGCAGGGGGTTGGCGCCGCTTTTGGGGGTGGATACTGTTACGTCTCGCTGTGGACCACATTCCAAGAGACGAGTTCGCACACGCATATCAAAGGGCATTCGCACTCGCACTTTCAGTTCCCTTCCATTTGGTGTGCGACGCTTCATTCCTCCTTTCCTTTTACACTGGCGATTGCGGCAGGGAGTCAAATAAGACTAAGATTCCCAGTACGCTCTGCTGCTGTCAGATGCCAATTCCATCCAATCAACGTGCTCTGACGTGTTACTTTCGGTTTCCACATAAGCAGCGTTCACTTTCAGCTCGCTGCTTCTGATTGAAGTTGCAAGCCCATTGAAGTTCCGTCTTCAGCTGCATCTTTGAATTTGTACTCCTGACCTCTGCCTGTTCTACGGACTGCCTTTGCCTCCTGTTCTTTCCGTGTTTTGCCAGGTTTGTGTACCGGACTCTCTTCTGTTTAAACGGATTGCCCTGCTTGATGATTTGGTACTTCAGCCGCCCGCCCGTTGACAGGACCCTTTTCTCCTCCCTCCAGTCATTGCCTTGCCTAGCCTTTTTGTTCCAGTTTGCCTGCATACTTTACTTTACCCAGTAATCTGGTAATTAACATTGACTCCTTTCACGTTACTCCAGATGCCACATCCTACAGCTATCTGGGGTCCATAGTTCTGGCCATTTCTGAACTACACGCTATTGGGACATCTTTATCCAACAGGTGCACAAGTGGACGCTGCGCAGAGAGTGCACCAACCCGGACCTAGTGCGCTCCTCGTGCCGTTCGGGTTAGAACTCTCACTAACCTCCCTGTTTATTATTTTATACTGCCGTTTTGTTCACCCTTGGATTACTCTCCAATGCTACTAATGGTAAGAAGCCTTTAAATATCATCACCTTTCCTCTTAACCTACCCAGACCAGCCCTGATAGTGTTGTCTGTTTTTTAGGTAGGACACTGTGCGCCAAAAAACCAAGAATAAACCCCAGGTATTAACCGTAGTAGTTAGTCTATTTCTATCTAAGTATTGTCACATCAAACTCATCTCTTCTTCTTTATTTTTGCAGCTGGCATCTCATGGCGGTGTGTTCTCCCCCCCCCTTTTGAATGATCAGGCTCTTTTGTACTGTCCACTCAGTAGAGGGTCATATCATTTTAAAGGTCTTTGTTCCCTCGCAGAGAGGAGGCTCGGTTGGAGGCCCCATCCAAGCTCTTCACTCAAAACAGTGAAAACCAGACTGGTCTGAAGAGACGCCTAATCAGCCTCATCCCAGTCGGTGAGTGACATTATGTTTCCTACTGTTGCCTTACACTTCCAAATTACAGAAGGAATAGATAATACTGTATCAATTGGCATCGTATAGTTTAATGTATTATTAATGTGGATGGACCATACCTGTGCGAATACACTAATAGGTGGCGCTCTTTTTGTCGTACCTCTTATAACATTCCATATCCCAATGGTATCACTGTTTCTTGCGTAATCTGCAAAATGACCCCACACTTCAGTCCCACAGCTTAAATGGTAATCTCTCAGCCATTTTTGATGTACTCTTTTAGCTGGTCAGTGATTTTGTGCGCTGTTAGCTTAGCGATATTAGAGTTAAGTATATCTCTAATATTATGTCTTAATAGCTTTTTAGCAGCATTAATCTTTTTATCACGGTGTTTACGCTTTCAGAAGGGCGATTCGAGCATTCATGTGCACTTTTGTAAGTTCTACATTGTTGGGTAGCTTCTTTTATAAGATTAGTTAGTAGCATAAAATCTTTACTGATCTCCGAGGAGCTAATTAGGGCACCATCTCTATTGCGTTCAATGAATGTCAGAAATGCAGTTGCAACCACAGTTTTAGCCTTGTCTAGGTTCGCTGCATTTCATTGAATACGGTTTTTACTATTGTTGACAAACATCACCGTTTTGGTCATAGGCTACAGGTCGCACAGGGTCAGACATAGGAATCGTTGCAAAGCAAAGAGGCACATGGTCACTTTCCTCTCGCGGGAAGACAGCCATGTCCTCCACCATCGCCAAAGCTGCTGGGTTTGCAAAAACAGTCAATCTTAGAAGCATTGTTTCCACTTATACGTGTGTAGACTCTATGTGCATCACCTGGACATAGGCTATAGAGCCTGGTCATAAGGTATGAATAAAGCACTGTTGCCCATGCATTGCCTTGTCTGTCTAGCGATGTATGCTTAACCGGGTTAGATTCCTTCAGCCCTAACAAATCTGCATTGGATGTAGGGATCTTCGCATTAAAGTCACCCACAATCCAAAGTGGAGCATGAGGCTCTAGACCATCTATTATTGTTCTGATGGTTCTGATCTTTTGTTTAGTTGCAGCCATATGAGGGGATCATAGATGTTAATTAGAGTCATATCACACATCGTGTGACTAACTACCTGCTAAAACCATGGAGGTAGAATTAGGTAGAAGGCTCACCACCCACAGGTGGTGTACAGACACAAAAAGACCGGCTTTAGGGCAACCGGTAGGCCCTTTGGACGCAGGAAACTGTATGGTACTCCGACCATCAAACTCACAGACGTCTATCATCCAGGTTTCTTGTAGAGCTATCAGACTTAATATGTGCATGTAGTTCAGCAGACCATCATCGACCGACTAACCAAGTCAGCCAATAACAAAGAGCAAGGAGAAAATGGTGACGGCTATTGGCAGTGGCTACCTAAGATCTTTAAGGCACACTTTTCGACAGGAAAGCATGATATCAATGTCATTGACATATTGTCGAAAAGTGTGCCGTAAAGATCTTAGGTAGCCACTGCCAATAGCCGTCACCATTTTCTCCTTCCTCTTTGTTAGTGGCTTACGTTGTTAACCCACCCAGGATTACTTATCTGGGTCAACATAGACTGTTGGGCTCCTAGTTCACTCTCAGATGATTTTGCATAATTATTCTGTGATGCTTTTTTCATGATGCTTTACATTTTTATAGGTCTATCCTTACATGTGGGCATATTGGTAAGCTTAGAACTGTAACCAATTCTATTCAGTTCAATTTCATATTTCACGACATAGTCAAGTGTGGTTTCAGAAGAGAACCATATGTTAGATACAGAGGTTACAGTGTTTTTAAGTTTGTTTACAATTCTGGTATCATTCGAGCTAAATGTTGTTTTGCGATTTAGAGGTGGCTCGTAGTCAATCGTCGAAACCAGACATATTTGTAGTACTTTTACAAGATCTTCCATTACTTCACTCGCAGGGCAGTTTGTGGAGTTTTTGTTTTTTTAATTTTGCATCAAAGAGTTTAGCTTTATCTGTTTGGACATTTCAATCTGTGGTGAAGTACTGACCCTCAAACCATCATGTAAAGCATTGGTAGGCACATTTACATTACTGGTATCAGATACACTGTCAGCAACTATACAGCAATCACTGTCTTGCATACGACAGTGATTGTTTGAGACCTGTGTTTTTTGTTGCATACGAGTGTTTGGTTAGAGATGGTAATAGATGCAGGGCTAGATTTAGGAGTGTCGTCGAACTGGTAGCTTCTGATATTGGTATTTTGTAATTGTATATTCAAATTTCAAGGTAGATGAAGATGGAATTAGCTTAGTAGCAGTGCTATCGCATGGTGTCAGTGGCATATCAGAAGTGCTATTATCAGGTGCAATGCAACATACCTCAATGCTTAGTGGTTGGTTAGCCTCACCACTAAGCGCTTCTAAGTTCACAATAGCAGGGTTAAGATGCTCCACTCCGGGTTTACATACATTCTTGTGCAAGGACAGTCTTTTACCAGACATACACAATGGCGAAATTGGTTTCTTTTTCTTATTTTTAGGGCCTCTTAGAGATTTTATTATTTGTTTTCTATTGTTGATGAGAGTGCGTGGTTCTTGAACATCACATTCAACAGAGTCAGTTTGAAGATCAGCTTGAATAATGGTAGTATTAGTACCTTGGTCTTTAAGCATTTTCCGACCTCTATTTATGCTTTTATGTAATAGAATGGACTGGATATCTAGCTTATTTTCTAGTCGATTGCATTTTTCGACAAAAGTGCTCAGTACATTTTCGAAAGCATTAAACATCTCTGAGGATGTTACTGGTGTTACTATTAGAGCTTATACTCATTAAAGTTGTGGTATCTGCTGCTTGAGGTTCAGCATTAGCCACTTAGGCCGCTGATTGTTCTAATAACTCAGCGTTCACATCACTTGTTATTATGTCTTTGTTACTGATATTGGCGGACAGTTCTGCTGACACCACAAGCAGATACAGTGCGGGTCCATGATGGACATCTTGGATTTACAGTCCCGGCATTATTTAAAGCCAGACCGCAGGGTCGTTGGGGTAGAAGAAGAAGACATTATCGAAGTAGATAACACGAGGCGCGCCGAGTTCTCAAAGCAAACACGTTTGTGGAAAAAACAGAACTGAGGCTACGGCGCTTGCGTGCCATTTATAACATCCGATGGCATCACCCTCGACGGAGGCCTTTGAGGGACATCGACCTGACCCCTTCGACGCAGGACGCCCTCTGCCAAAAAATGTCCAAAGCAGCACAGCTGTGGACATTACATGTCAAAGATGTGGAATACGTTGGAGGACACAATCCATTCGTGGAAACAGATGTAAGGAACTCATGGTGGCAACAGTAAAGACAGATGACGACTCAAGGGTGTTCAATGTGCAGGTTGGAAAAACCGTTAATCTAACCTAAATCTAAGATGGGATCAAGCATCAACCATCAAATGAAAAATAAGGCAGTCCGCGTGGCGTCTTGTCAAAGTGAAAGGGCCTATACTAAAGAAACCTATTGCCAAATCCTTACAACTAATTATAGAAAGAGTGTGGGATAGGGATTTCAATAAAGAAGCAAGTGTTCTCAAATAATATGTTAGGATGTGATTGCCAGGGGTCTCCCTTGCACACGTTTTCTGCATGGGACAAGGTGGGTCTCCTGAGCAATGCACACACTTCAGCTTTCCGCAGCACGATCCGACAGTACCGTTCCTGCTATCAGGTGCTTCGATAGTTAAAGTCTCTTTCCAATAAAAATTCTCTTGCCTTAGAGGGCCTGATACTCTCAACAAACAAACACAAAGGTTCTGTTGCATGTAGGGCTTTGGGTGATGGCTTCACCCCTAGGTCCCCCTCTTCCGGCGCAGACCTCTCAGAGTCGTACTCGACTACTCAAACAGTCCCATTCTCAATTAACTATGGGTGGTGGGGGGGCGTGGCTAAGTAGCCATGGTGTAGGACGTGCCTTGCTGAGCAGCTCTTGAGGATCCGACGTTGATCCGAACATTCACGCTAAAAAATGATCCACGTACTTCATAAATGACTGCAAAGACGTCACAAAAGGTGCCCCACAGCAACTGAAGGAAGCAAGTAAATCGAGTGAAGCATCACAGAGAAACAGAACTTTCATGAATGCGGCTCTGTGGAAACCAAGACACACAAAATGGTGGACGACAAAGAGACCAAAGCCGCGACCGCAGAAGCAATTGAGCCGTGCTGTAGAGATTGAGGAAGAGGACCGGCTTTTAACACTCGCGCAGTGCCTTGCCTCTGTTCCCGCCCGCTCCTAACGTTATGAGCAACGTTTGCTCATAGAACACACCGCCGTGTCATATCGAAGTCAATTATAGGACTCGGAGCTGTGGATCGAACTGTGTGGCGGATACAGTAGCTGCATTCTGAGAACTCTTGTTACAATAAGCGGTGAGCCTCCAGAAACGGACGGAACGTTCCGGGTGGTCGCATATGCAGTTGTATGTGCAGAGCCGACGGAAAGGATATAGTGCTACTGTAAACAAATAACAGCGAAAGAGCTGTGCTGTGCGAGAGGAGCCAGCGCGGTTAGCTTGATACATTTTCGCCCGTAATTACATACGGAAGCTGAGATAAGATATTGAATGTAACGTCTTCCTGCCATTGTGTTGAAAAAATAAGCACCCTGCACAAACGAAATGCCATATTAGTGCCCAATGAATACGGACACTGGATGCCAGTTATTTATTACAGGGAAGGAGGAAGGACCTTCCCACTCTGCTGGGGACATGTGCCTAGGTGACTAATCTGGTAATGATGCTTCATAGGGTAAATGGGCACATGGAACTATGTACCATATGAATCTGAGGCGTAATGGTGGTGAAGAAAGAAGTACATCTAATGGCCGTAGGGAACAAATGAGCTGGCCATTGATTGTCACGGCTGGGGGAACATGGCATGCAGGGTCGAGCCAGACTATGGACGGTACCTGCGGGACCTGTATGAAAGTCGTCACGAGCGTACAGAGTATAGAGTGCCCAGAACACGGATGGCTCTGCCAGGACTCAGAGGAGGTCTATAGGAAGAAGTAACAACGGTTGAAGACGTGGGAGGATACAACCCACTTGAAACACAACTTAACGCATATGTATACTGCAGCCCTTCGAGGGTAACGCTCCCAGGCCTCGACTGTCCCCGTGTTGTCACGGCAGAATAAAGAGACAGAACCGGCACGCTACGAAAAAACTAAAACTGGAAACACAGTCAGGATTGCATGATGTCGATGAGAGGAGCTAAGGCCAAGAGTAAACAACCCACGATGGAAGTCTTTGCCAAGACACAGAAGACTCCTACCGTATCGGCACAAAGTGCAGCAACTCCATCCGTGGAAGGTACCCAAGCAAAAGAAAACCACCTGATCCTAGCGGCTATTACGGAGTTGAAAACCTCATGGAGGACAGCAATGGCAGACCTACGAACTTCCTTGGAGACCAAAATAGACGCAGTAGGAATAGAGGTCACACTGCTGCGACAAGATGTCAGGGCGCTGGCAGAAAGAACGAGTAGCCTAGAGAGTGCGGTGAAAACCAACAAAGAAACCAGCACCAGCAACACAAAGGAGGTTTATATACTAAAGCAGCAGGTGGCTAACCTCGAGAACCGAGCGGAGGAAGCTGAAGGAAGGGCGAGACAAAACATCCGCGTGGTCGGCCTGCCGGAGGGGGAAGAAGGCCAGGACCCCACGGACTATGTGGAGAATATGATCCTGCAAGAAATAGGGGCTGACAAGCTCTCACAAGGATTTACAGTGGAGGTAGCACATAGGGCCTTGATGAGGAAACCGCTGCCCAGGACCCCCCTCGGGCAATAATTGCAAAGATCCTGAACTATAAAGATAGGGAAAAGATCTTGGAGTACTTTCGTAAAGGTGGAACGATAGAAAGAGCATCTGCGACGGTCGCGGCGTATCCTAATTACACAATGCTAGTGCAGAGACAGCGTTACAGCTATGTGGCGATCAAAGAAGACTACGCACGGCTGGAATTAAATAGATGCTTTTGTATCCCACAAAGCTAAAAGTCTTTCATAAAAGTAGAGCGTTTTTTTGTTATACCCCAGAGGAAGCGGCGGCATGGCTGGATTTACAGGGCTCTCCGGAACGAGAGGAGGAACAGGACCACGAGGAGCACGATAAGTGATGGGGATATTTCATGCCTAATGAAACGATAAATGGGGGGGGGTATCCCAGTAGAGACTGTGGCACATAACAGGGGAAGGGCAAAGACGGCTAACGCTGAAATTACATTATGATACTCTTGGACTTGTTGAACTTGTTGACTGGAATATAGAGTATAAAGCACATAACTAAACTGGGTAGCATTGAGCGTGGTGAATTTGAAACAAACAGGAGCAGCAGGATGAAGGCACCCTACCCCCCGGGAAGTAGTAGTAAGACAGCCATTAGGGCGACTTTACGCTGCTGAGCTGCGAGTACAGGCTATTGCCAGAAAGGGCTAGATGTGGGGGTGCCTGAGATCCAGGGATGGAGCTGGGCAACAGTTGGGGAGGGCATTGTTGGGGCAGGAAAGGGAGGTGGGAGGGTGGAAGGTTGGGGTGTTTGATGTGTTTTTTATTAAGGGGTGTTCAAGTTGGGAAACAAGCACATATAGAAGGGGAATATACTGGGATTTGGACTGCACTGGTGAGGGGAGGGGTGGTACTCTGATAGGCCATGGGGGATCTTAAAATAATCACCTGGAATGTCAGAGGGCTCAATAGCTATTGAAAGAGGAATAAGGTTATGCTATACCTCCGCAGACAGAAGATAGACACAGCTCTGCTGCAGGAGACTCACCTGACATGGGATAAGATGGAGATGATCGGGAAGAAATTGAGGGGATCTGTGGTGGGCTCATCATATTCGGCTTACGCTAGAGGAGTAATCATCTGGGTGGCGCCGCATGTCCTGTTTCAATTGTTACAGACGATAGTGGAAACGGACGGAAGGATGGTCATAATGAGGGGATTGGTGGAAACAGGGAGATGAGCATTATAAATACGTACGCTCCAAATCAAAACACGGCGGCATATTTTAGAACTCTATGTAACAATCTCAGCACCTGTGTGGGGAGAGCAGTGATTTGGGGAGGAGACTTTAATTGTGTGCTAAATCCTACGGTAGACAGATCAGATGGGAAAATGGATAGACCCGCCCCAGCCGCCAAAGCATTGCAGACGCTGCTGGATGATTTTGGGCTCGGGGATGTATGGAGGTCAAATCACCCCCAAGAGAAGCAATATTCGCACTATTCCGCTCCTCAGCAACTACATACTAGGTTCGACTATATTTTTGCCACGCAAGAGATAGTAACAGAGATCACGCAGACAGAATATAAAGCGAGGGTCCTCTCAGACCACTCGCAATTAATCCTAAAATGGCAATATCGACCCCCCGAGAGCGAGGATCCCGACATGGCGCCTCAGAGCAGAAGAGCTGAAAGACCCCGTTTTCAGGGAAGACACGAGGGAGGAGATTATTAACTATTTTGAGATCAACACTGGTAGTGTGGACTCGGCGGGTAAGCTTTTGGAGGCCTTTAAAGTTGTGATGAGAGGAGTAGCCATAGCAAAGTCCAAAGAGCTGCAAGGAGGGATCCTGGCTGAGCTATAGGAAACAGAGGAAGAATTAGAGAGGGCGTTGAGGAGAGAAGATATTACCCGGGATTTCATTGAATTAATACTCCGGCTGCAACAGAAATTTGCTGGGTATTGGGAGAGGCTGTGTAACCTTAACTATAAAAAGTACATAGAGAGACAGCATGCAGGAGGGGATAAACCAGGAAGGATCTTGGCATGGCTATATAAGAGTGAGACCCCCAGGTCTATGATTAGAACAATAATAAAAGATGGGAACACAGTTGACACCCAAGAAGGGGTTAACCAGGAGTTTGCAGAGTATTACAGGTCACTATATGGAGATGATGAGGAGAGTAATCACATGGAGATAGCAGAAACATTGGAGGATATAGGACTGCCACAGATTAGTGCTGAGGAGCGAGAGGAGTTGGATGCACCGATTACTTTAGAAGAGTTAGAAGAGGTGGTGTGGCAGTTGCCCACCTGCAAGACTCCGGGGGCTGATGGACTCCCGAGTGAATTCTACAAGATATTTAAGGGAGAGGTGCTCCCCCCACTTTTAGAGATGATGAATGAGGCATATGAGATAGGTAGATTGCCAGAGAAGCGATTATAATACCGCTTCCCAAACCCAATAAACCTGGACATAGATGTGGTTTGTATAGACCCCTATCGATGTTAAATCACGACAGTAAAATACTCACGGCCGTTTTGGCAAATAGACTGAGGAGGGTGATTGGTAAATTAATACAGGCGACTCCATCGAGTTATTGAGCATGGAAACGAGAACGAAGGCAAATTGGCAATTGTGTCATTGGACACAATAAAGGCCTTTGACTCGGTCAAGTGGCCATGGCTGATGGCGGCCTTGGCTAGTTATGGAATAGGGTCTAGATACCTACAGTGGGCAAAAATGTTATATAGTGAACCGTTGGCTAGAGTTAAAACGGGGGCAATGATATCAGAAAGATGGCAACTCCGTAGGGGTACTAGACAAGGATGTCCATGGTCTCCTATGCTTTATATATTGGCTCTAGAACCCCTAGCGATATACCTGAGGCAGCAGTATGATATGATAGGCATTGCCGTGGGAGGGGAAGAGCACCTAATTTCTCTGTATGCGGATGATATGTTGTTGTATTTGCGATACCCAGAGGACAACTTCCAATACATCCTGGAGGTGATGGAGAGATATGCGGGGCTGTCTGGTATACCTGTGAACCCCCAGAAATCTAGCATGTTCCCACTGGGTAGATATAAAGGGATCCCATTAATACAGCTACCGGTGTTACAGATACCATGGGAAGTTAGAACATTTCGATACCTTGGGATAGATATATATCATACGGTGGAAGAGGAGCATAAGCATAATACAGAAGTAGCAATTAAGAAAATTGAAAATTGCATGAAGTTCTGGGTGAAGCTGCCTTTGGCAATGATGGGGCGTGGTGCAATGTTAAAGATGGTGGTCCTACCCAGGCTCTTGCATTACTTTGGGAATATACCACACTTGATAGCGAAGAAATTCTTTATTAGATTAGACGGTATGTGCAGGGATTTCCTTTGGCATGGAACACGAAATAGAGTGGCCCTCTGGAAACTACAAAATCCATATGAGAAAGGGGGTGTACAACTGCCTAATTATGAAGCTTATTATATAGCAAGCCAGCTGCAGTATGTAGCTAAATGGCTCTCAGAGGAGGCAACCTCGGAGTTCAGGCTGTTCCGACAGGATTGTGCTCCATTCTACTTAAAGGAAATTATGTGGTTTCCTAAGGCAGAAATGGAAGGGCGTCCAAAGATGATGATACTTGGGTGGAAGATGTGGCGCAGAGTGTTAGGCAGAAACCTGTGCAGTTCCCTCTGGGACCACTGCAAAAGATTTAAGACTACAGGTGGTTGGCAGTAAACCCAATTGGTAGCAGTCTGTACCACCCAGATTTACCTGTTAGCTGTGGCTGAGCAGTCAGACCTCTCTCAAGAAGAGTTAGGCAGTATATAGAGTATTCACAATAGGTCAATAGAACACAGTAGAATAAGCAAACACTGACCAGAGCTTGGTGTAAAAGAGATATAATTATTTATTTAAAAACACATCTAGTTAAACACTCTGGCACTTATATTAAGCAGTTCAAAAACACGGTCACTAAAAGATATACACTCCCTTCAACGATTATTAGACAAGTCTTAAGTAAAGCAACACTTATTTTAAGACAGCGGTGAGCGCTTAACGAAGATGGAACTCTAATCAATCGGTTTAAGAGGGAGAGAAAGGCAGAGCAAAGATAGCAACAGATCCCAACACTTTCGGAGACCACAGTAGGAGAAGAAGGCAGGTTAAAACCGTACAGTCAAAGTTAAAAAGGCTGGACCCACTTTAAGAGGCTCCGGTCGAAATGTGTCCAAGGTCACACGGTTGAAAGTGCCCAAAAGTCTCGCAAAAGGTTCAGAAAGAGTTGGACCAAAAGAAAGGGACCAGTTAGATGATCAAGGCGGCCAGCCCAGTCCAGAAGGTTAAGGGGTTATTGTTACCTTGTAGCACTCTTTAGAAAAGGGAGGCCTGTCAGACACGGTACCTTAAAATGGTGAGAACGCTCCAGCGGGGGCAGTTGTTCCTGGCAGCGGGTGCAAGTCGGTGCTTCGTCCGGGGGAAGAGAGGATCTCGTCAGGGAGGAAAACAGGAGTCCGTTGCACTGCCAGGGAAGAAACCAGCCGCGGAGTTCTCAATTAAAAAGGAGCGGTCATTTTATTTGCGGTCCAGTGGTAAGTGGCTATCCGGTTGCCGGGGTGCTTGGCACGGGCAATTCGACCACAAGACGTCCTGGGATGCTAGAAAAGAAGAAGGTAAACTGGTTGTTCCCACCAGTCAAGGGAAGAAGACTCTCCAGCAGGGAGATCTCCTCTGTCGTTGGGAAGTTTCGAGTCGGTTCAGCAGGGCTCCACCGGTGGTGTCGTCGTAGCAGGTCGGCTCAGCTTCTCCCTCGTCGGATTTTCAGGTCCTGTGGCGACTTCTGAAGTTTCAGTCCCCAAAGCCCTGCTTTTATGCAGAAAACCCCCATTCATTCAGCCTGGCTGTCAATCAAACATGCTAAGTGGTGAGCGGGGTGGCTCACCACTTGGGCCAATCACGCAACAGTGCGACTTGGGTTGGCAAGGCAACTTAGTCCAAGGTGCCTAAACCCCCTTCCACACCACCAGTGGTACCCAGACAGAGTGGCACCACTTTGGATGGCTTCTGTGTAGAAGCTCGCCAAAAGTGGAACAAAGAGCTCAACCTTTGGTTTGGAGTTACGGAGGCGAACACAAATGCCATTTTA
This sequence comes from Ambystoma mexicanum, assembly GCF_040938575.1. Classification (NCBI taxonomy): domain Eukaryota; kingdom Metazoa; phylum Chordata; class Amphibia; order Caudata; family Ambystomatidae; genus Ambystoma; species Ambystoma mexicanum. The sequence continues at coordinate 437,391,904 of NC_090940.1, forward strand.
AAACCGAGTTTTGGCAGAAAATACCAACCGGTGAATTAATATTAAATAAATAAACCAGCGGTATGTTAGAGGCTATGTAAAAAAAGTATTAGCCTCAAACAATGGGAAAATCCCATAGCGATATATTCGCGGTTGAATATAAAAAGTAGTATCCACTGCCACCAGCCAAAACTCGACGAGGGGGGACGGGACACTGCCCCCTCGAACAACAGACCCAGGGGCAATCGAATTGCCCCTACCAGTACATCCACAATATGATGGTTTGTACTGGTTCTGTTAGTAATTTGGGACTAGTAAAGCCAATGGTGACTTTACATGCCCTGGGAGACAGTAGTCAGTCCCAGGGTATGGAGCCTATGGTGGGGGGTCACTATGACACCCCAGTGTTACTGCACGGAGGGTGCTGTGTAACACATATAGGAAAAACACATGAGACCCTATGGAGTAAAGGACCCCATAGCCCATGAAACACATTAACATTCAAAGGAACACCACAAATCATGTCCAAGAGTGGGAGAAAAAGAGTCTCACTCTTGGCAGGAGAAAAAAACAAACTCCAGAAATCCAGCAAAGCTGCTGGGGGACTCACTAGGTTAGGAAATTCAGCCTAAACAGAGAATTCTCCATAACACAGGGCATGCCAGATGATGGAGAATCCGCTCCCGTGCTCCCCACAGGTACCACTAGTGGCGTTAGCAGGTGAAGAAAGGCAACTGAGGATGATGATTAGGAATCACTCGGAATCAGTGGGGATAGCAACAATGGGCGACATATGGCAAGAGGGGACTATAATGGACTTCGAGGTGTTGAGGGATGAAACCGGGTTTCACATGGGCCAGTACATTACGTATCATAGAGTGGTGCGGAGAATCAAGATGACATGGTCCGAAGTGGTACTAGGGGAGGAGCCGGACGCCACCATAGATACAATATATGACATAGCGGAAGGGGGACATGAGATTTCCAGAATATGTGAGTTGATGATGTCCAAAATGGGAAGAGAGGTAGTACAACTGAGACAAGATTGGGAGGCGGAAGTGGGCGTCCCAATGGGTGATGAGATGTGGGAATGGGCCCAAGGTTATCACAAAAAGGTGTCCAGGAACGCAAGACTACAGCAGATGCAACTATATATTACACATAGGGCATATATGACACCTCAGAGGATAGCCAGATTCAAAAATGCAAGACGGCAAGCATGCCCCAAATGTGATGAGGAAAATGCTGGAATGGTACATATGTTTTGGTCATGTCCAATCATTGAGCGTTTCTGGGGTGAAGTGGCACACAGATTAGAAGAGAGGGGTATTAAGATCGTGGTAGATACGGTGTGGACCTGCTTGATAGGTGGGTTTCCTAGACCATGTAAGTTTAAACATGTGAGCAAACTAAAAGACTTGGCGTATGCACTTGCAAAGAGGAGAATTGCTATGGGGTGGAAGACATGCTACAGACCACGACTAGAAGTATGGTGGAAAGATTTACAGAAATAGGCTGAAGCAGAAACCATGGTATGGCAAGAAGCTAGCAGTGCTGGTGGGGAGGAAGAAACAGTTACCCTGATGACCTGGAAATTACTAATAGCAGAGTTATTTGGGCCAATGCAAGACCCAATAGAACTCACGGAAGAGGAATCCCTACCGCAAGATGCAGAAACAGAATATGAGAGAAAGTAGGCTCGAAAGAGGGGGTGGGATAGGGGGAGCAGTGGACATAACAAAGTGATGCATAATTGAAATATTATTATTACATGCACTGCAAGTTTGGTTTGTATTGTTTGTTTGAATAAACTAATAAAAATGTTTTTAAAAAAAATATGGGTGGTGGCTTTTCACCCCAGGATCTCCCTTGGCTGGGCTCAGATCCCAAATGACAAGCGGGACAGTTCACTTCTCCTTGTCTTGCAATACTTCTTGCTTCACAAATCTTAATCTCTTTTTATACAAATCTGCAGGGTTTTCCTTGTTAACCCTTTTCGCCAGCCTCCCTCTACCGGGTTCACTCTTGCCAACCTTTACGATGCACACTTCATGCATTCACTTCATCAAGTGGGATTAATTTCCCTTCCGGTTCACAATCATATGTCAGTCAAAGACTTTCAACAGTACAAAGGATTTTGCATGACCCCTGTATGACCACTTCGGCCGTTTCGCCTTCTTCAAGGGTCTGCTGGTATCTGTAGTTCAGAAATAGGGTAATCACCACGAGGGCGCACCCACGTGGTGCCTCACTCTGCTCTGCTGTTTTTCCCCTGCTCTTATAACAGTTCTTTGTTTTCAAAGTTCTCTCTAATTCTGTTCAGCACAATTCTGTTTCTTTATCGGTTTTCCCCTCGACTCACTGATTGTGATGAACGGCTCTACTTTCTTGTCTGTAGAGTCAAGGCTGGTACCATGGGGCCATACGTCTCTGCCCAGCTTGGCTGTCATCGGAGGAGGAGCCCCAGTACTGTTGACATCTGGTGCAACACACGCAGGCTATTGTTCCTGGCCTTACGATTCCTTCTCTTGAGGCCTTTCGGCTCTCTGTCGATAAGGGCAAGGTCACTCACCCCTTGGTCTCCTCTCCACTCTTGCTGTGTTTCGCCTCCTCTTGAACTGCCGAACGGAACTGGCTCTCACGTCGTGCTGCATGCCTTGCTCGTAGTGTGCTCTCTTGCTCCACTTTCTATCCCTGTGGGGAGAGTAAAGGACCGTCAGGTGTGTGTGTGTGTGATTTGGGTTAACTGCTTGACTCTGCCTGACCCTTGGGTTAGGGCATGTCAGGAAAACAGTTTTAACATTAGTCTGTTTTTTTTTATCAGTGTCCAAAAGTGTTTGTATTGGAAAAAGAGGGCGGTAGAATTTGTGTATCCTACTGAGTAGGATGGAGAAACAGTGTTTTATGGGATTATAGCCCTCATGCTTGGGGTTTAGGTAAATACGGAAAGGTGGTAGGGCTTGTGGAATGAACGAAAATGACCAGAGTTTTTATTGTGACCTGAACAGGGGGGATTGTGGGAATTATAGTGTGTTGTCAAGGCAGTATACTGGGGTTTCAGAAAAGAATAACCAGAGGGATGTGGAGAAGAATGATGGGGAGTATTTGGGTGGAAATCAGAAAAACAGGGATTGTGGTTTTTAAATATGGATTCCTAGGGGATTTTCCAAATTTGGAGGGGTCTTTAGATTTGGATAAGGATCTTGAGGAGGAAGGGATTTGGTGCAGCCTATAAAAGCCTCAAAGAGTTGGTCTTCCTCGCCCTTTCTCTGGTGTAATACTGCGCCTAAACTGGGGCATCCCCCCCCCGAACATAACCCCGGCTTCCCCTCCCCAGGTGATCCTCACTCGTCCACCCCCCAGGGTCAGGATCTGAAAGCGACAGCCCTTCCCTGGCCACCTGAATAACAAGTTACTTACCCCTGGTAACGTTCTTTCGATTGGATGTTCCTCCCACGTATTCCTCATCTTATGATAATTATCTCTGCAGCTTCAGCTGCTTTGGAATCTTTTTTTTGACAGGGGATGCTGTGTGCCGTTCTCGTCGGGTCGATGTTCTCGTCGGGTCGATGTCCCTCGAGGACTCTGTTTGACTGTCGGCGTCATCATCAGTATAAGTAGCGCACACAGTGCCCGTTGGCTTCAGTTTTGCCCCCCCCCCCCCCGAAGAGGAATTACCAGGCGTACCATAGACCATAGGCTCACAGAAAAAGTAAAGTGTAAGAACACGTAAACTGTATGGCGGGGTAGGCTGGGAGCAGCGATGAGGAATATGTGGGAGGAACATCCAATCGAAAGAACGTTACCAGGGGTAAGTAACTTGTTCTTTGAATGCACTGTGTCCTCCCACGTATTCCTCATCTTATTATAGACTCCCAAAGCAGTAATAACGTGGTGGGGAGAGTACTAATTAAATTTTGTTCTAATCACGGACAGAATGAAGGACTGCTTTAGCAAATTGTCCTCCCTGACTGGAAGACGAATCCAGGCAGTAATGTCTCACAAAAGTATGAATAGACGACCAAGTGGCCGCTGAAAACATTTCTTTGATTGGGATACCACTTTGTAGAGCAGCAGAGGTTGCCATGGCCCTTGTGGAATGTGCTCGTAGGCCTTCCAGCTGGTCCTTACCCGCAAATCTGTAGCATTCACTAATAGCCAGGATGATCCATCTGGATATGGTTTGTTTAGTAACAGCTAGACCCAATTTGGGGCCAGTATAGCCAATTAATAATTGGTTATTTTGGCAATATTTTCACCATTCTGGATATGTAAAAACCGAGAGCTCTTTTTGGGTCCAGTCTATGTAATCTTTGCCAGATGGGGAGATGGATAGAAAGTCTGAAAAGCACATTTTTGCTGCAAGTGGAGGTCAGAGACTACCTTCGGCAAGAAAGAGGGTTTCACTTTAAGAATAACCTTGTCGTTATGGAAAACTGTATGAGGAGGTTTACAGGAAAGGGCCTGCAACTCGCTTACCCTGCGGGCTGATGTTACAGCAATAAGCAAAACAGTTTAAAAAAAAAAATATATATATATATTTTTATTGATTTTACAACAAAGAACATATAAACCTCCCCATTTCCCATCCCCATCCCCCCTCCCCACCGGGGTAGCCCGCTTATCGACTCAGAGCTCCAAAGTGTGTCTACATCTGTTTAGCTGAACATGTCCAGTATCTTTATTTTGTGTGGGCACCACTGTTCCATATAATCACTTTGTAGATGTTCCAGAGTTACTGCCCAGTCGAATCTGAATTTTTGATAGTTCCCTTGCAGATTGTAGGTTATGTGCTCCATTGTTATATGGGACCATACTCTTCTTATCCAGTCAACTGGCATGGGCGGGTGTTTCTGCTTCAACTTTTGAGCTATTTCCAACCAAACTCCGATCAGTAGGCCCATGAAGTTTCTTTTCTGGGTTTTGGTGAGGGTTGTCTTTCGGGTCCCAAATCCCACTTAGCCATACTTCCTACCCTAGATCTTCCATGTCTGGGAACATTCACTTCATGTGCGCCTTAACATCTCTCCAGTGTTGCTGTATGTTTGGGCATTCCCACCATATGTGTCGCCAATTTCCTTCCTCACCACATGCACTCCAGCATTCGTTTGGGACTCCCCAGAACATTGTATGTAGTCTTTCCGCTGTGTAATGCCATTGCAGGAGAATTTTCATCCACATTTCTTTTGCATGTATCGCTTTCGTGAGTGTATTTATGAACCTGTATGTGTTTGAAACAAACGTTCTAGTTCCATCGTTTGTTATAATGTAGTTTTCGAACGGGGTTAGTTCTCTCGAGGCCGCTTCTCTTATTCTGGGTGAGTCTAGCCAATGGCATAGTTGGTCGTATTTATATCTATCGTTGGGGTTGAGTTTCATTAGAGAAGTACATTCTTCAAATGTTCTTATCCGTCCTCCCTCGAACATGTCCCCAACCATTTTGCAACCTGCTTCCTCCCACATAAGGAATGCCTTTTTCTCGAGTCCTGGTGTGAATTCTGGGTTTTTGAATAGGGGCATAAAGGGTGCTGGATTTTTTGTTAATGTGCCCTTCTGTGTAGCTCTGTCCCATATATCTAGTGCCGTCTGCATAATTTCACTTATTTGTAAATTGGGGCGTCTATGTTTTTTCCCCACCCATAGCAAATGTCTCGTGGGTGTAGTTGCCACTGCTCTATCTTGAGCTGCCCACAGCTTCTGGGAGTTGTCTGGTATCCATTCTTTCAAGATCCATAATTTGGCAGTCTCATAATATTTTTTAAAGTGTGGTAGTGCACATCCCCCATCTTTCCTGGAGGCAGTGAGGACCGTATTAGATATTCTCTGAGTTTTCCCCTGCCATATGTATTCCGTGACCGCTTTTGTTAATGATTTAAAGAATGGCGGAGGGGGTCTTATTGGCAGAGCTTGAAATAGGTACATGAGTTTAGGAAGGATGGTCAGCTTGATCACTGTTATCCGCCCCCACCATGTTATTGATAATGGGTTCCACCTCTCCAGGTCCCTTTTAATTTGTCGTAGTAGCAGAGGGTAGTTTTGGGAGTATAGGTGTTGTATCTTATGTGTCAGGGTGATTCCCAGGTATTTGACCCCCGTCTGTGCAACCTTTAATTGGAGGTCTTCTGCGACAGATTGTATCTGCACGTTATCTCCCGCCAGTATCAGAATTTCTGATTTCTATCTACTAATCTTAAGCCCTGACAGGGAGCCGAATGTTTCTATTTCTTGCATGAGGAGTGGGAGGAAGTTTTCTGGATCCCCCTGCATCACTAGCATATTGTCTGCATATACTGCTATTTTATGATTAGTGCCTCCCATATCTATGTCCTTTATTTCCTTTTTGCTTCTTATCCGCAACAGTAGGGGCTCCAGGAAAATTGCATAAAATAAGGGGGATAGTGGGCATCCCTGTCTCATCCCTCTCTCGAGTTGAATCTTGTTGGATAGGGCTCTGTTCACTGCTACTCTGATGTTAGGTGAGTTTTAGTTGGCTTTTATCATTTTGATGAAGGATTCCCCAACCCCCATTCTCCTCAATGTGTGGAACAGGAGTGACCATTCAACTCGATCAAACGCCTTTTCTGGGTCCAAGGCCAATATTATTGCTGGGGTTTGTGTTAATCCTATTTTTGCCGCAATGTGGAGGACCCTCCTGAAGTTATTGTGCGTTTGTCTACCAGGGACAAAACCCAACTGATCCTGATGGACCAACTTCGGGAGTATTTGCGTGAGTCTAGTGGCTAGGATTTTGATATACAACTTAGCGTCCAGGTTTATCAGCGCTATCGGGCGATATGATGATGTGAAATTCTGGGTCTTTTCCCTGTTTCTGTATTACCAGCATTTTTGCCTCATTCATCGATGGGGTGATATTGGCTTTTTCTTTGAAGGAGTTAAATTGTTCTGTTAGGACCGGGGCTAATGTGTCGCTGTACGTTTTATAAAATTGGACGGTATAGCCATCCGGGCCCGGGGCCTTATACCTGGGAAGATCTTTAATCGCTTTAATTACCTCTTCTTGAGTTATATCTTTATCTAGCGTGTGCCTCTCTATATCCAATAGTACCGGAAGTGTAACCCCCTCTATATATGTCTTCTGGAGGCTCTCATCTGGCTGATCTGACGAGTATAGTCGCTGATAAAATTGCTCAAATAAGGCCCCAATTGCCGTCGTTTGAGTCTTTCTATTCCCTTTCTCATCCTGCAATGCCATGACCGTCTTATCTTGATTTTTCCCCTTCAGCTGTCTGGCCAGTAGCTTGTCCGCTCTATTAGCCTGTATGTAGTACCAATGTTTCAGCCTAATTAGGTGTCTTTCTGCTTTTTTTGTGCAGACAGAGTCTAGTTGGGCTTGTACATGTCTCAGGGCTCTTTGTAGCTTCAATGTTGGTTTCTGTATTATTTCTGCTTGGATTATGCCGATATTTGCCTCCAGCTCCCTCTCCCATTGGAGGTTAAGTTTCTCCCTTTGGGCTTTTAATGCGATTAAGTGACCCCTCGTGACTGCCTTTAGAGCTTCCCATTAAGTTTCCATTGATATGTCTGGGAGGTTATTATTTGTAAGGAATTCAATGATTTGTTCTCGGATAGTGTTCCCCAGCACTGGGTCTCGGACTATCTCCTCTGGGAGTCGCCATTTCCACAACCCAGGGCCCCATGGGGTAAGCATTATCTTAGCCCAGAGGGGGGCATGGTCAGATAGTGAGATGGAGCCGATGTCGGTCTTCCATGTTTTTCCCAGAATGCCTGGCGTGGCCCAGAGGTAATCTATCCTTGACATTGTGTGGTGGACATGTGAGAAGTAAGTGAAACCTTGTTGATTGATGTTAATGTGTCTCCAAATATCTTCCAATGCTAGGTTGGACATTTTCTATTTCAAGGCGTTTGAGGGGGAGACTTGCCCCTGCTGTCTGGGGGCAGATCTGTCGCGATTGGGGTCCCACACTATGTTCAGGTCTCCTCCCAGCACTATCTCCCCTGTGGCAAATCGTTCTAGTTTTTCCAGTATATCTTTGAGAAATCCCTCCTGCCCCGTATTTGGTGCGTATAGTGCTGCAAACGGTAGGGGGTACCCTTCTATTTTCGTGTTTGCTAATAGGTATCTCCCATGCCTGTCTGCCTCTGTTTGGAGAATCTTTACCTTTAAGGAGTCCTTGAATGCGATTAAGACCCCAGCCTTTTTTCTTGTGCATTTGCCTGTATTATCTGATTATACCCTTTCAACCGGACCTTTGCCTTGTCTTGTCGTCTTATTTGTGTTTCTTGAAGCATGATAATGTCGTATCTTTCTTGTTTTAGAACATGCTCCACTTTTTTCCCGTTTGACAGGAGAGTTAAGCCCTAGGATGTTGTATGTTAATATCTTAGTCCCCATCACGTTTCTGGGAAGTTAATCCCTGAATGTGTGCCTCGGAGCATTTCCTGAGTATTATGGTGGTTCCCGGTGTTCTCCCCCACCCCAGTAAGGCAACCCCCAACTTGCCCCATTCCCCTTTCCCCCCAAAACTGCAAAGCTTGAGGTAGCAGGTCATTGGATGACAATAACTCAAGCAGCACTGGATAATGCTAGGGCAGGCAGTGCTGGAGGCCAGAGTGCGCAGGATGGCGCAGAGTCAAGCAGTGCTAAAGGCAGCAATTCGCTGAATGGCACTAGTGCAGGCAATGCTGGATGCAAGAAGGGAGTTGGCTTGGGAAGCGGGCACAGCCCCGTTGGGAAAACAGCTGGAACATGTTGATATTGGCTAATACTTTTGACTGCTTGAGGAGGCTTGCATGAAGATTTTGGGCATATTTGCTGGGCTGGAGAGCACTGGTGTCTCTGTGCAGATTCTGGGGTTCTATATCGCAGCACGGGGGGGGGTGGGTTTCTCCCCTGCGTGTGCTTCAGGCCTTCTGTGCTCTATGAGGTTGCTGATGGCTCATGAGTCCTTAATCCGCTCCCCCCGGTTCCACGTACCTGAATTGTGTGCTGGGCGGTCCCGATCCGAACCGCTATCTCGTCTCCCTTCTTGGGCCCGGGGATCGCGTGTGTCTGCACCGCCTTTCTGTTCGCGTGCTCTGGCATCTCCCCTTCGTCTTCGTCTGTGCTGTGCTTCAGTCCGTGTTGCTCTGGCAGCTAGGCAGGGTTGCTCCGATCCTCTGGCTCGCCCACGGACCGAGGGGCTGCTCCTTCTTCCCCGCCTGTGTGTGTGGGCGCCGGCCTCCTCCTCTGCTCCTCCTCCTGTCTGTGGTTCCGGATCACGTGTCTTCTCCACTCCTACGGTGGGCCCCGGCATCCACAGGTGCCGCCTCTGCTTGGGGGAGGGGGGCGTGGGGGCAAGTCCAAAGCGCCGGATCGCGCACCAAGGAGGAGTATCCCACTCCGGCTCCCTGAGCTCTCCCGATGGCTAGGGAGTTCCTCCTCCCAGAGCGCAACTCAGGGCCAAGAACTGCTCTGTGCTCCCGGATTCCTCTTTCGCCCTCCGATTCTTGTGAACCTCCACCTCCAAGCATTCTGGTGAGAGTTTTCCTGCTTTTCTGATGGGCTTAATGATGCGGCCTGGATGGGGGGACGGAGCGATGTTCAGGCACGTCCTCTACCCATCGTCGCCATTTTGGAATCGCAAAACAGTTTTTTAATGTCAAAAGTCTTAATGGGCATGAATGTAAAGGCTCAAAGGGAATACATGTCAAAAATCTTAACACCAGATTGAGATCCCATACAGGGACATTGAATGCAATTGGTAGAAATATATTAGTAAGGCCTTTTAGGAATTGAACAATCAGAGGGGTCTTAAAATATGACTCCTCCTCTGAAAATTGCTTGAAAATAGAGAGCGCCACCAGGTAACCTTTAATTGTTCCAATCTGGAGCCCTAGATTTGCCAAATGCAACAAAAAAGAAAGCACCATAGGTGTGTCACATAGAAAGGGATCCACATTCTTATCCCTGCACCAGCTGCTGAACTTGTTTCAACGACAGCGGTATAAAGATTTTGTTGCTGACCTTCTGGCTGAAATCAAAATCTCCATTACGTCATCCGGGAGGTCCCAATCCTTGTATTTCAACCTTTCAGAAACTATGCGAAGGCTGAGTGTCTTGACCTCTGGATGGATAACTCGACCTTCCTGTTGCAAGAGAAGATCCTCTCTTTGTGGAAGAAGCATTGGCGGACAGATGGACATGTCCAGAAGGCCCAGGTACCAGGACCTCCGGGCCCAATCCGGAGCAATTAGGATCATGGATTTCCCAAACTTTCTCAACCTCCTGATCATGTGAGGAATGCCGGGGACTGGAGGAAACACGTACAGGAGTGGAAATTCCCAGTCACCACAAACCCGGCCCTAGAGCTCCTCTTGGAGGAAATTCCCTGGAGCAAAACAGTTCGCATTTCCGGTGGACACTGGTCACAAACAGATCCACTTTAGGGGTTCCCCAAAGGGTGAAGATCTCTTGAAGGACTTCATGAGCTAGGTCCCACTCGTGGGAGACTGTGCTCTGCCTGCTCGGAGCGTCCGCTGCCGTGCTCTCCTCCCCGGCTAGGCGAAGTGCCGACAGGGAGATTCCTTCTTGATTTGCCCAGAACCAGAGAGGCATTACCTCTCTGCACAGTGGTAGTGACCCTACACCTCCTCTCTTGTTGAGGTAGTACATGGCCACTGTGTTGTTCATTATCGGGACATTCTTTCACTGTACAGAGGGCAGAAAGGCCTTCATCGCAAGTCAGATTGCCCTCAGCTCCAAAAGGTTGATGTGTAGTTTGGACACTGATGGAGACCAACGACCGCTGATTGTCATATCGTTGGGGTTGGCTCCCCACCCCCTGAGTGAGGCATCCGTCACTACAGTTATGTCCGGCCATCGTTGCCAAAAAGATTCTCCTTTGGGAATGTTGTCCTAGCAAGCCCACCACAGAAGGTCCTGAGAGACTCTGCTTGGAACTTTCAGGTGGTCTGACACTTTGCCTGAAAACTGAGACCATTGAGTCCTGAGATCCCATTGGAGGGATCTCATTCTCAGACGAGTCTCTGGCTCCAGGAAAATGCAGGATGCCACGAGACCGAGCAACCTCAAAAAATCGAAGGCTGAAAGATTCTGGGCACTCTGGAATTTGGTAACCATCTGCAGAATGTGTTGAGGTCTCACTTCGGGTGGCAAGGCTTTCCCTGAGCAAGTGTCAGGAAGATTCCAGCTGTCTTGTTACAGGATGCCTCCATTACCAAGCCCGCTGCAAAAGGGGAAAGCAGGCATGTGAAGAAGGCTCCTCGTAACTACTCCACATGTAAGCTGTCATTTCGAGCGCGTTGGTGGTTGCCATGAAGACATTGGCATCCCGCCCATTCACGTACTACGCTGCGGAAGATCCGCTCGTAGTAAATCAGCTGATCGTATTTAAGCATCGCCCCTTCCTCAGAGTGGTGCTTCTGAATTTGGAAATTCCTTCGGATCAGCAGTAATTTTTGTTTTATTGTGTTTGCCTCTTGAATCTTGACTACGGAACTGTTGACTGGATTGCTTTCTTGTCTGCCCTTGTTTGCTGGATTTTGTCTGCCTGGAGAAAAACGACTTGGACTGCTTTTCTGACCCGCCATTGTCTTACGTTTCCATTGCATTGTTACCTCGCACGACTTCCCGACCCAGAACGTACTCGGACTTCCTGCTTGTTCCTATTGCTTTGTTTTTTTGCATCACTGACTTTCGTTTTCACAGAGGTGAAGGTGCTTGGACTAGAGACTTCCAATTAGAGCACTGTTTTTGGACTTGGTTAGGCGTCCTCGTGCCGCCGGTCTAGGGCTGGATTTCTGTGCTTTCTTCCCCAGATTAGGCATCCGCATGCTGTCGGTGCAGGGAAGGCTTGTTGAATTGCATGAACTCTGGAAAACCTCCGCTCTACGTTCTACTGGAAACCCTCCGTTCTACGTTCTACTGGATTCTCCACCCACGAAACAGACGCTATCTGGTAAGGGAATTCTTATTTGGCTATTCTGTTCTGGAAACGGACGGATATGACGGCTGCACATGATTCGACCCACCGCCGTATTGATGCCTTGCAGGCTGGGATGAATGCTGGTGGGGCAGAGGCACCCTTCTAGCTTTGGTCATGGGTGTAATTTTAGGAGGGACGGGGTGTTTGTCCCCCCCCCCCCCAACTTTCATGGCACACCATTTTGTCCCCATTCATTTGGCTGGGGCAACTTTTCTTCAGATGTCATGTCCCCGCCCAAAGTTTTCAGCAAAGTTATTCCACTGGCTCTGGTGGTTCTCAAGCCAGGCAGGATACTGTGCCGGTATACATGGAGGCCCAGTTCCCTTTGGCCCCGCCAGAACAGTTTAGTGGGGACCCGAAGACTTTCAGGACATTCATAAACCAATGTAGGTTGCATTTTCTCTGTCGACCTACCTCCTTCAAGAATCTACCACCAAAGCCGCTTTTGTACTTTGATATTTGGGCGGTACTGCCGCAGTTTGGGCAAACCCTTTGTTGGAACGGGGAAGTCATTTGATGTATGACTGCGACACTGATTGCCGCTATGAGTCATGTATTCGATACACGCTATAAGTCGCAAGCAACGGATCTAGAGTTATTGAGTCTCCAACAAGGAGACACACCTCTTCTGGCATATTTGTCTCGATTCAACCAGCTTGTGGCAGAGACTGGTTGGCCTGATGAAAAGAAAAGGGCTTTGTTTTACAAAGGATTATCAGACCCATTGAAAGATATCCTTGCCACAGTTCCCATAGTACCCACTGCCTTTCCAGAGCTCTTGGACCTGGTCCTCCAAATACATGCACGCAAGAGCGAACATAAGGGGAAAAAGAAAGGCATTCCTTTGATCCCTCCTGCATTGTCGGCACCTCTGGCAAGTGAGGGGGAACCTATGCAAATTGGAGCGGTCCGAGGTCCTTTTCCTCTGAAAGAGAAAACTGCAGAAGAAACGGGTTGTGTTTTTACTGCGGTTCCTCGGAACACCTGTTCTGGTCATTCCCTAAAAAAACCAAGAAAAAGGGAAACTCCAGAGCCCGGCAGTAGAGGGAGTCCCTTTGCCGAGCACAATATCTCGGGAATCCAGTTCATCGGTTCCTTTCACTGTACTTGCTACTCTTGCTTTGTTTGGCTCGGGAGTCATGGCCGGCAGAAGCTGTCCTCGATTCCGGGGCAACTGGAAACTATGTGGATTCCCAATACGTGCAAGAGTGGGGTATTCTGGTAGTTCCAAAAGACTGCCCAGAAATGGTTAATGCAGTAGATGGCACTACGCTATTGTCAGGTCTTGTCACGGAACGCACCATTTAACTGACCATGGACATTGCCCCATGTGATCACTGCACCACAATTTAAGCTCATTCTATGACTACCATGGCTCAAGTTACACAACCCTGTGATTGGCTGGAGTGCAGGCCTGACAGAATTTGGTTCAGAGTATTGTACCTCTTGTTGTTTGCTATCTGAGAGAAGGCATATTAGCCCGTGCTGTCCCCTGTTGGAATCCACTGCAGTGGTAGGAGGCCTTACTGTGGTCTCTCTTCCTGAGGAATATGAGGTCTATAAGGACATGTTCCATAAGAGAGGTGCTGAGGTACTTCCTCCACATAGGCCATATGATTGCCCGAGAGACCTGGTCAAGGGGGCCAAGATACCATCCGGTAGAGTGTACTCATTAACACAGAAGGAAGATGCAGTGTTGATGGAGTACCTGGACAAAGAAGGGTTGCGTGTGCCCAATTGTGTTTTCACTTGAAAGACAATCTTAAATTATAACCTGATGTGACATTCTTACCATTTCTAAAGAAGTAAAGAGTCTAAACTAATCAAGAGAAGAACAAGCATTGCCCAAGTCAAGGGGCACCCCTTTTGTATAATGAAAGTCGCATTGCCAAGAGTTAAAAAGCCCTCTAACTCCAATGCAAAGTTGTCAACCATCAAGTGGCCTAAGAAACAAGTGTGGCATTATTACTTGAAGCACTACAGCTTCTGGGCTTCTGAGTAATTGTTTGGGCTGAAGCCTGGCAAAAAGGTGTGAACAAAGCTGGGGAAGGGGGCCTAATTGCTTGTGAAGAATATCCTCAAGTAAAGTGGCAGAAGACAGGAGAGGCAAAGAGGCTGTCCCTTTTGAGAAAGTCACCAAAAGGAAGAGTGCCTTGCCTACCTGCAGAGGTTGAAGATCTCTTGTCGAAGTCTGCCTAGCAGTTAAAGGTACTGAATTGTGGGAGTCAGAGAGACGGGAGAGGCAAAGAAGCTGCCCCTTTTTAGAAAGTCATCAAAAGGAAAAGTCCCTTGCCTACCTAAAGAGGTTGAAGTGTATCCTGTTGGGGTCTGTCCAGTAACTCAGTGTACTGAGCTGTAGTAGTAACACTTAAGCTGTGGTGGTATAAACACTTGTCAGTAGTCAGTAGATGTCTTTTTATTTTTTTATTTGTTTATGACTCGCAAGTCTTTACAAAATTATTAAAACATATACAAAAATACATTATTTTTCCAACAATACACTTTTCAATCATACAAAAAAGCATAATAAACATTTAATTTCACTCAAAATTACCAGCATTACACTTGCCAGAACCTATCTTTTTAATCTCCACCCTTTCTATTTTCGATGCTGCATTAATTACTACATGATAATTGTCAGTAGATGTCACATTGAAGTGGTATAAAGTAGAACCGTACTGTGGGATAAAGGTGACTGTTCTCATGGTACCAACAGCAGAAGTGTGGTTGTCGAAAGGGAAGCAGCAGCCCAGAGAAAGCATCCTGAAAAATATACCAATGCACAGTTGTAACTAAATCTGAACTGAAGAAGTCTTAAAGAATTGTGTACTATTGCCTTTGGGGAAATGGAACAAGTTACTTACCGGTAACTATTGTTCTCCAGCATGTGTCTGGCATGGATTCACATGCTCATGAATATTGCTCGTCAAGCTGGGAATCCTCGGTAAAAGAAAAAACAGTTTCACTTTCACTTAAAAACTCTATTTCTCCTTTAAAACAATCACTGTACACTGCCTCATACTGCACCCCCCCCCAGCCAATGACTGCCCTCTCCCTAAGCACCTCCTCTGGCAGCCATCCTCAGATTCGGTAAGCATGTTAAGTGGCAGTATGACCAAGAAGAGCCGCAGAGGGGTAGGATGGAGGGTTAGCATGTGAATCCATGCCAGACCCATGCTGGAGAACAATAGTTACAGGTAAGTAACTTGTTCCTTCTCCAGCATGGGATCTGGCATGGATTCACATGATGAATAAAAAATACACAGCAGTACAACATTACACAACCACGAGAGGTGGCAAGGCTCAACAGAAGCAACACTCTTACCTCCGGAACACACTCACCTCAAGCATACATGTTTGTCCGACCCTGGACTGCCCTCTGAAATCCCAGTCAATGCAGTAGAATCTCGTGAAGGTGTTCATGGACCTCCAGGTAGCAGCCCTGAGGATCACCAGCAGAGGCACACCAGACAGGAACCCCATCGTCGCAGCGATCGCTCTGGTGGAATGGGCACTCGGACGGCCAGGCAGTGGTCGGTTCGCCAACCGATGACAGTGCGTGATGCAGCCGGAGAGCCACCTTGAGATGGAAGCCTTGGACAAGGCCTTCCCATGGTTCACAGGAGCAAAGTTTGCAAACAGTTAACATGTCTTCAGAAAACTCTTTGTGCGTGCCAAGGTTGAACTTTATAACACGAGCAACGTCCAGCGACTGCAAGGCCCTTTCAGCCGATGGCAAAGGCTTCAGAAAAAACACAGGTAACGCCAAAGGCTTGTTGAGGTGGAATTCCGACGGAACCTTCGGCATGAAGGAGGGGTGCGTCTGCAGCACCACCCTCGATTCGTGGAAAGCCAGATAAGGCTACTTGAAGGATAGGGCCTGGATCTCACCCACCCTCCTGACAGATTTAATGGCCACAAGGAAAGTCATTTTCCACAAGAGGAGCTTGAGAGGGGCCTGATGCATAGGCTTGTAGGGGGCTCCCATGAGCATCATCAGCACCATGTTGAGTTCCCACAGAGGGGCAGGAGCCTTCACTGGCGGGAAAGATGGAAGCAGTCTTTGAGGAAATCCTTGACAAAACGGTGGGACCAAATAAGATCTTCCTGGAGACCTGGTGTAGCAGAAGATAGCCGACAGATGCACCTTGATAGAGGAGTGTGCCTGCCCCGCCCTGGCCAAGGACAAAAAGTATGGAAGAATGTGCAGGTCCGTGACCCTCAGAGGGTTGATCTTCTGCGACTGGCACCACGTAGTCGAAACGCTTCCACTTGTGAGCGTACCACTTAAGAGTCGATGACGCTCTGGCCTTGGCAAGGACCTCCCTGCAGTCCACCGGCAACTCGTATCCTCTGAACTCTAGGGCTGCAGGAGCCAAGCCCGCAGGTTCAGCAATCCTGGGTCCTGATGCAGGATTGCACCTTCTCTGGTGAACAGATCCGCGACCACTGGCAGCTTGACCAAGGTTAACACTGACAGGCTGAGAATGTCCGGGGTACCAAATCTGCCTCGGTCACGCCGGCGCAACGAGTATCATCCTGCATTAGCACTATTTGAGTCGATTGATGACTCGAAGCACAGGAGGCAACAGAGGGAACACGTACAGGAACAGGCCTTCCCACACGAAGGAGAACTGTCCCCCATACTACTCGGCTGGTGGAACATACTGGCAAATTTCTGGCATTTGCAGTTTGCCGCCGCAAATAGATCGATCTGGGGCCTGCCCCACTTGATGAAGATGCGGCCCACCTGGTCCTGCCAGAGTTTCTACTCGTGGCAGGAGCACAGCTCCCTGCTGAGGGAGTCAGCAATGGTGTTCTTAACTCCCGCCAGGTGAAAGGGGATGAGGAACATCTCTTGTTCTATGGCCCAGTGCCACAAGTTATGCGCCTCTCTGGAGAGCGCTGGGGATCGGGTGCCACCCTGCTTCCTGATGTAGAACATTGCGGTAGTGTTGTCTGAAGATCCTCACCACTTTGTCTTTCAGGGATGGAAGGAATGACTTGAGGGCCCAGAACATTGCCCGCAGCTCCAGGATATTGATGTGGAGATCCTTCTCCTCCGGCACCCACAGGCCTCTGGTGTGCAGACATCCGGTGTGGGCTCCCCAGCCTTCCAGGGAAGCATCCGTGGTGATCATCTCCTGGTATGGTGGTTTTTGGAACCCTGTGCCCAGGGCAATGTTCAAGTGTACACCCCACCACCTTAGTGGGGGTGGGGGTGGAATCTTGTCCGTGAAGCTTCCGGACACCTGAATCCAGCGGATATCCTGAAGAAGACGCATCTGCAACCTGCAGAGCTGGATAAGGTAGATGCAAGACGACATCATGCCGAGCAGCGATTTGATGGGCCACCGTGGCGGTCTTCAGTGACAACAGCTGTTGCACTTTCCCGAGCACGGCAGCTATCCTCTCCTCTGAGGGCGACGCCAGGCAGGAGACTGTTGAGCCTGGGTCCTAGCAACAATCCGTTCTGAGATGAGTCCAGCAGGCCTTCGGATAATTGATGGAGAACCCAGCAGCCGGACGGTCGTCTCTGTCTGCTCGACAGCTCCCTCCCTTAAATTGGCCCGGATGAGCCAGTCATCGAGGGACAGGTACACGTGTATCCCTCGTAGATGTAGATGGGTAACCACTGGTGCCAGGCACTTTGTGAACACCCTAGGTGCCAACTTTAGGCAGAAAAGGAGGGCCTCAAATTGGTAGTGTTTTCCTTGCACTACGAAGCATAGGAACTTTCGATGTTTCCTCTGAATGGGGACGTGGAAGTAGGCGTCCTCCAGATCCAGCGACGCTACCATCTCCTTTCTCCAGTTTGCTGAGCACGTGCTGCAACGTGACCAACCTGAATTTCTGGGACTTGAGGTACTTGTTGAGACGCTGCAGGTCTAGAATGTGCCTCCAGTCCCTGGTCTTCTTTTTGACTAAGAAGTATCTGGAGTAGACTCCGGAGCCTCGGAGTCATCTTGGAATTAGCTCTATCGCTCCCTTTCTCAGCATGGTCCGTACCTCCTGCAGGAGCTGGGGGATGTGCCATTCCTGCCAGGTCACTGGAGGGATCCGTGGACACTTTTGCTGAAACTCCAGGGAATGTCCGTGGGCGAGAGCATCCAGCACCCATCTGTCGGTGGAGATCTTTATCCACTCGCTGATGAATCCCGTCAGCCGGGTCCCCACTGGGGTGCATGGGTGGGGGCCCGACCTCCTGGCCGTTCAGTCCTGCTTGGGCGCCTACATTCCACCTTGGGGGCGACAACGGTGCTGACCACCTCCACCGAAAGCCTTGGAATGGCCTGTATAGGCCTCCCGAGTCGTGGACCGTGAGAGCTGACAGTACGACAAGGAGCCTCCACCAAACCCCTTCGTCAATCTGCCAGACTTTCCGCTGGAGATGCGAAAGGAAGAGCAGTGCTGTTGGAGAATACCCAAGGAACGAGCCGTATGCATATCCGTCTTGATGGCCTGCAAGGGCTTGTCGACTGCCTTCCCGAAGAGGTTATCCCATCGGAGGGCATTCACAGTACCCTCGTTTTGACCTCCTGATGGAACTTGGTGGCCTTCAGCCAGCCCCGACGACAGAGGCAGACACCATTCCCATCTGTCGGAAATCTGTGTCAGCGATGTCCAGGGCCACCGTAGTGGGATAGTCCTATGCCACTTCACCTCCCTGGAGGAATGCAATCACACCCCCCTTCGTGTCGTCGGGTAGGAACACCAGGCCCAGCTTGTACCACAGTTCCCTGTCGTACCTGGCCAGGATCGCCAATGCGTTGGCTGCCTTGATGATCGAAGCCGCGGAGGAAATGACCTTCCTCCCCACAGTGTCCAACTTCTTTCCCTCGCTGTCCGGAGGGACTGAGGACGACGATGAGGTGTTAGACGCCCTCTTCTGTGCAGCCGGCAACAACACAGAGTATGGCGATGGTTGCGACCGTAGGCACTTGGGTGCGTACTCCGGCACCCAGTACTTTTTTCCAGCCTATTCCGATTGGCCGGGGCCGAGCAAGGATTCTTGAGGAGGGCTAGGCCTTCCTCCCACACGCCGTTCAGGAGGGGCACTGCCATGATGGTCTTTCTTTTGGCCTTGCGCTTCTGGTATAAGAAACCCTCCTTTCTTGGTCTCTTCGGTCGTCAGCTGGAAAAGCTGTGAAGCTCTGGCGACCATGACATGAAACAACCCCACCTCATCCGGTGGGGATGCCTTTGGTTATGACGATCTGCCCGCCGTGACGATGTCGTCATCGTTGTGTCCGTCCCTGTGTCACTCGGGGGGAGGGCTCCTGGCGCGAGTGTGGAGGTTGATGTTGAGGCTTTGGATGGCGCATCCTCTTTTTAGCCAGGGGCTGATCCGGAGTCATTGGAACCGGGGCCTGCGGCATCCTCTTGTGGATTTCTGACACCCGCAGGAGTAGGGTTGAAAGGATGTCCAGGGAAACATCTCTTGGCTGAGCTGGCATGGTCGGCAGACTAGGACCTGCACTGTAATCGCCGTCGGCGTTGCCGCCGTCTTCCTCCACATCCCAGTGGACCGTGTGCAGGGACTCCTGAGCCTCATTGTCTGAGGATAAAACATACATGGCTTAGGGTACGGCCTGTGGCTGGCCTGGGACTTCATTGCCCCCCCCTGCACCTTATGCACCCTGAGGGGTCTTAGCCAGGCTCAGCAACGGCATCCTCTTCTCCGGCATGCCAGGAGACTTCACCACAGCCCCTGCTGAGGCCTCCTGCCTCGGAGGTAGGGACTCCCTGGGCGCAGTAGGGGCTCCTTTTGCAGGGTCAGCCCCTTTGGCCTTCAAGAGAGCAGCCGCCACAAGCTCAATCGTCGATGCCGATTTCTCCTGTGCCGCCTGGGCCTTCTTGGGCAGGTCAGACGCCTTTTATTCCACCCTCGGCTTCTCTGGTTTTTCCCGCAGCTTAGCCGGGTTGGCCGACTTCCTTTTTGAGGAGGAGCTTGATCGATGGCTGGTGAAGGAGTCAGATGGTGACGTTGATCACGCCCTTCCCACCGAGGGACCCGCTTGCGTGGCAACCCCCGACAGAGACAGACTTGCAGTGCTTGGCCTTGTCTTGGGCCCCATGGATGGAGCGCCTTCAAAAGGACTTAGAAGCCTGTTCTTGGGACCGGCCGGTCCTAGGTGAGGCATGACCCCTGCTTGGGGCACCTGGCAGAGGCATTGGCCTAGCCATGCCGCCAGTCTACTGTGTCGATCCTTCATAGTTCTCTTGGAGAAGCCATTGCAGATTTTGCAATCTCCCTCCTTGTGGTCCGGGTGAAGGCAGTAGAGTCATTGGAAGTATTTGTCCTCCACAAACATATTCCGCAGTCCACATCTGGTGCAGACCTTGAAAAGTGAACTTCCTTCTTTCCTTCCTTCCTTCCTTCCTTCCTTCCTTCTCCTCCATCATGGTTGGAGGTGCGGAGTAAGCCCGATGGCCTTCTGGAAACTTAAATGAAAAACAGATCCCCGCTGTCGGCAGATGGAGAAAAGAGCACACTGGTTCTTATTTGACAAAAATATAACTTTTTCCAGTTGAAAAACGCTAAAACTGTAGAATAGCTCATGGAGCAAAACTCGAGGACTCCCAACACTTGAACGTGCAGTAAAAATCTGAGGGGAGGATGGCTGCCAGAAAGGGGATTTAGGGAGAGGGCAGTCATTAGCTTGGGGCAGTATGACCCAGATTACAGTGATTGGTTTGGAGGAGAAATACAGTTGGTAAGTGAAAGTGAAACAGTTTTTTCCTTTACCGAGGATTCCCGGCCTGACGACGGGAATATTCATGAGCATGTGAATCCATGCCAGACCCCATGCTGGAGAAATTGCATCTTCTTCTGAACTGTTGCAAATTGGTTGGAAGGTGAGATAATCTATCATAACTATGATTACCACAGGTGCTATTTCTTTGCATGAAGTTGGAAAAGGATCTTTTCAACCAACGACAAAAGAGTTGCTACCAGTGGATTTTTGCTTGATGTACTTTTTCTTTAACTTAGAACTATCAAGAACTGGTTCAAGACTTTTCTTTTCCTTTGAAGAACACATCGAGTCTACTTGGAATCCTGGGGAAACGATTTTACCCAGGATAAGAAAAGGTCATTTAGATATTGAGTTTATGTTGTTTATTTATGGTGTTGCTGTATGTTTTCTTTGCATGTTTAATGTTTAGTGTGAGGGCCAGTTTACCCTTGCTAATGATTGTTCCCTTAGCTTCTAGACTAGGACGAGACATTCCATGGTAGAGTAGGGCAAGCAAGGCTTTCTTTTCAATGATTTACTTTATTAAAACGGCATATTTGAAAGAATCCCTCACAACCACCTCTGGGTCGTTTCACAGTCAAAGACCCCTCCCCCCCCCCCCCAAGTTAAAAGTGTTCCCACTCCCTTACCTTGTAGTGCATCCGCAGGCCTATTATCTGTGCCAGGAAGGAGCGGGTAAATCGTGCCCGTACCAGCTGTTTGTAGGCACCACCCAGACACGACTCATACAAACACTTCCCAACTAGCCGCCCTGCAAACTCATAGACCTTCAGGCGCAGAGTAGAGGGGCGGTTTGGGTTTGGGTGCACCTACACAGAATAAATCACAGAAAAGTACACAGTAAGGCAAAACCAGATGAACAGCTATTTGAAACATAAAAGTGGTCAATATGTTAATATTCTCCTCCTCTCACATCTGGGACATCTCTAAAAAGTATCACTACCAGCTGCACCTCCTCAGAGATATTCTACCTTTTCTCACTTTCCTCCTAGAGGCTTAATGTCTCCAGAGCTTTGGTTCTTTCTGGACTGGACTACTGCAACAGTCTCTTTCACAATCTTCCTACTTCTCTCTGACCTCTACAACTCATCCAGGACGGACAGAACTGCAAGACTTATCCTTGCCTCTCTCCGTCTTGAGCCTGATCCCCTTAAGTTCTGGAAACCCCTCAAGACCTTCCTCTTCTATTCTTTCTCTCTCTGCTAACCTCCTCTCTATGCTCGCCTAGCCCCCTCCTTGTCTTCCCTAACTCTGCTCCCTTTTGCTGACTGGTCGCCTGGTGCACCTCTAGAGCCACACAGGTCTCAGGCTCCCCCGCAAGTCCTCGCACTTGCCCCCAGACCTCTGCACTCTGCTCACCACTATTGCACTTCTGGAATTCGGTCCATGAGAAGGGTAACCTCTCTGAACTTAACCCAGGGCCCTGCTGCACTGGGCACACTTGTTCCCTTCCCCCTCCCTTTCACTTCCTGTCTGCGCACTTACATTACCTAGAATGCACCAGGCCTAGTACAGTGTTTTTTTTTTATTTCTGTATTTTCTTCTCCTCCCACCCCCTTATCACCTCACTGATTTCTGCAATCACTCCTTCACCACTGGAGTCTTCCCATCCCCCCTGAAGCACTCCCTTGTGCACCCTCTTCTTAAGAAATCCTCTGCCGACCCCTCCTGCCCAGCTAACTATCGCTCAATCCCCATCACCCCCTTCCTGGGCAAGCTCCTGGAGAAACTGGCCATTTCCCAGCTCAATCTCCACACTGAATCTGTTGGTTGTCTTCATGACCATCAGTCTGGCTTCAGAGCTGCCAGAAGCACGGAAACTGCTCTCCTGAACATCCGTGAAGACCTGCTCTCCAACCTTGACTCTAACACCCCTTGTGTTCTCATATTACTTGATCTCTCCTCTGCCTTTGACACCGTCAACCATGCCATCCTGCTCAACCGTCTACGTGATAACCTGGGTATCACTAGTCAGGCTCTGGCGTGGCTGACTTCCTTCCTCTCCGGCCGACCCTCCCAGGTTCAACTTGGGTCTTTCCTCTCTGATATCTTTGTCTCTACCTGTGGTGTCCCCCAGGGATCTAACCTCTCCCCCTGGTTGTTCAACCAATACCTGGCACTCCTTGCCCACCGCATTGCCGCTCTCTGCCCCACCTTTCAGTGCTATGCAGATGATACCCAGCTCATTTTCAGGCTACCCTCGGCCTCCGCCACTCCTTCCCTCATCTCTGACTGTTTGTCTGCCATCCAGGTGTGGTGTGCCACCAATGACCTCTGCCTTAATGCCAGGAAGACTGAGATTCTGCTCATCAGCACACCCACTCCCTCCTTCTCTGCAGCTCTCTGGCCGGCCTCTCTTGGCCCTCTTCCCGCTCCCACCTGCATGGCTAAAAACCTTGGGGTCATCTTCGATTCCACACTCTCCTCCTCTCCTCACATCTCTGATGTCTCGAAGAAGTCTAATTACCAGCTGCACCTCCTCAGAGGTATTCTTCTTTTCCTCTCCTTCCCCCAGAAGCTCAATGTCTCCAGAGCCCTGGTTCTCTCTAAGCTGGACTATTGTAACATCTTCTATCTAAATCTGCCTGCTTCTACTGTCTGCCCTCTGCAACTTATCCAGAACAGGACTGCAATACTTGTCCTTGGCCTCAAGCCCAGGGATTGTATCTCTCCAGGACTGAAATCTCTGCACTGGCTACCTGTGGCTGCGAAGATTAAGTTCAAAACCCTCTGCATTGTCCACAAGGCCTTCTGGGGCCTGGGGCCGAAATTCCTTCAACTCTCTCTTCCTAAATATCTTCCTTCTCGACCTCTCCGCTCTTCCTGCTCCAACTCCCTCAGGGTCAGTCGCTTCTCCAAGCAACAAGTTGGTGGTAGATCTCTCTCTTCGGCAGGGGCCTCTCTCTGGAACAGTCTTCCTGCCTCCCTGAAACTTGGGGAGAACCATCTCTGGTTCTGGAAGCACCTCAAAACCTTCCTCTTTGCTTCTGCTTTCACTCCCCATCTCCCCTGTTGATTTTCCTGACAGATACTGCACTGGATACCTGGCCTCCCTTCTGATCTTGGGCCCAGGCCCACCAGTTGCCCACCTGCACTGCCTCCCTGGCAACCCCTGCACCTGGAGACTGTTTTTCTGTATCTTTACAGCCCCCCTACCAGCACTTATGTTCTACACTTGCCATACACTGCCACCTGCTGGCCGTTTTATTTATCTTATTTTATTGTACTATCCCTTGTACTGCACTCCCCCCCCCACTGCCTTCCCCCCGCACTTTTCCCCTTCCCCTTCACTTGGCTCAATCTGAATGTCACCTGGCCTAGTAGGATCGTTGTCTGTTCCCCCTCCCTTGCCTCGTCGTGCCTTGAAACACTGGTGTATAGGCACGTTATAAATACCATATCATATCACATCACTCTTTGTCATGCACTTGCACTATCTGAAACGTTATTGGCCTAGTACGGTAGTTTAAGGATTGTATGTTCTTCTCCCTCTCCTCCCCTCTTTCTCGCCTTCCTTCTTGTCATGCACTTGCACTAGCAGCAACACTGCCAGGCCTAGTTTGCTAGTCATTTTTTTGTAAGATCATTCGGAAACTTCAAGGCCAAAGAATAACTCTGTATTCCCTTGTTCCCTTTCCGCATTGAAGCGATTTGAAGCACTTCACTGTGTAGAAGTGCTTTACAAATAAACAATTACAAGTATGCCAAGTCATGACAAGTAAGCTGGTGAGATAAAGGCAATCCAAAACCAAAGACAAGTAGCAGCAAACAGCAGGAGCATACACAACTTTGGGCATAGCCATGGATTTATCAGGATTATACATGGTGTTACTGAGCCAGCTGCATGGGGGACTGCACAATGGGAAATGGAGTCAAAGGACAAGTTATACTAGCTCGGCCCTGATACTTTAGGAACAATGTGTGTTTTAGTGTTTGTTCATCTAAACACCGCCAATTATGCAACAGGTCCAAGTAAGAGGGATCCTTGGACTGCTCAGGAGAAGGTCGACCTTCTGCATCTTAAGCTGCTTGTTTGAGTCTTGTGGCATGCAAAGGCCCCCGATTATGGCTGGAAACCAGGTCATCAAAATGTTTTCAGTGATTGTGCATGCAGTACGCAGAAACACCAGATCGTCTGAAGGCATAGAAGCTAGAGGGAAAACAACTCAGGACTACATTACAATTCTGATAGTGAAAAAAATGCTACAATGCAGAAGGATGACTTTAAAAAGGTACCAGAGGTAATGCCTTCCCCGAAACAAAGATGACCTGATGTTGGGATGAGGTGCAGCTTCCTGGCAGTCAATGATATAGGTTGTGAGGAACCTCAGGGCATCCTCATTTCTTTTCCCCCGGTATCCTCTTCTCAGGTGGCCAGGGAAAGGCCATCACCTTTGGATCCAGACCCTGGGAGTGGATATATACACGAGGGAGGATCACCTGGGTGGAGGAGACTTGGGGAGTGGTGAGAAGACATCCTTAGGTGAGACATGGTATCCCCCCATTCCCCTTTCAACATGATCCCTCCATCCCCCAAACCTTTATAGACTTTTGTCAGTCCTGTCATTGTGATCCCTCTAAAAGATTCCCCAAGATGCAGCTATATGGCACTTGGATGGAGAAGAGGACGACTGGACCAACACATCCTCCTTTTGTGAAACCGAATAATATTCAAACCCAACTGAGTACTGGGACGAGGAGGAGGACAACAAGAGCAAAGCAGGACTACTGATCTGCTGGTGAGTGGTTTAGTCCTTTTTATAATGGAACTGGAGGCGGAAGCTTTAAAAGCTGGAACCTGTATCAAATGGAGGCAGCTGTCGAAACCGAGTGAGCCGTGGAAGCAAAGTCAGCTGTGCGCAGTGAGACCTCTCTGGTGTGGCGGCGTGGCAGGAGGAATGCTGTGACCCCGGGAAGCAGTGCAGAGTGTATGCAGCAGGAAGAAGTAGCAGACGAAACTGGAGGGTGGTAGCAAGCCATGAGACGGAGACCAGCAGGACCGAAGGAAACGGTTGTATGTATCCTGCTTCACCGTGGAATCATTGCTGGGTGTGCGTGAGCCAAAAGCAGATCACGGGGAGAAGACGCGAGCGACTACATGGAGAAAAAGGAACCCATGGCGGCGGAAGGACTTGCGAGGAGCCATAAGACCACTGGTGAGTGAAACCAGCAAGGGGGGACACCGAGCTGGCAGGCGGTGAGAGAAATACAGTGAATGCGAGGCATTTTGAATACATAACGCAACGAAAGCAAATGAAAAGTACTTTGAATACGGAACGAAATGAAAGTAAGACATTTTCTAAATGCCAAACGAATTGAAAGCAAGTTAAAGCAAAGGAAAAGTATTTTGAATATGGAACGAATTGAGAACAAGTTGAAACCACTCTGGTAACCGGTGAAAGAAAGTGTGTGAACTTTACTAAAAGCAAACTTGTGAATTGCATGAACATGATAAACTACTGTAATGGAAACAAGTGATAGCAAAATCACGAGAGCACAAAGAGTTGCATGCAAGATATGAGAAAACCAATACTGACCACAGCTAGGAAAGTACAAAGAACTATACATTATAGGAAACAAGCATTGGCAAGAGCCAAGGAAACCAAGGAGGTGTAACAAGCACAAGGTGTTTAAATCAGCCTAAAGTACATTATCAGAAACGTGTGACATATGTGACTAAGGCAAATCTCACTTCTGAGAAGCAGTGGACTGAAGTTCAAGGAGAACAGTCCACGAAGGGGACCAGTTGCAAGACCTGCAATGGGTGGACTGTGTGGTCTGACAACTGCACCTAGATCGGGTGACCCTAAAGGAAAAAGCCATTGAAAACAGTAATTGAAAACATATTAGAAAAGCATCTGCTAATTCTTTAGGTCCCTTACAAATGCACAACACATCTATGAACCTTTTCCAGACTACTATGTTGTTCAAAAATGGATCATCATTGGAATAAATCAGCTTCCTTTCAAAGTCCTCTACGTAGAGAACCCCAAATATGCGGCAACTGTAGCCTCCCCATTGCAGTTCCTTCAAGTTGTTGGTATATGTTTCCCATAAATTGGAAGCAATTCTGGGTTAGGGCCATTTCAGTACACCAGAGTATGGACGATTTTGGTCCCATTCTTCTCTCACATACACCCAATATCCATGGGTTCCTTTTTTCTATTTAACGGACAATTTCGAGGTAAATGTCCTGATTCTCTACAAGAGAAACAAGTTACCATTTGAGGCTTGGTTGTTCTATTCTCATCTCTTTTACGTTCTTCCCAGTGTCTGAATTCAGGTATTTTCTCTATTCCTGTGTTCTCCCCATTATGTACATCTAGGGACCGAAAGGGAAGTTCCACCCTTTCTTTGGGGATAAAGGAGAGTTTCTGAGGTCTTTAATTTCTCTCCTCTCTTCGAGTTTGTGTAAATAGTGAAAATATTTGTTGGCATCATAGTAATTCTGGGCAGTCTCAATGGATAGAGAGAGAGTGGGTCTATTTAATTGCAGGACCGCCCGCTGGAGTGAAGGGGGAAATAATTAGTAAACTGTTCCAAGTTTAAGGTTTCTAATACTTCGGGTAGGTTTTTCCTTCCTAACCATAGGGACAATGGGCCTAATTACGAGTGTGCCGGTCCAGTAACAACGGTGCCGGTAAGCCTACTGGCACTTTTGTTATCAGGCCACCACACTCTGAGTAGGTCTGGCCTAGCGGGCGGGACGGCACCGGCCCGCAGACTTTCACGGAAGCACCAGCACCGTTATCAACGGTGCCAGTGCTTCCGTCATCCCCATTCCTATTGAGTGCTATGGGACTCAAATGGGAATGTGGATTTACAATTTTCCGGCACCTTACTTCCAGGAACACCGAGGTCGTAATCCCCTGGTGTTTCTGTGAAGCCAGGCGCCAGAAAAATTCATAACTCCTGCGGCAGCCTGCCGGTTTTACTGTTACGGCTACCGGCAGACTCGTAATGAGGCCCAATGTGTTTCTGACCCACTCTCCGAGTACAACTGGTGTTTCTCCAGGACCCAATTTTAAGTTTCTAAATTTTTGGCAGTAGAAATTACCAGTTTGACCTACCCGTTGTAGTGGCACCTCTTTAATATCAAAAGAAGCAGTTCTCAGGAGATTCAACAGTTGGTTTGATGTCTGTAATTCTCCTTTCAAAAGTAGGCCTAAATAGCAGATTTTTAACTAATTTCCCCAATGGAATTGGCTAGCTACTCTTTCAAAGCTCTGAAAAAAAATCCCAGATCGTCTCCCTCTTTGTAGGGCTATTTTTTTCTTGGGCAGCTATGAGTCTTTCCTGCCCGGTTTGTAATCATTGCTCAGCTTCAATCTGGTGTTAGCTAGTTCCTCTATAGTCGCCACAGTCCCAGGAGAAGATATGGAATCACTTGGCCCTCTGTAGGAATCGGATCCAGAAAAAAATTCTAGATCATCAGTGGTATCAGATTTTACCTCCAGGTCCTCTCTTATTGGCTGTATAGTAGAGGAGGAATGAGAGGTGGTCGAGATTTCTTGCCTTGCTTTTATAGGGTCTAAAGCTCTGGTCCAGATATAAACAGAAGGCTCTCTAACTGTCATGAGGATTTTGTCCTTGTGTTTTAAATGATATGCGGTCAGTGTGAGGGTACCTAAAATAAGTTCCGAGCTAAAGAACAGATCTTGGCGGTTAATAGGGATTTGCAAATGTTTTTCAAGAAATGTCTTTACGTCTAGGATACGCTCGAGACCATGTATCTTTACAATCATATCCATCCTTAAGGCTTGCTGAACTATCAACCACATAGGGATCCATCAACTTGTATGGGATGAGCCGCATTCCCACTCCTGACACCATCTGTAAAAGCATCTTGGAGTAAGACAAAGACAACATATTAAAAGTTCAAAATAAACACTTATTAACTTAAATGTCAGGATGAAAAAATGCCTATCTTGCTCTATACTATGGTGGTATTTCCCTATTAAACCAAAACTAAGGAAAGTCAAAGTCCAAAGGTTCAACTGAGGAATCTGTCTGTGCCCAAAACCTATACTTGCCGTCACAACTAATCTTATACAATTTGTAGGGATGTCGGCAACCAACAAAACAGTATTGAACATGAAGTTCGGAGCTATGTCCACCTCACAGCTTTCTTTCAGCTCCCTTCCCCAAGTATAAAGCAGTTCCAATTAAAGTTTTAGGTTCAAAAAGATATAAAGTTTACCAACACTCAGGGTTCCCTTCCCCAAGTTTCACAACATAGTTCCAAACACAAATATCTTAAGCCTCTGTCTTCAAGTCAATAAGCAAGTTAAACCTCAGGGTACCCTTGGCCCCAAGATTTACTTTCAATGTGTAAGGATATTTTCCAGCTTTCTTAAAGGTCTGCGACACATTTGCACCCTCTGCATATGGTTGGTCTCTGTACAAGAACGTCTTGATTGAAAGTTGCAGTGTATTAAGTTCACCTCCAAAGTTCCTTTCACTCTGGAGGCCAATGTATATTTGGCCAACTTGTATTGCTGAAGATTCACTTTAAGGTTTAATAAGGATTGATTTCTTGGGTAAATGTTTTACTTACTTGTACATTCAGCATATATAATTTGACTTGTATTTAAAGTTTAATTCACTTTTGAGTCTGACGCATGATCAATTTAAAAACTTCTTTCATTTGTGATCTTCATAGGTAACAGTTTTCTTTCAGTTCTGTATTTATTTAATAGGAAGATACACTTCGAATGGATTGTGTCCTCCAACTTATTCCTCATCTTTGACATGTAGTGTCCAGCTTTGGCTGCTTGGGAATTTTTTTTTCGGCACAGGGCGCCCTGCATCGATGGCATCGAGTTGATATCCCTCGAAGGCCTCCGTCGAGGGTGACATCATCGGATGTTATAAGTAGCATGCACGGCGCACGTTGCATCAGTTCTGTTTTTCCGCAAACGTGTTTGCTTCGTGAAACTCCGCGCACCTTGTACTTCTGAAGTAGTTACTGTTTTCGTTATGTCTTCGTCTTCTACAATGACGACAATTCGGTCCAGATTCAAGTAATGCCAGGACTGCGGCTCCAAGATGTCCATCACGGACCTGCATCGAGTCTGCCTGTGGTCCCTCTGCGAGGGCCATGACACGGACACCTACTCCAAGTGTCAGTCTATGACAGGAAAGGCCTTGAGGAAGCGAAAGGGGAAACTCAAGGTAGGCAAGGTGTCCAAGCCCCATAAGTCCCAAGCTGCTGGGCCTTCGACCGATGAATCGAGAGGCGACCCTCCTCGGGGGATGAAGGCCAAGCATTCAAGGACCAGGAGTGGTTCCTGCCACTCGTCATCCTTGTCGAGGCGTTTCGAGGAGAAGGCACTGCCGGTCACCTTCCTAATCCTCTTCCTAGGTGAGACCCCCGAGAGGGTGAAATGCCTGTCCAAGAAATCGACGCCTGCAGAATGGGGGTTTTCCATGTGTAGATGCTTAAGATTTTTGATAAACAGGGCAAGGCTCTGTCCGCGCCTTCTGTGGAAGCCGGCAGTAAGCAGTTGCGGCCGGATACTCGCATGCCCTCGAGCCCGGTAAACGCCATGATCACACATCGCTCTGGGCCTCACCCGGACAAGGTTTCGAAGGGTCATTCGAGACATGGAGAGACGTCAAGGTCTTCGACACCATTGAAACCTTCCAAACCTTGGAAGCCCTCGAAGTCAAACGCTATCAACTCCACGCCAGTCGATAGTGCCTATCGGGTCCTCCACCCCACTCAGTACGTAGATGCCTTTGACGCCGTTGTCGACGTTATCGGCACTGTATGTGCCAATTTTACCGGCACAGATATCTGTGAATGTTGAACCTCTGACAAAGGTGGTTGCTAAGTCTAAATTGATGGCTTTGAAGCCTCTGGGTACTATATACCTGAGAAGAGGTGTACCCCTCTACCAAAAAAGGATTTAAAGTCCCTCACTTCCATTTTTGAGGAGGAGGAACGTTCAGATGAGGGTGATGCCCCTTTTGATCTCCAGTTTGGGACACTTAATGTGCCTGAATGCCTCATTTCGGAGGAGAGTAAGATGCAGGATCTCTGTGATTCATTGCCTAATGCTAGTGGTATAGATACTTCTCCTGAGCTGGAGTTCACAAACCCGACCCGAGGAGCATGCCGACTCCTCTTACAGGGAACTTATGTTGTAAGTGGTTGAGTATATGGGCTGGTCTAGGCCACCTGTGCCTTATAATCTGGATGATCTTACAGACATTTTGGACAAGGGTCCACCTACAGATCCTGTATTACCCTTCCATGTGGCTCTACAACAAACGGTGGCCAGGAATTGGGAAACCCCAGAGACTAATCTAGCAGTGAACAAGTCTCTTACAAGTAAATACCACCCCTCCAGTAGTGACCCCGGCTACCTCGAAACAAGCATGATACTCTACAACTCCCCCTGATAGGGACAATAAGCACATGGGTGGATGGGCACGTAAGGTATTTTCGGCGGGGAGTATGGTGTTGAAGTCCGCCAACTCCACTTGTGCCTTGGCAACATTTTCATACACTTTGGGAGTGCATATCTATGGCGGCAGAGCATATTCCCGAAGGGGAAGAAAGGGACGGCTCCCTGGCTATTGTTAAGGACGACAAGGAAGCCATGTGTGAGTCCCTTCAGTCTGGGTTGGATTCTGCAGATAGCGTAAACAGATCCATGGCTACGAGCACTGTGATACGCATGTTTGCGTGGTTGCGGAAGTCGGGGTTTGGCAGCAAGGCTGACGAGAGCCATGAGAAGTTGGGGAACTCTAAAGCAGCCGCCAAGTCTTTAGGCGCAGCTGTTCGGCAACCTCAGCCTTTTCGTCCTAGCCGACAGCAATGGAGGGGTAGATCTTTTCGGCACTACTCCTCATTTGGAAGGGCGAGAGGAATGGCCAGTCAAAGAGGCCAATGTAAGTTTTCTAGTGGTGTACGGGGTAGAGGTGCCAAGCCAGCTCAAGCAGCAGCCTCTTTACCATCAGCCTCTGCAGCAGCTGCTTCAAAACCGCTCTGAGGCCTTGTGTCACAGCTCACCAGAGGGGGGCAGAATTTCTCAGCATCTAGAAGAGTGGCAAGACATTACTTCAGATGCTCGGGCTCTGGAAACAATAGCCCACAGTTACTGCTTGCCTTTTATACAGAAACCTCAGAAAATCCACCGGGGAATCACTCTGAGGATTCCAGATCCACTCCTTGTGCAGGAAATATTGACCCTGCTAGAGAAAGGTGCTATAGAACCAATGTCTGTAGCAGAGAGGAACACAGGTTGGTATTCCCCATATTTTTTGATTCCCAAAAAGGACGGGGGGCGGAGACCCATCTTGGACTTTAGATGCTTGAACAAGTTCCGCAGAAAGGACTAATTCAAGATGGTCACTCTGTCAGATCCTCCAGGTCCGCCAACTTCAGGATTGGTTGGTGTCAATGGACCTTCAGGATGCTTATTTTCATGTGCCAATCCATCTAAAGCCCAGGAAATACCTGAGGGTCACCGGTGGTGGCTCGTATTTTCAGTTTTGAGTCCTGCCGTTCAGGTTGTCCTCCGCCCGAGGGTATTCACCAAACTGATGGTGGTGGTGGTGGTGGTGGCAGCGCATATCAGGGGCGGGGCGGGGGATTCACGTCTACCCCTATCTGGACGATTGGCAGATCACAGCGCATTCTCCCGAACAAGCCGTGGATCATCTCAACGTTACCTGCCACACCCTTCACAGACTGGGCTTCTCCCTCAAATTCAAGAAGTCAATGACAATTTACCAACAGCTCCAGTACATCAGGGCTGTATTAGACACATCCTTGGGAAAATGCTCACCACCCAGGGTGAGGGCTCAAGACATTCTCCAGATGGTGACAAAATTCCAGAGTGCCCAGAGTCTTCCGGCCTTCGAATTCTTGAGGTTGCTCAGCCTCATGCCATCCTGCATTTTTCTGGTGCCCGAGGCATGCCTGAGAATGAGATCCCTTCAATGGGTTCTCAGAACGCAACGGTCCCAATTCTCAGGAAGGATGTCGGATCACCTTTGGATTCCGGTCAGAGTCTCACAGGATCTTCTGTGGTGGGCCTGCGTGGAAAATCTTATGAAGAAAGAACACTTTTGGCAACCATGGCCAGAGATAACTGTGTTATTACCACTGTGCAGAGAGGCAATGCGGCTCTGGTGCAGGGCAATTCAAGAAGGAATCTCCCTAGCGGCTATTCACCTGCCCAGAGAAGAGAATACAGTGGCGGACACTCTGAGCAGGCAGAGTGCAGTCTCCCACGAGTGGGAACTAGCTCAGGAAGTCCTTTGAGAGATCTTTGCCCTTTGGGGAACCCCTAAAGTGGATCTGTTCACGACAGGTACCAACCGGAAGTGCGAGCGGTACTGCACAAGGGAATTTCCCGCCAGAGGAGCTCTAGAGGACGCGTTTTTGGTGGACTGGGAATTTCCGCTACTGTATGCGTTTTCTCCAGTCCCCGTCATTTATTAAGTTCTCAGGAGGTTAAGACGGTTCAGGACCCACATGATCCTCATTGCACAGGATTGGTCCAGGACACTGTGGTACCCGGACCTTCTGGACATGTCCTTCTGTCCTCCGATACGTCTTCCACAAAGAGAGGATCATCTCTCGCGAGAGGAAGGTTGGGTTCTCCATCCAGAGGTCAAGATTCTCAACCTTCACGCATGGTTTCAGAAAGGTTGGGATATAAGGATTGGGACCCTCCCCCCCGGGAGATGTGATGGGGGTGTTGCTTTCGGCAAGACGGCCAGCAACAAAGTCTCTGTACCGTTGCCGTTGAAATAAGTTTTGCGACTGGTGCAGAGAAAAGAAATGTTAATCCTTTTCAGTGTTCGACTCTGGATGTTCTATCCTTTTTGCTTTCATTAGCGCATAAGGGTCTTCAGGTTGGAACCATTAAAGGTTACCTTGCAGCGCTCTCAATTTTTAAGCACTCCTCAGAGGAATGCTCCTATTTCAAGATACCGCTGGTTACACCGTTTCTAAAGGGGCTAACAAATGTGTTCCTGCCTTCGCCTTTTCAGGTTTCGGTTTGGGATCTTAACTTGGTCTTGAAGTTTCTGATGTGTGCTCCATTTGAACCCTTGCACGCATGTCCGCTGAGGTTGTTGACCTTAAGACTATCCTATTGGTTGCTATAACATCTGCAAGTAGAGTGAGCGAGTTGCAGGCACTTTCTTCCAAGCCACCCTTTACTATAATCCACAAGGACAGGGTTGTGCTGTGGGTAAGACCCTCCTTCCCACCGAAGGTAGTTTCGGACTTGCAATGGAGTTCGAAAATTGTGCTACCAGCCTTCTATCCTCCTCCGCATCCTGGTAAATAAGAGGAAAGGCTCCATAGGTTGGACCCTAAGAGGGCATTAAACGTTTATATTTCCAGAATGTCCAAAGTGAGAGTGGACGACCAGCTCTTTGTGGGGTATACAGGACACAAACTGGGCCAGGCAGTTTCTAAGTAGACCTTGTCTAGGTGGATCCTCCTCACTATTTCTGAATGCTATAGATTGGCCGGCAAGGACCCACCTGAGGGCTTGCGTGCTCATTCCACCAGAGGCATGGCCACTTCGACAGCCCTGTAAAGGGGTCGCCCTATCAAAAAAATCTGTGATGCTGCAACGTGGTCATCAATACATATGTTTACTAAGCATTAATCCCTGGATACTTCCCATGCTCAAGATGTTGCTTTTGGTAAGGCAGTTCTTTACTCTGCCCTTTAAAAACAAATGTCTAAATTCTTCACCCTCCTCCACTCATGGATACTGCTTTGGGAGTCTGTCAAGGATGAGGAATACGTTGGAGGACACAATCCATTTGAAGAACAAGTTACTTACCCCTGGTAACGTTCTTTTGACTGGATGTTCCTCCAACGTATTCCTCATCACCCTCCCAACCTAACCCTCTGTAAAATTTCCCATGCTATTACAGCTTTTGCTCGAACAAGGCTGAGGATGGCCTGGCCTGCTTTATGGGCATATCTGCAACACAAGGAGGGAAAAACAGAACTAAGGCAACGGGCGCCGTGTGTGCTACTTATAACATCCAATGACGTCACCCTCAACAGAGGCCTTCGAGGGACATCGAATCGACGCAGGGCGCACTCTGCAGAAAGATTTCCAAAGCAGCAGAAGCTGCACACTGCATGTCAAAGATGAGGAATACATTGGAGGAATATCCAGTCGAAAGAATGTTACCAGGGGTAAGTAACTTGTTCATATGATACACTTCTCATTTGGTTCGGAATTCAATAAATGTTCAAGATCTTCACTCAATCCACCCTGATGTTATATATCGTTGTAGAATGCTTTTATTAACGTGCCCAGCACTCAGACTTTCATAACAATGGCAAAAGATTTCTTTCATTTCATTCCGTTGTTATACGTCTTTGTAAATTAGCTCTTTTAATGTGCCCAGCACTCCGAGACTTTCGATAACGTGTCTATGTTCATACGACCACTCTGCTAAAAAAGTATTCTCATTTATTCACAAGTTAATGAGGATTCCAATCAGAGACCTTCGAGAACGTGGTTTATCATGCACGCGACCACTGTAATACAAAGTAATCCACCGCCTAACTTCAAACACTTGCATACCAGGTTTCCTTTCACATAGAAACTCACTGGTTGCTTCTTTCGACGTTCCTGCAGCGCAGATGTTTTGCCCTTTGGTTCTCTGCTTCTGGGCTCCACCTTCTGCCCCTCAGGCACTTCTGGGTCGGCTTCTGATCCCAGGAAAATGAGCACTGCCAACTCAACGAAAAGGGGCAGCCTTCAGGCACGGCTCTCCTTTCAACATTTGCTCAGTTCCATGGAGTGAAGGCTCCTGGGCTGCACTCCTTGCTGCTTCTTTTGGCCTCTCTGCTGCTGCTCTTCCATCAATGCCATGGCTTCTCTCTTTGCTTCTGTTGGCTTGGGTTTTTTATACACCTGCAGTCTTTTAACAGGCTGCAGGTGTGAATGTGACCTCTACTACTCTCAGCCGGCCTCTTCCTCGTCCCAGTACCAGAGAAGTAAAAGCACTTAGTCTTCATTACTCCTGGTTGCCTCTTCCTCGCCCCAGTACTATTAGTAGTTATATCTGAAGAAGTCAGTGGAGTTGACTCATAATACCCCAGGAAGACGGGCGGAAGGGTTGGGTTGGTCATTACTAGGAAAAGGGGAATACCATATCTATCCCAAGGGCATCCCACTCCCAGTCCCCACAGACCCTCTACCCCTCTTACATTTAGCCATTTGTGTCTTCTTCCTGGTACGTTTGGATTGAGAGCATATCCTATCCTTTTCCTGGTCAATGGGACATGAATAACAATATCCCATAACTGCCACTGGAATAAAGGTTTCTCCTTGGAAGGGAAGTGGGGAATACCATGTCTCGCCCAAAGGCACCCCACTTCCAATCCCCAAGGATCCTCCATCCAGGTGATCCTCCCTCGCTTGTCCATCCCCAGGGTCGGGATCCAAGAACGATGGCCTTTCCCTGGCCACCTGTGCAGAAGATCCTAAGGGTATGGAAGTGAGAATACCTTCAGAGGTTCCTCACAGAGCCAAAGGAGGAGGCTGGGACTGTCTGGTCCCAGTCGCATCCTCTGGTGCCCAAATGTCTGTTGCTGGATGGATGCGGTGACCAGTGGTTGTCCAGGATTAGACAACCTTTGGCTGTTTGAATGTTGCAGATCCTTAGCATTGGTAGGCTTGGTCCCGGCCTGAATCTTGGACAAAAGGAGGGCTCCTGCAGCTATTTGACAGCTCATCTATGGAACCAAGACTTTTACGAGGAAGAACAGCCCGCTAATGACCCATGACCCCTTCAGCTAACCAGCATTGACTCCAGTGATTGGCCTGTTGACGCCCCGCTCCTCTGCCTGATCTCTGAAGACCCGTGTCAGTGCTTCAATACTTAGACAGGTGGGGGGGGGACACAACCAGTCTCGACCCCTGCTAGAGGATGTGTGTCTTGGAAGCCTTCGGAAGGGACCCTGGACCAACCAGTGGACTGACCATCTCCTTTGTGTGCTACCTAGACTGCAGCTGTCGTTCTGAGCAGAGAGGACTTGCCAGATCTTCAGCTTATACCACAAGTCACTTGTACTCACAAATTTCAGCAATCTCACTACAAAAGAAGCTGTGCAGGGGCTGCTTCGGTGTTCACCGCTGAATGATCGCCTGTAGATGCCTGATCGTGTTAACCTCCGCTTGAACAATCTTTCTGCACTCCCGTAAAGTGTCTTGAAGTGTCTACACTGCCAAAATCTTCTCCTGTTCCTCATTTGGGGTAATTTTCTTGAAGCTGACTGGAACCATCTGTTGAGTAACGCAACCAGCTCCCGACGCGAAAAGTGACCTCTGCTTCCGAGACCTCTGGGCTTCCCTCACCCAAACCAAGGATAGAAGAGTGTGTCCCCTGCGAAATCCAGAAGATCTGCAGTGTCACCTGGATGAATCTGAGTCAGAGGGCTAAGTTAACATACCTGTTTCTATCCCCCCCCCATCCTTGTTAGAGTAACATTGAGTGAAAAACCCTTGGCCTAACTCCCTCAGGCGTGGCCCCTGGTCATCGAACCTGGGCTAAGGATCCTTTCCTAGGGCTTACTTTTGGAATAGAATGGAGCGGGGTACTTGCCTGATTTGGGGTAAATAGATACCTTACTTCAAAGCACCACCATGGGCCACTGCATCCTTTCTGAAATACCTTTCATGGAGAAACCATAGCTTGGAACTTTTGACTTTTGGGCACAATGCCCCATACATCATAGTGTTGGACTTCATAAGATAGGGGAAATTATATTAGTCCTTACTCTGATTATTTCAAACTATTTGTCTTGCATCCGGGTACATGCCTGTTGAACACTGGTATTTATTCTTCTAATTAGTGAATGTGTAACTATTTGATATATGGGTTTTGATTGGCATTAGTCACCTGTGATTCATATGTGTTTGGTGTGTTCCTAAAGGCTGAATAACTAACTGTATTTGTTTCTACTCACTGACTCATTTTAGCCCTACTTTTAAGCCATGACTGCTTGTCTACCAACCTTGATTAGGTTTTGACTAACCTCTCAGTGTCTTCCCTGTTTACCATAAATAGGGTAGCATCCCAAAATCCCCCCCTACCCCCCAGCGCTGATTTCTTAAAAGCATCTTAACGGGTGTGATGGGTTAGGAATGAAACCCGGACCCAGTGGATTCATGTTTTTGGGTATAGACCTATTAAACAAAATGGGCTGGAAAAACGCTGCTCTGTTCCTGCTCTAAGAGGTAGTCTCCCTACCAAAACAAAACTAATGGGTCAGTCCTTTGTCAGAATGTCAGAATGTCCAAAACAATAAGTCCTGTGCCCAAAGTACTATTCTGACCCTCACATTCTGAAATCAACTGTAAAGTAAACGGGAAATGTCTTTGGCATTGAAAAGTGTATAAATGTTCAAAAGAAGAAATGTTAACTCCAACACAAAAGTTCCAAAATAAATATGGCTCACAACTCCAGAGGGCAATTCTCCTCCCCAGGATTTCTCTTCACTTAATAGCAGATCTTTGAGTTCCTTTATAGCAATAGAATGAGTAAAGTACTGCCTGGTATACTCTCCTGCCAGGCTTCCTCTTACTCCGGGATCTGTTTTATTCACATTCCTTGGTTATCTCTTGATATGTTTTTGTCAGCATTCTCTCATAGAATTTTGTCCAATTTCACCTTGCCTGGAAAGTTCTCTTGCCAGGGCTTGCCTTTTACAGAAACACCTCTCGCTTGCAAATGCCCGATATACACTCCTGCTAAGGCTTCTTTAACTTGTGACTTGTAATGCCTGGTATACTCCCCTGCCATGAATTCCTATATTCGTACTGTGCACACTGGTAAACTTGACAGTCTCTTGTTGTAATACCGTTTGGTTTCTTTAAGTATTTTAGCGTCTTTCGCTCCATCTCATTCATCTAATTTGCTTTATTTTCCTTTTGGCACCATTAATGGAATAAATGCACACACTTGCAACTTTCAGTCTCTTGATAATATGGTTCAGTTTCTTTAAATGATATGGAACCTTCCTTTCTGTTTCATTCATTATATTTACTTTGGTTTCCTTGATGCACCTTTGTTAGCATGCCCCGGTGTCTCCTCCTCCCTCGGGCGGACTCTCCAGGTTGTTGCAACTGGGAGAAGCCTCTTTCATGGCAAACCGTCACTATCCTGCGGGCATCCCGGCACCTTCTATGGGGCTCGCTGCCTCTGCCGTATGGTTATTGTGCTTCTTGCTCTCCGCCTCCGACATACGGTTCTTTTCCTTAGCGCGTGTCTACTCGCCTGCTGTTTACTTTCCTTGACTCCAGTAGCGTGGCGGCTCCTCTCCAGTATAGCTGCATGTCGGGATGCTGCCTTCCTCACTCCAGCATTCCCGCAGCTTACTGGACAGCGTCTCTCCTACAGTTCCCTCTCCTGGGCCGCCTGGCTCCATGGACCTTGCTTCTGGCTGATAGTCCCTCAGTCAACACCGAGTGGATAGACGGTCACACTGCAGGACCCCTTACACAGCTGATTTCTCTGTTTAAATGTCCTGCCTGCAGTCAGGCGCTCGCAACAACTTAACGCAACGGGCGTTCCTGGCCTTTCATGATCCTCATTACTCCGCTCATCTTACTCGTGGCAGTGGTTTCAGTATTAGAAAAGGGAAAGTCAACTGGTATGATTTTACCAGTTGAGTTTGAGGATATGCCTTTATGGAGTCTTAAGAGCAAGTTTGACCCTCTATGTGTAGAGGATGAAGTGATGTTTCCAGTAATTTCATAAGGGCCCTTTGACCTGGCTTTGGTGAATAAAATATACATCATCATTCAGGCATGGATGGCCATACACGGCCTATGCCTGAATGATGACGAGACCGAGTTGCTAATACTTGGCTCCACATCCAACCTCAACAAACTAGGCCAGAACTATACCACCTTTAACATTGATGGCAATTCTATTAAGGTGGCAAAAGTAATAAAAACCGTAGGTTTTTACCTAGACTCTGCCCTCACACTCAAAAAACAAGTCAGCTCCCTGGCTTCCGCCACAGCCTACACATGTAAGATGATTAGAGCATGCAGACCATTCTTGTCGAAGGAAAGTTGCACTACCCTAGCGAGAGCACTTATCTTATTAGAGTTTGATTATAGTAATGCTCTCCATCTAGGGGGCCAACAAATACCTCATCAATAAAATCCAAACTTTACAAAATGATGCCTTAAGAGCCGCTCTCGGCATCGCCAGGAAAGAACAAATTTCACAATTGAGGGGACAGACCAAATGGCTCAAAACTAAAGATAAAATCATGCTAAAAAACGTATCCCTAATGCATAAATGCCTTAACCATGCAGCCCCTACATACCTTTCTGAGAGAATTAACAAACACTCCTGAATCCTCCCTACTAGGACCATCAATTCAGCACGCCTAGTTGTACCCAGATTCAAGCTAAAAAAGGCAGGGCTGTTAGGCAGAATGCTGTGCAGTGTCCTTAGGGACCACTACACCTGATTAAGACTACATGTGGCAATACAAGTTTTACCTTTGGTACAAGCCCGTACTACTAAGTTATAGTGGTAGCAGTAGCAGAGCAGCCAGGCTTAGCAGCCTGGCTTATCTCAAGAGTATATGAGCAGTAGCAGAGAGTACACAAAGGGACCACAATTACTTTGACTCAAGCAAACACTGACTCAAGGTTTCAGGTAAAAAAATCTAAGTACATTTATTTAAAACCATCAGTTATAAACACAACACCTCTATTAAACTTTAAACAAAACCACACTTTAAATATACTACAACTAACCAATTCAGTTGGTACACTAAGTCTCAAGGTAAGTACCCTGTGTTTGAATGAACCGGTGTTATGAACAAAACACGATACCGCGGATACGGTTGCGATCACTTTTTGACAGTTCGGTCTACTAAATAAACGCGTATCCGTGACATGAAATGCTACCAGAGCAAAAACACACTTAGCACCTGAGATACCCAGAGGGAGTTGGGGGCAAAAATCACAGGCAATATCTAGGTTAGGCAGATAGTATCGAGAAACACTCAGAAACAGGAGTTCAAAAGTCAAAGGGTTGGAGCCAGGTTTAGGTGACACCGGAGGCCTGTGCCGAAGAAAACACTGTTAGACAGTTCACGATTCTGTGTAGCCAAAAAGTACTTGCATATTGTCAATGTTCGGAAGCAAAAGTTATAAGAAGGAGGGAAGACAAGGACGAGCCTTGAGGATGATGAAAAGGGATTCACCCAGTTTCCTTGAGTATAACACAGTATCTTATTCCCACGATGCAGCTGGTGCCCTGGCAGTTGTTTCTGTTGGTTTCCTGCAGACCCACGATTCCTCGAGCTTCGTTGTGAAGGAGGCCGTCTGAAGGGGGTCTGCACCACATAGGGATGAAGCCGACAGCAGCGACAACGCAAAGGTGTGCTCCTTAAAAACAGGAGAGGCTCAGCAGAGGTGGCTATCCGGACCACTACAGCAGGGTGCAGCGATTTCGACCACGGCGGAGATCTCTGGCTGAAGAAGATGAGACGGTTATCCCCACCAGGCTCAAGGGAAGAAGACTCTGGACTGGATCTTCTTTTAGTCGTCGAAGGGGAGATAGCTCAGGACTGCAGCAGGGCTTCACCCGGACGGGGTAGTTGCAGCAGCAGTCGTTCTCTCCACTTCTCTTCGGTTCCTTGTAGTTCCATAGTCGACTCTGACTTCTAGCCCAAGAGACCTGCCTTTTATGCGCAAAAACCCCCATTCACACAGCCTGGCTGCCAATCACGCAGCAGGGGGGTTGTCCAGCCGGGACAACCACCTCAGCCAATCATGGCAAAGAGCGACTTGGGTTTCCTAGGATACTCTGTGCAGGGGGTGACTACACCCCTTCCCCACATTCAGTCTACCTAGACACCCAGGTGCCAAGAGGAGGGCTTCTCTGCAGAAGCCCGCCAAAAGACGGTGAACAAAGAAGGCAGACCTAGTTTGCAGCGCAAAGTAAAACACAAGAAGGACTTTAACAAAAAGAAATGGCGAATAAACCCAACCGGAGCCAAAAGAAAGACGATTTGGTCAAGCGGCTAATATAATAGCCAAGAACAGTACCACATTTATCTAATATAATCGCAGTAGAAAAGTTAGGGTAGATACCACTGCCACCAGCCAAGTCTAAATGTTAAAAGAGCAAAACAATGCTCAGGGAAGTACAGACAGAAAAGGGGTACATATTAGCCCTTTCCAGTACTCCATGTAAGATGGGGTGTACTGGGTCTGTGGTAAAAATGACTATGTAATGTAAATGGCAACTTTACCTTTCTCTGGGGGACAGTAGTCCGCCCCAGCGAAATGGAGTCAGAGGGAAGTCTAAAAGACAAACCTGGGTTACTACACTAAAGGTGCCGTGTAACCCATACAAGAACAGGGGCACTTGGAGTGGTGTGCTCCAGTGCCCAAGATCACACCATGAGTAACAACACATACGCCAAAACACATGTAAGAGTGGAAAAAGGATGTACACTTTTACCAGGTGGAAAAAATAAACTCCAGAAATCCAGCAAAGCTGCTGAGGGACTCACTATGCGAGGGAAATTAGCCCTAGAAGGAGAATTCTCCCTAACAAGGGCGAACTAGCTTCCCGGTTATGGCAGACCAGGCATGGAACGCCTTACCCACCTCTCCGAGAGCAGAACAACCCTTCTATATATTCAGGCGCAACATTATAAACTGGCTCATCACCAACGACATCCAGGGCCAGCCCTAGTCCTGCACATATTAGAATATATTAGATACAAGGGGGCGCTGTTGGACACTGACGATAATGGCGGCCTGAGTGCGTAGCTGCGCCGTTTACAATACATCCTGTCGTTAATCCTGCGAATCCAGAGAGGCTGTACATGTGTGCTGCAGTTCGCTAGAAAGCTGTCAAGACTGGATAGTCGTGTAGATTACAAAGGCCTCTGTCCCCAAGTACCACACAGGGAGATATAAAATGACTCCCTATGCAATCTTTGAGGCCACAGGTGATAGGTACTGGAACGCCGGAACCACGGAACACCGGAAACCCCAAGGCCGCTGTAAGGTAAGCAAGCAATTAGCACAAACACCAATATGTAACAGCCAGTTTTATAACAGCTGATAGTGTCAGAGAAACAGCTTACCTAAGTGTGGAAGGAGTGTCACCTCTAACCAAACTAGGATCTCGGGAGCAAGACACGTGGTGGGCGTTGGGATGAGTACCCTGAGTGTAGGGTATGGGTGACCGCAGTAGGATAGCAATGGTAGGTCACCACTTCGAGTTCTGATGTACCAAATCACTGGAAGTGCCTGTAGATGCTTTGAATGGCACTCAAGACTAAATGGAGGAAGGAGCAAGAAGCGTTGCAGCAAGGGGAGAGCCACTAGAAGTCTGTGGGGCTGTTTCGTAATCCAGGTTAAGTTCGAAGTAAACCACAAATCCAACGGGTTGAGCAGAAGGAGTCCAAAAGAACAGTCCGTGGGTCGAGGCAACAAAAGATCCGTTCGAGAGGCGCCAATACAAGAGGGTAAGACCAGAGGAATCCGTTAAACGTAGTCCGTGAACAAGAGTAAACCAAGAATCAAGGTAGCGAGGAACGCCAAACAGTGCCGGTAAGAACAGCTGTGAAGCAATGTGTGGGCGCGAAATCATGGCATTTATTCCGTTGCTATAGAAGCATTGTCACGTGAGCGGAGCTTCCGTGCACGTGATCTGTGAATGTGTCACGTGAGCAGGCTTTTCTTGTCACGTGGTCCGGAAGCGAACGTGACTGCCGGGTATCAGGACGCCTGACCCTGCCTGTCCCAATGCACCTATGTAGCTGCCAATATAGAAATGGATGTAGTCATCCCAAATGATATTAAGATGTTTTCCCCACATTATGATTGGTGCCAGTCCATGCACGAGAGAAGTGGACCCCAAGCTGCTGCCGTCCTGCATGCGGTCTGGAGGTGGAGGTAGGTGTGTGCGCAGTAGGGACATTAGGGGGCGGAGGGACGTGATGCATAACATAGCCACCCCCCAAGGGCCCACAACCCCGTGGGCTGGACGGATGATCACGGTGGAAACGGGAAATGAGACGAGGAGCACTGACATCCT
Organism: Ambystoma mexicanum; assembly: GCF_040938575.1. Taxonomy (NCBI): domain Eukaryota; kingdom Metazoa; phylum Chordata; class Amphibia; order Caudata; family Ambystomatidae; genus Ambystoma; species Ambystoma mexicanum. The sequence goes on from NC_090940.1 coordinate 437,435,696, forward strand.
CAGCGTGAACCCAGGACCGCTCCTCGGGGCCATACCCCAACCAATCAACCAGATACTGCAGACGACCCCTAAAGAAACGGGACCCCAGGATAGCACTGACCTCATACTCATCAGGGGCATCCAAGGAGACAGGAGCAGGGGGAGAAACAATGCAGGTCGGGCCAGGACAGGGCTTGAGCAGTGAGGTATGGAATACTGGATGGATGCACCAAGCATCAGGAATCGAGAGGCGGTAAACCACAGGGTTTATGACCCTCGAGATCTTGTAAGGACCAATGAATCGGGGCAGAAGCTTACGACATCCCGACAAGCGGAGGTGGCGAGTGGAAAGCCAAACCCTGTCCCCAACAGAATAGTCAGGTGCAGCTGTCCGGCTCATGTCTGCCGTAGATTTCAAGGATGACTGGGCTTTGCGGAGATGAACAAGGGTCTGGGCGTGAACAGTGGACAGATCCCTGACACAAGCTGAAGCAGCAGGAGTACCACACAAGGAGAGGTCGGGGAAGGGTAGTGTGCTGACCGTAAAGAGAATAGAATGGCGAAAAGCCTGTGGAGGCATGTAAAGCGTTATTGTAGGCAAACTCGGCAAGGTGCAGCATGCAAAACCAAGACTGCTGATGTTGTAATGTCAAGCAACGCAGGTATTGCTCCAAAGCCTGGTTCACCCGCTCGGTCTGCCCGTCTGTTTCAGGATGGTAAGCCGAGGAGTAGCGGGCGTCCACCCCGAGCAGCTTAGTTAGTGCTCGCCAATATCGGGACGTGAACTGGGAACCCCCATCTGAAATCAGTATCGAGGGTAACCCAAAAAAGCAAAATACGGACTTGAAGAACAACCCAGCCAAAACAGGGGTGGAAGGGATCCCTGAGCAGGGGATAAAACGGGCCATCTTGGTGAAGGAGTCAACCACCACCCACACTGTGTCGAAGCCCTGTACCTGGGGTAGGTCAGTGACAAAGTCCAGCGTGAGAGTGTGCCAAGGTCTCAGAGGTACTGGTAAAGGTTGAAGCAAGCCCAAAGGGCATCCCCTACGGGTCTTATTTTCAGCACATATTGAACACGTGTTCACATTGTTGTCAACATCCCGTCTCATCGAGGGCCACCAGCACCAACGCTTCAGCACAGCCAGGGTCCGTCTCTGACCGGGGTGCCCATTGATGGTGGCATCGTGTGACCATTCTAATGCAAGGTTACGTTTGTCAGTGGTGGGCAGAACTAATATATCTTGTACAAACGGTAGGCCATCGTGATACACGGGATCCCATTCTGATAAATGGCTGGGGTGTTGGGAAACCCACAGACAGATAGAGGCCAACAAGGACAATGGAGGGGTGCAAAGACAAACCACATTCTTCCGTTCCAGTAGGGTCTCTGGAAAAACTGGTAGTGAAACCCCCCCCAGGGGGAACGGGATAGTGCATCAGCCTTCCCATGTGCTAAACCAGGTCTATGTTTGATCTAAAAATCGTAGGCTGCAAAGAACAGGTGCCATCGTACCTGTCAGCTGTTGATACATTTGAGGGAGGCCAGATCTTGTAGGTTGCGGTAATCCGCAACACAAGGACCTGGTGTTTAGCTCCTAAAAGATGGTGTCTCCATACTTGGAAGGCAGCCTTCACCGCCATGAGTTCTTTTTCTGTGACGGTATAATGTGATTCTGTGGGAGGGATTTTGCAGGAGTGAAATGCCACGGGATGCAAACGTCCAGAGGACGGACAGGCCTGTGAGAGCACAGCCCCCAAAGCAAAAGAGGAGGCATCTGCCTCCACCATGAAGGGTAGGTCCGGGTCAGGATGTTGAAGGACGGGGGCTATGGTAAAAGCGGACTTTAGAGACTCAAAGGCTCTTTGGTGCTCGTCCGACCAAAGGAACGGAACATGAGGACTAGTCAAGGCTGTGAGGAGGGCAACAATAGAGGAGAAACCATAGATGAAGCATCTATAAAAATTGGCGAACCAAAGAAAGGATTGCAGGGTTTTGAGGTTAACGGGTACTGGCCAGTCCAGAACAGCTCGGATTTTGGAGTGACTCATAGACAAATCCCCTGGTGTGATGTGGAACCCCAAGAACTCAACTTTGTTGACGTGAAATAGACACTTTTCCGGTTTAGTAAAAAGAGTGTTTGCGCAATCGGGAAAGCACTTCTCTGACATGTGACACATGTTGCTCTAGGTATGTGAGAATATGAGAATGTCATCCAGATAAATGATGACGTAGATATCCAATATATCGCTGAACACCTCATTCATAAAATGTTGAAACGTGGCTGGTGCATTGCATAGTCCGAATGGCATGACATTAAACCATGCCAGGTACAGAATGCTGTTTTCCATTCATCCCCTTCACGTATACGGACTAGATTGTATGCCCCTCTTAGGTCGAGCTTAGAGTAGATGGAGGCGTGTGTCAATTGGTCAAGTAACAGGGTGATGAGGGGTATCGGGTCGTGATTCTTGATGGTGACTACATTTAGGCGTCTGTAGTCCACACAGGGGCAGAGGTCTCCCTCTTTCTTTGGAACAAAGAATATCGGACTGGCTGCAGGTGATGTGGAAGGACGGATGTGACCTAAGTGGAGGGATTTCTGGATGTACGCTTTAAAACCCTGATCCTCAGAGTGAGAGAGGGAGTATATACGTCCACTAGGTATGGTGGAATCAGGAATGAGGTCTAAAGGACAGTCGTACGACCGATATGGAGGTAGGATTTCAGATGTCCTTTTATTGAATACCTCTTGGAAGTCGTGGTAGACTTCAGGAATGCCTGTAGCGATGGCGCCTACCATATGGGGAGCAGATGCAGACCCCTCCACATCGTTTAAAGCGAGCTGTGCGACTGCTCCTAACGCTTGTGAGGGTGTTATCTGTCCTTCAGGTAGTGTGAAACAGTAACTTTGGCAGACCTCGGATTCAAAATGTACTTGTCCTGTTCCCCAATTGAAAAGAGGATTGTGCTTCTTTAGCCAAGGGATACCCAGGATGAGACCGAACTGTGGCATAGAAATCAGGTCAAAAGAAATGGTCTTTTTATGGTTATCTTGAACAATCAGGGTAAGTGGGGCGGTCTGTTTGATAGGGCCTGACGCCAGGGCCGTGCCGTCCACTGCTTGGACCGGTTCTGGACATTGCTTGTTCACTAAGGGTAGGTTTAGTGACACAGCTAGTGTTATGTCAATGTAATTACCCGTAGCCCCAGAGTCAATGACAATATTGACTGAATGTGTGACTTCTGGGACAGGGTTCAGAACAGCCTGTACTATAATGGGTCTTATACAGCCGAAAGCGGGGACTGAATCTGAGGGGGACAAAAGAGTGCTCGATCTAGCCCCCATATCTAGGATCGAGCATTCTGAAAAACCTGTTTCTTCAGTTTTGGACGGCGTGGGCATTCTTTGACAAAATGCCCGTTATGGCCACAGTAAAAACAGGCATTGGCTAACCTCCTGCGTTCTCTCTCTGTGGAAGTGATAGGACTGCAGATTCCTCCAATCTGCATAGGTTCTCTGGAGGATTCAGAAGGGGTAGTGATGGATGGTGCACTAGAAAACCCCACTTCAGCCCTTCGTTCAGCTCTTCGGGCATCTACATGTAAGGCCAGATTCACCAGGTCAGGATATTGTATCGGTAAGGATGGGACAACCGAGAGTGCGTCTTTCATGGGGTTGCTTAGACCCCTATAAAAAACCATGGATTTCTTGCTCTCGGGCCAAGAGGTTTCAACCGATAGTTGGTTGAAACGGGTTATGTACTCTATGTGTGTGTTCTTTCCTTGACTTAAATCCAACAGCTTAAAGTCTCGTGATTGGGCCTTGTGTCAGGTATCGAATACCCGGGTCATCTCTGCTACTAATAACTCAGTCGTATAAGGCTGGACAGTCGTTTTCCAGTAAGGGGTTAGCCCATGTAGCAGCAATGCCCGTCAAATGGGACAAGGTAAATGTGGCTTTGTGGTAGACTCAGGGAAGGCTAGAGGTCTACAAAGGAAGTGTAATTTACACTGATTGAGAAATGTGCAGAATTTCCTAATGTTGCCTTGAAATCTCTCTGGAGCTGCCAAGGGGAACGGTGTCGGGACCACTACTGGGACGTGAGGTGCAGCACTAGGTGCTGTGGGTTGTGGAGCTACATCCCCGAACTCTGGGTCTGCGGGCAAGGGGTGACATGCACTCTGTATAGAGTCAAGACGTTGATGAATGGCCCTGGTGGCTGCTGCCATGTCTGTCCGTAGAACAGTAATTGCTTGAACTAGAGCGGCCATGCGATCACAAGCTGAGTCCTCCATAATCCAGACGACAATTATGGCTTCACAGTCTGTCAATACTTGATAATCGTGTAGATTATAAAGGCCTCTGTCCCCAAGTACCACACAGGGAGATATAAAATGACTCCCTATGCAATCTTTGAGGCCACAGGTGATAGGTACTGGAACGCCAGAACACCGGAAACTCCAAGGCCGCTGTAAGATAAGCAAGCAATTAGCACAAACACCAATATGTAACAGCCGTTTTTATAACAGCTGAAAGTGTCAGAGAAACAGCTTACCTAAGTGTGGAAGGAGTGTCACCTCTAACCAAACTAGGACCTCGGGAGCAAGACACGTGGTGGCCGTTGGGAGGAGTACCCTGAGTGTAGGGTATGGGTGACCGCAGTATGATAGCAATGGTAGGTCACCACTTCGAGTTCTGATGTACCAAATCACTGGAAGTGCCAGTAGATGCTTTGAATGGCACTCAAGACTAAATGGAGGAAGGAGCAAGAAGCGTTGCAGCAAGGGGAGAGTCACTAGAAGTCTGTGCGGCTGCTTCGTAATCCAGGTAAGTTCGAAGTAAGCAACACATCCAAGGGGTTGAGCAGAAGGAGTCCAAAAGAACAGTCTGTGGGTTGAGGCAACAAAAGATCCGTTCGAGAGACGCCAATACAAGAGAGTAAGATAAGAGGAATCCGTTAAACGTAGTCCGTGATCAAGAGTAAACCAAGAATCAAGGTCGCGAGGAACGCCAAACAGTGCCGGTAAGAACAGCTGTGAAGCACTGTGTGGGCGCGAAATCCTGGATTTTATTCCGTTGCTAAAGAAGCAGTGTCACGTGAGCGGAGCTTCCATGCCACGTGATCCGTGGGTGTGTCACGTGAGCAGGCTTCTCTTGTCACGTGGTCCGGAAGCGAACGTGACTGCCGGGTAGCAGGACGCCTGACCCTGCCTGTCCCAATGCGCCAAGGTAGCTGCCAATATGGAAATGGATGTAGCCGTCCTAAATGATATGAAGATGGTTTCCCCACATTATGATTGGTGCCAGTCCATGCACGAGAGAAGTGGACCCCAAGCTGCTGCCATCTTGCATGCGGTCTGGAGGTGCAGGTAGGTGTGTGTGCAAGTAGGGACATTAGGTGGCGCAGGGACGTGATGCATGACAAAAGCTGAAGCGTCGGAGCGTCAGAAGATATCCCTGAGGCAGCTCAGCACCGCGTACCTCCGGCGAAAAATCGTGCCGAAGTACCCACGGGTCTCCCGAGTGAGGAGCAGTGACTTGGCGTGTTTCCCCTTCCCTCATCTGCTGTGAGCTTGCAGCCTTCGCCCCAGTTCGGGGCGGCTGTGGGTGTGTTTCCAGGAGGGGCTGTCGGGCGACGGAGTGTGGAGCGCCGGTGCTCCGGTCCCGGTGCGCGGCCTCTGAAGGGGGCTGTAAGCAGAGAACACCCGGAGGCCGACTGCGTCCTCCGCCTGCGAGGAGACTTCTGATTTGCATCAGCCGGTGGGCGGAGCGGGCTTCCCCTCCCCGGCGGCCGCCGTGTGCAAGCGGCTCGGCCTGTCGGGTTGAGGGAGAGCCCCCCGCCTCTGAAGGTATGTAAGACTATCAGAGTATGGTGCTGCAGCCTTCTCGACAACGTGCACATGCCAGAATGGGCCCTACTAGTATCTAACCCACAAAGACTCTCGCTACCGGACTGGGTGGGGAGATAGCAGTGATCCTGTGACTCGGCACCCATTTAAGTGGAACCCCTCTAATAGATGTACAGTTGCCCACTAGGAAGGCTGAAACTCAATTATATACCCAGCTGGAAACACGCCTGTCGGGGTGCTCACTTTGAAATATACTGATGTGGGGACACTCTGAATGCCAGCACGCTATATCCTAACAACCTAACTGTATTGGAGCAATATACTAACACCGAGACTCGCAGAAAGAGGTGCCTCCAGAATCCACTGAACTGAGGGACAGGCTATTGGAACGGTGCACCATCCTACACTCTGGCCTGATTTTCGTAGCCTCACTGACACGTAACCACTGCATAAGTTATGCCCAGAAGTAATATGGCAAACAAAAAGGGCCCTATGGACGCATACACTAACGCTGAACGCTCCAGGCTGGCCCGCCGACGTCGCAGCGCTTGACAGATGACACATCGGACCCCTACAAGGCGGCTTTTCAGGCGGGCATTGCTGCAGTCAATAATTTTTTTTTTTGTAAACTTACTTTATTGTTTTTTCAATAAACAAATACCCTATGGGTAATGAAACCCACCCCAACAAGACCCCACTCAACCCTCTGCCCAACACAAAATACCCACAATGTACAATCGTAAGTAATTTGATCTGCCAGTGTCATAAACATTACTAACTCAATCTTATTTATCTCGTTCATGACTCCAAGGATGAAATTCCTTCCACTCGGATCCATATCACCCGTCAGGTCGGTCCGGGGTAGAATCCGGAGTCTGTGCTGCTTGTGTTGTATCCAGTTGATACTGTCTGAACGGTGACCAATAGTCATACGGGCGACTGGTACTTGGCAGTGTCGAGGCAAACATAGACTCTTCGTTCACTAAGGACCATGCACTCCAGCCAACTCGCAAATGTGGGGGTCGGGGGGTTAGCCTTACCCCAGGACCTGGCCGCTAAATATCTAGCAATTACTGAAGCCATACTTAAGAGCATCTTTTCTGTGCAAGTGCCACCTTCAATCAGGGCCAGGAGCAGGAGCCACAGTTCCGGTGTGTAAACTCGTGTTGTGGTGAGCATTGTCGACAGTGCCTCTATACTACCCCAGAAGGTTCTGACGTTCGGACAGCTCCAACTAACATGGTAAAAATCTGCATGGTCGGCATTGCACCTTTTACATATGGGTGAGTTCCCAGGGTGAAACTTACTTAAAGAGTATGGGGAGTGGTACATTTGATAAACGTACTTATAGTGGATCAACCTGTAACGACAATTCAGTGAGATACATCGTGTTTGCCTGCAGATAGCCTTCCACTGATCCTCACCCAACATTTTCCCCAAGTCCGTCTCCCACTTGGCCTTATATGTGTGTCTCTGCCCCTCTTTCCCACCTCTCACCAATTTATAGATGGTAGATACTACTTTCCTGGTGGATGTGGGGTGAACTATATAGCTCTGAGCTGGGTGGAGAGCTGGTGTATGTGGGAAGTTGGGCCATTTGTCCCTAAGGGTACAACACAATCTGTAGTAATGAAGAAGAGTCACAGAGTCATGCACACCCCTGGAACTCAGTTCTTCACATGATACAAAGCGATCATCCTGAACCAAGTCCCCCAGGGTGTGGACGCCCAGAAATTGAAACCGTTCTTTAAAGGACCTTTCATGTGTAAGTGGGATTCCTGTTATGTTGTATATCGGCTACTCGGGAAGGAAAGAGGGGGAAGTTTGCAGTAGCTGATTTATCTTCACCCACGCCCGGCATGTTACTGCAATGGGTTGAATCTCACTTTGCGGAACTGGGTCTCTGTCTCCCCATATCCTACCAATTAGGGCATCTGGGTACGCGATAGCCCTGGCTATCTGGGCGTGTGGGGTCTCGGGGTCGGGTGGGTTCCATCCGGCTATATATTGTGTTTGAGCGGCTAAGAAGTAGAGGTAGAAATCGGGATATTCCAGAACCCATAGCTCGTATGGTCGAGTCAGGGTATCGTACGCTATCCTAGGCTGTTTACCCACCCATACCAGTCCCGTCATCATTCTCCAGATACGGGCCCAATAACTAGTTGGGGGCCATATTGGGAAATTATTATATACATACAACAATTAAGGAAGTATTACCATTTTTGCCAGCGCTAGGCGTGCGGCCTGGGATATTGGGAGCAGGATCCACGCTTCTACTTTTTGTTCCAGATTATCTAAAACCCAACATAATTGGTTTTATACACTTGTTCCCTGATCGTAGATATTGTGACGCCCAGGTAACGTAAGCCGCGCGGGCACCACTGGCATTCGTTGCCAACGTCGGCCCTCTGCACTACCGGGGTTCTCGGATTTCTCCCAGTTAATCCTAAACCCAGAAAATTCCCCAAATCTGATCACTTCCTGCATCAGTGGCGGTAGGTTTTGGCGGGGATGCTTAACATAGAGAAGGATATGTATTTATGTGAATTTGTGCATGCTACTTTAGTAGTTGGCGTATAGCATCCTATGTCAGATTTTTTAGTGCATGGTTTTAGGATTGTGAGTTTTTGCAGTGCTAATACACAATTGGACTGCCTTATTTGGGATCAAATTATTGTTCCTTTTTTCTTTGCCTATGTGACAGGTTGAGCTAATCAAATTACTAATTTAACCAAATTGTTATATCCATCTATGTCTAGTTGACCTGGCTCCTGTTGTCTGAGAGATTGTTTCTTTCCCCAATGGAGAATGTTGTTCGGGCAATTGAATATCTATTTGAGGGATTTTTGGCATTCTTCCCCTGTATGGTTATCTGGCATTGAATTGTTTGCAGTATCCGTTTGTGACCAGCACTTTTTATCACACATTGTATTTTACATTTTTGTATGTCCATTTCTAGTGTGAACTCTAAATGATTTAATATTTTCTTAATGAAATTTGATTAAAATAATAAAAATGTACCTTTTTATAATTCTTTTTGTGGTCTGTATGGGGTGATCTGTGGGGTCAGCTGGAGGTTACTGCCCCTAGGTTATTGATGGAACTATGTCTTTTTAAGTGAACTTAGCTTTATACCCGCTGGCTTGACCATTGTTTGCTATTGTGAATTGCTTCCCCTTCTTGCCAGTGTATTAGGGGACACCCATCCATTTAGTATTAACATAGAGAAGGATATCATCAGCGTATAGAGATATGATGGAGGTGCGTGTGTGTGTGTACGAATCCCTCGCTGTGCATGCAGCTCCCGGATATGGCAGGCCAGGGGTTCCATAGCAAGGGCCAAGAGAATCGGAGAGAAGGGACAACCCTGCCTGGTGCCGTGCGTGGGGTATATATGTGCAGATGTGGAGCCATTTGTAAATACAGCTGCTTTTGGTGCCGTGTATAGGAGTTTGACCCATTTTATATAAGTTAAGCCCAAGCCAGAGCGCCGGAGCACCTCAAAAAGGAAGTGGCATTCAACAGAGTTGAACGCCTTTTCGGCATCGAAAGCGACTACGGCCATTGGTATTTCAGGGTTGATGTTATGCATAAGGGTAAAGAGTCGACGCAAGTTATTTGTATTTATATTTGTATTTTATTGAATTTGTATAGCGTTTTAATCCAAAACGCTTTACAAGAGGAACCAACAATATACAGCAAGCAATACATAACAATTGAATTAAACCAGAAAGCAGTACAATAGGGTAGAGCGCCCGGGGATGAATCCTGCTTGATCAGGTAACACTAAGGCTGGCATGTGTGGGAGTAGGCGGTCAGTGAGAATTTTGGCAAGGATTTTGCTGTCAGTATTAATGAGCAACAGCGGCCTGTAAAATGAGAGATGGAGGGGGTCTTTCCTGGGTTTTAATAGGACAGTGATTTACGCGGAGCTAGTAGAATCTGGTAGGATGCCCTTAGCCAGCGCGTCATCATACATCACCAGCCGGTGAGGAGTGACCAGGTCGATATATGCCTTATAGAATTCGGCAGTAATACCGTCTACCACAGGGGCCTTCCCATTGAGACGCAAGTTGATAGCTTTACGAACATCTTCCTCAGTAATGGGGGCATTAGGAGCACCTCCTTGTTCAGTGTCTAACCAACCCAGTGCGACTTCATATAGGTAACATAGCAATGCATCGTGCCCAGGAGTGGGGCATGAGGTATACAGCCGATTATAGAATTCCCTGAATGCGTCATTGATCCCCTTAAGATCTCTTATCTGGGCTCCACACTGGTCTTCCATTTCGGCTATATTGGTGGGGAGCTGTTCCTTCTTAATGGCCCATGCTAGGGTCTTACTCGGTCTGTCCCCCTCTCCATACCTAGCCGCCAAGATCGGATAACCTAAGTACCTTTCTTCATTGTTGGCCAGTTCCTGAAATGTCTCCCTATGTGTCTTTAGCTCACAGCGAAGCTCAGGGTTGTCTTTGCCGTCTTTCTCCCTCCCGTATGATGCCCTCTAGCTCCTTCATGGATCGCCTAAGCATCTCCAGCACTCCTCCCTCGCTTGATATGCAACACCCTCATATATATACCTTAAAGGCTTCCCAGATCGTAGCTGGATCTGGGACCGACCCCACGTTAATTTGAAAATAGGTGTGCGCAGTGTGTTTTGGAGAGCCTGAGACTGCCCAGGCTCTTTCTTCTGCTGCCTTACCTGCTACCTGGAGTCTGTTTACCATCACTGTTACTGCTTCCAGGAGGAAGTAGTTTAAAACCTCTAACACACGCGGAGCGCGCGGTGTGCGCAGTGTGTTTTGGTGAGCCTGAGACTGCCCAGGCTCTTTCTTCTGCTGCCTTACCTGCTACCTGGAGTCTGTTTACCATCACTGTTACTGCTTCCAGGAGGAAGTAGTTTAAAACCTCTAACACACGCGGAGCGCGCGGTGTGCGCAGTGTGTTTTGGTGAGCCTGAGACTGCCCAGGCTCTTTCTTCTGCTGCCTTACCTGCTACCTGGAGTCTGTTTACCATCACTGTTACTGCTTCCAGGAGGAAGTAGTTTAAAACCTCTAACACACGCGGAGCGCGCGGTGTGCGCAGTGTGTTTTGGTGTTCTGGTGTGGAGGTGAGGGTGAGGGGCAGGTAGCTCCTTACCGATGGAGGAAACCTTGTCCAGCCACCGTGGGAAAGCTTACATCAACCGTCTGCCCTCCCCCCCCCCACACTAGACTACAGCGGCGGCGCGGGAATAGCGTGGCGGTTTACAGCTCCACTGAAGCATTGGCTACATCTCGTGTAAGTACTAAATTAACTCTTTTTAATGACACTGTCACTGTCACGAAACCTGCAAAAGACACACATGTGTGCCCTATTGGAACTCACTCAGATGCAAGCTTACTTGCGATTCAGTCGAGTCAGCCGACTTCCAAGAACTACACGGCGAAGAAAAACGCCCTCCAGTCTCTAACCCCATCACTGGTCTCCAAGCCTTCACCTGTAGACATGCTCTCGTGTGCCCACCCTCACCCTCACCCAAAGCATTGTCCATCGCCTGGTCCCCTGCCCACCCATCTCCCTTGCTCTCCACTACGCAATTCTGTAGATGGCATCAAAGACCCCTCGTTGCGAGTGTTGCTACCGTGTCCAGAGGAGGAGGGGGGGGTATGAGAGGAAGGAGGCCGGCGGTCACGAAGACTGCCTCACGGCCGTGAACACAGCAGAAAACCCAGGACCGCCTTATTCCACTCACTTTGGCCCACGTGGCTTGACTCAGAGAGACGTGTGGGCTGTCGGCGGGTGCGGCCCAGTGGCTGGATCGCCGGACGAGGATGGGGTTGTTCCTCGCTGCTGCTTGCCTGACTCTGCCTCTGTTCTGGAGGTGTCTGCGTCTGACTCGGCGGCGGACGCTGGGGGGGAGCGGAATCTAGAGCGGAGTCCCGCGTGGCCGCACCCGTGCTGGACGTGCGTGGCATGGAGCGGGAAGCCGTGTCCACTCCCAGTGCTCCCTGTTCTAGTCTGAATGTACTCTACTCACCACCCCCTATATCGTACCACGTCGGAAATCTTCCCACAGCTCCTTTGCCCAAACTGATGGTACTAGCTTGGCGTGCCCACACAGCGCAAAACTGCAGAAATACCGACAAAATTAAAGGCACACCTGACCTAAATCGGTCAGAACCTCTTGAATCACGAACGTGCCCCTTACGTTGTGCGCCCTCTAAAGCAGCCTCGAAATCCTGTGATCAAACTGTCCTGGAGAATACCAATGCTGAGATAACCTCTGAAATAGAAGAAGATGTATTTTGTTCCCTGGCCACGCCACAACACCCCTTAAGCACTCCACATGAAGGACACGCCTCCCCGGCTCCCATGAATAACAGGAGAGACTCACTAGAAGTGGTAAACAAAATCCTACAGGGAATTTCACAAATAAATCGAGACCGCAAACTTGCAACTAGAAGAGTCAGCCCTCCAGCAGGTCGAGAAAAACAATGGACACCCTCAGTACCTACTAATAATGTACAACTAGGGGTAAACAGGACTACCCTATACCTAAACCCGATGGTCACTTTGAGCAACACACCGCCCCATCAAGAAAAACCTGTGTGCCCAACCTCACCCAGCATTTCTTGCTCTCAAGCACGGGCCCCCCAAAGGTACGACACTCTGCAAACGCGACCAACTAACTCTAGATGTGTAAAATACACGAGCACACAAATTGGCGTGGCAAGTGATTCTTCCATTTCCAGTTCAACCTCGTCTGAGACTCGCTCTTCTGTTTCTTCACTCATAGAACGTGAGTACCCAAAAGTCAGAAGATCTAAAGTCCATGCAATCAAAAAAACTCGCTGCTCAAACGCCAAGCTCGACGCGACCTGCATAAAAGATCTTCAATCAATATTAATGTCTTCTACTGGAATTTCGATTGCCCCCTTTCTAAAGCTTTATGAGCAATTAAATGATAACGTGAAGGACTTGTCAACGTTAGTGGCGCTTATGAACTCAAAACTAATTAATATTTAAAAAGATCTGAACACCGAAACAAGGAAAAACGAGACTGTTAAGGCCAAAATAACCGCAGCCCTGCAAACTCTAGCAGATCAGAAAGAAAATAACAAACTGGACAGAAAACTCCTGGCCGAGATCGCCAAAGAAGCCTTAAGCGCGCTCAAACAACAACAGGTCTTACATCAGGACACGAATCTACAAGCGAGACTGGAGCCCCAAGGCCACCTTAAAAACTGCAATGGGCAATCACCCATTGACCCCCCTGTCTCCATATCTGCCAGCAATCTTTATAAGGACACTGGAGCTCGGAGGCCGCAAATCATTATAGAAACATTGGGATCTACAAAGCTCCCTGGTGAGCCAACAGTTGTTCTAACAACAACTGCACCTAATGCTGACTGCTTAGTTCTAAACAAACCGATCAGCCCCTCAGGGAGTTCGATCGACTTAGCATCTGCAATCTGGTGTAATCAGGGCCCTACACCTGATATTACAAAACTCTTGCCGGAGGTCCCTGCCCTCGGTCAAAAAAAATCGACTGATGACGTACTTAAACAAATAAACTTTGCTAGTGTCTTGGAAAGTAGCAAGAGCTCATCCAACCCTGCGACGCTGGACCCACAAACACCTACGACATCAGTATCTACATCGGACACGGGTGTCCCTTGCGTGCCCAGGGCATCCTCAATTCCACAAACAGATGAGCCAAAAAGTCAAATATTTGATATATTTAAAGGAACCACATTTCAGAAAACAGGCCCAAGGGCCTCCAAACCAGCACAGACAAAAAAAAACAAAAAATCAAAAAACTAAAAATCAGAGACTTGGAAATAACTCAAGAAAATTTCTCCGGAACTTAAAAACTGTCAATGTCACTGTCAATAATACTCTCACAGATGAACGAGGTTCTGCACCTAAAAAAGATCTTTCCATTGACAGTGTAACTATAAATGGTAAGATCCCGATATTGCCTTCTGAACCTGCAGAGGAAACCTCTATTGACCTCACTAACCTCTCCGTGTATGAGGACTTGGATTCCGAGGTCCTAGCTGCTGACACGGAAGCAGAAGTCCAGGCAGTTGCTCCTGAATTACAAAAAAAATCAAACGACGAATATGATCTGGAAATCACCCAAATACCAACTGGAGTCTCAAGAATATGCACTCTACCTGAAATGTCCACTGTACAGGAGATGCAAAAGGTCGTCCCTGTGAGTCCTACGTTTAAAACTTTGGAAGACAGACGAAAAGCCCTTGTGCACTCACAGCCAACCTCTAAACCGACGACGAAAAGGGTTCTAGATCTGGAAGAGGGCCTAAGAAATAATGGCACCCGAAAAGGACAATCCTATGTTAGGCCTGATCCTAACAATGAGAACAAAATTAGATCAAGACCGGCCGGACACGAGACCAAGGACCTAGTTCATGGCTCATATCTTAATGAAGAGCGTCAAAAAAACAGAATAGACAAAGGATGCAGCGAAAAAGGATCATCACTCCACAAAGTCCGGTTGGAACGCATTGAACATAGTGACAATCTCATCTTAAATCGAACAAACGTTCTATGCCTATTCCAGCATGTACCATCTCTTAGAACGATTCGTTCCGACGACATCAAGACCGTAGAATTTGAGAACGAGGACCAGAATTGTCCTGAACATTGTCACGGATGCTGCATCTGCACTCATGTCCATGGGCTATGACATTTCAGAAGTATCTGAGTACGCCAAAACGGAGCACTCGACAGAAACTCAAAAAATTAAACCGGACAATGTACATCAAGAACTGTCTTCTGTAAAGAGAGACTCTGAAACCACTTTGTTTGACAATTCTAGTGAGAGTGAACTACACCTTGGATCCGATTCCAAGAAATCTCAACCATCCTGTAGCTCTACTGGGAATGTTTTGGGAAAACTCTCAAAAGACGAAAACATCAAGATCACTATTAAAGGTATTGGCGCCACTGAACAAAGTAGTGATGACTTAAAAATCCTTAAAAAATCAAGCACTAACCAAAAAGATTGGTCCTGGCTGGCGGAAGCTCTATGCAGACCCTCAAGAAGATAATGCCATGTGGTAGAGGAGCAACTGGAGTTCAGGATTGGATCCTAGAACACCAGGGGCTTCTCCCACCTCCTTGAAGATCCTTGGTTGGATGAGCTTGATGTGGTCTGCCTTCAGGAAACATGGCTAACAACTTGCCCGACCGTGGACACCTATGAAGTGGCCTTTAATCCGGCCGCCAAAAAAACCAGAGGAAGACCCATGGCAGGCCTGCTGACTTTAGTCAAAAAAAGTTCCGGATGCCGCATAATAAACACTGCAAATTTGTCGCCATTCATCCAAGTAACAACAATAGCTTCGGCAGACCCTAAACCGGCCAACATAACACACTTCCATCTACTGAACCTATACTGGAACCATACCCTGGCCGGGACAACTCTGTTTATAGATAAAGTCTCCTCAATAATTGACGACCTAATGATCAAAAATGAGTCACATAACATAATCATATGCGGAGACTTGAATATCAACTGTATAGACCTAAGACGGAAAAACAATGCAGTCCTCAATGTACCAAATAACCTGGCCGTAAAATGGATGGTAGAAATGGAAGCCAGAGATCTTGAAATGCTTAATGGAAATACTGCCGGAGATATACCTGCCGCGCCAACATGGAGACGACTCAAACAAAAATCCACCTTGGACTATTTTTTCGTCTCACAAAAGATCCAACACTCAACTCTGTCATTTGTAGTAAAACAGATGACCCAAAGTGATCATGAGATGATAATTTTAACCTTGCAAGCTTCGAAACAACCTCTTAACAAATGCTGGAACCACCAGATCTTGGTAGAGCCTAACCGTGTGAGGCTCTCACTCCACCCTGATGAAGTCGCCGAAATCTCAGAAAGTTTTATCAAGAATGACATTGGAGTGGAATACGTTCATCTTCTCAAACTGTTTGTGGAAAAAAAACACGGATCGAGAAACTCTGGATTTGCAAATAAGCACAAATTCGACGCAGAGGTTATGAGGAGAAAGAGAGAACTTCGTGCAACTATCAGACACTTAAAAATCAAAGATCCTACAACGTCTATGCAAGGTATACATGCTGCAAAACAGAAGTACAAAAACTGGATTCGCTCTCACAAGGCTCAAATGCTCCAAAACGATGCTGAACTGATGCTGCAAAAGATGAGAAATAAAAACTCATCTGAATTTTGGAGCCTAATTAACAATGAAGGAGCTCCCCAAAGAGCACTGACGACAAACACAGTTTCAGAAGCAGGGTGGACCTCACATTTTGAAAATCTGTACAGTAAAAAAGGGAAATGGATGGCCCCGACAACACCAAATCTAACAAAATGGGACCTCACTTTTCCCAAAGCGGATCTACTTCAAATCATCAAGAACGTGAGCGCCTCAAGGGCCCCAGGGCCGGACGGCCTTACTAACTTTACTATAAAGCAAAACCCTGAGCAATGGGCAGAGTTCTGCGAAGAACTATTCACCCGAATCAGCAGAAGATGTGCAACTCCAAACTCCTGGAAATCTGCAATAATAGTTCCTATCTTCAAAAAAGGAAATCGCCTTGAGCCCAAAAACTACCGACCAATAGCGCTTCTGGACGTATTAGGCAAAGTGTATGCAACAATGCTCCAACAGAAATTGTCACAATGGATTAAAGATAGCAACCACTTTGACGATCGACAGACGGGCTTTGTAAAAGGGGTCGGCTGTGGTCTAAACCTCTTGCTAATAAATCTGCTGAAGATGGAAGCAATTAGATCTGTCAAAAAGGTCTACTTGGCCCTGATAGACTTTTCCCATGCTTTCGATTCCATCGACCGAGAACTTTTGTGGACCAAGATGACAAACTGGGGCTGTCCGGAGAGTTTATTAGCCGCCATTAAAGAAATCCACACTGCAACAACCATTAGAGTGCGCCTTGAACAACGTGGAACTCTTACAGAAGAAATCAACACCTTTTGTGGAGTTAAACAGGGCTGCCCCCTGGCGGCAATCATATTTAATTTATTCCTCTCGGACATCGGCATTGCTATTGATAAGCCTCGATCCTTTTCCCCTAAGATACATGGCTCTGTTCTGAGCTGGATGTTGTACGCTGATGACCTAATCCTGCTAGACACCACTCCAATCGGCCTTCAGCGCAAAATGTACGCAGTAGAACGCTATGCGAATAACAACGGCCTGTACATCAACAACACAAAAAGTGAAATTTTGACGCTGCAAAATCTGCAAACGGGCCGTCACCGGAAAAGCAATAAATTCTGTTGGCATTTAGGAAAAGAGAAACTAATTACGGTAGAAAGCACAAGATATCTCGGCATGCAAGTCAACACAAACTTAAATGACAGCCCTTGGGTGGAGACCGCGAAAACAAAATGCCGAAATTTTGCTTCCCAAGCCATGATCCTAAATAAAAGATATGGGAAGTTCTCGCTTAAGCCAGTGATATCCTTCTACCAACAGAAGGTTGTCCCAGCTCTCATATATGGAGCTGAAAATGCCTTTGGGTGTCCAGTGGAACTCTGGTCAACCCTAGAACACATCTTCTGGGTGAAAACCTTACACCTACCAAATAGCACTTCAACAGTGTGCTTGCGATACGAGCTAGGTCTGATATCCATTGAGGCTCGTATTGCGTGGAATGCCTTGGCTCTATTCAGGAAAATCACGCTGCCTGATGCCGCTCCCCAATACAAAATATTGAGGAATCCTGGAAATGCGAACCCAGAGGGGCTGTTAGGCATATGGTCAAAAAAATGTGAAGAGCTTTTGACCATGTACGAGACAAATATCAAAACGCTGCACGCCAATCCAATGATGGTAAAGAAAAAGATTTGGGAACTAGACTGGATTCAAACAAGCACAGACCGAAGGACCTCGAAAACAATGAGAGATGCCCCTAGTGAAGCAAGAGCGTTTAACAAATTGCAAAATTATGTGGTCTTATTCCCAGACAACATGAGGAGGGCCACTTTCATGAGATTTCGCCTAAATCTGTTTAGAACAAAAGAACGAACAAAGAACTGGGCTGGAAGTTAGACACAGTATGTAGGTTCTGTAAAACCTGCCTTGAAACACTCAAACATCTTGTCCTATTCTGCCCTTTCCATAGATACTTAAGAACTAAACACTTGGGCCAAATGTTAAATGAATACTCACTGAGGAGTGCTGAAGAATGGTGGCACTTGATGTTTACGGGCTCCAACACAAAACTGACAAGGGTGCCGACTTTATTTTTGCATGAGATTGAAAGGAGCCTTGAGTTATCTGACGCCGCAGTACAGGGACTTCAGGGTAGTGCTTAACACTGTGTAAACCCTCAGATGAAGCCCATAGGGACCTTCTCGATAAGGCTCTGCTGGCACCTAAGGCTTGATCCCTGACAAAAGGATGGAACTTTGTCTCATGCTTATCTCATGCTTATATGCTCTGCCTTGTCTAGTTTTGTTTTGTTTTATATTTACGATTGGATTCTGACAAATGATGTATTTTAAAGGTTTGTACAAACCAATAAAAAAAAATAAAAAAAAAAAAAAAATAGGTGTCTAGGTCTTTTTCTATGTCCGCCTGGAACGCTGCATCTCCAAGGGCGGCAGCTCTAAATCGCCAACAAAGCTGGCTGGGAGTGGGGGGGCGTGGGACTGCGTGGGACTCCATGGACTCGAAACGGGTTAACACTGAGGAGTGGTCGGACAAGGTCCTAGGGAGGATGATGGCCTCTGTTGCCGCTCTGAGGATAGAGGTCGTGGACATCACATAATCAATTCTGGATGAACTACCATGCACCCCTAAAAAGAACGTATATTCCTTATCGGTGGGATGTACTCTACGCCATACGTCGTGTAGGTCATGGTCCTGTGAGATAATAGCCCATGCTTTGACAGCTTGTAGGAGAGTTACTTGTGATGTTACCGACCTATCCATATCTAAAGTAAGAGCTAGATTAAAATCGCCGACCCATAGCATCTCATACCCAGTGAATTTGTGGAGGTGTCTAGCACATTGACGGAAGAACTCGGGGGAGTCTGTGTTAGGTGCATAAATATTTATGATTAGGAGCTTAAAGCCGAACATCTCACCTGCCAGTATAAAGAATCTCCCCTCTTCGTCACGGATCTGCTCATGCATCTGTATTGCAGCGTTTTGTGAATGTAAATGGCAACTCCTCTGGCATGTGAGGACTACGAGGAGTCATCTCTGTGGGTGCCCCATCCAGTTAGGGGAGGGAGAGGGGCACCCCTCGTG
The DNA here is from genome assembly GCF_040938575.1 of Ambystoma mexicanum. Classification (NCBI taxonomy): domain Eukaryota; kingdom Metazoa; phylum Chordata; class Amphibia; order Caudata; family Ambystomatidae; genus Ambystoma; species Ambystoma mexicanum. Next base: position 437,454,801 of record NC_090940.1, read on the forward strand.
AGATGGGTTTCTTGTAGGCATAGTATATTCGCCCCATGATTCCAACTATAATTAGCCATCAATCGTGTCGTTTTCTGTTTGGTCAGCCCTCGTAATGGACCGATCAACAGGGAGCCGTAGACAATTTACCAAAGCAACAATGACACTGCGACAGGCGATGGCTACATCACCCCTGGTAGACACATGGAGAGAATTACACCCGCTAACAAGGGAATATACATTCTACTCTGGGGTACACTGGTCGAGTTCACAGATCGACTACTGGCTGTGTTGCCCTGAACTGGCTCTGGAAGCAGAACAATGTACTATACTTCCATGTACGTTGTCAGATCACTCCCCGGTCCTCCTGCGTCTGGTCCCGAAGGACACTGAAATCACCACCCGAAACTGGCATATGCCTCCGGACCTGTTGAGAGATGAATCAGTAATAGAACTACTTCGAATTGAAATAGAGGATTTCTTTGTCCAAAATATAGGGTTGGTGCAAACTCAAAGATCAGTATTAGAAACACTTAAAATGTGGCTGAGAGGCCAACTGTTGGGTGTGTGACAAATTAAAAAGGAATTGTTCCTGACTGAACGTGAACTAAAAGTCCTTGAGGCCCAGCAACCCACGACCACAGGGAAGAAACAAAATACAGGTTGAAATGGACAAATTCAAGAACCTGGCCGACAGGGTATTGTATTATATAACACAGCCAATGAGGGCGAGGATTTATGGAGATAGGAATAAGGCGAGCAATGGCAACCCTTAATATATCAGAGTAAGGGGTGAGACATATCACCAGCATCTGCGACACCTCAGGGTCAGTACAGATGGCCCCAGTAGCGATCAATAAGGTGTTAAAGCAGTTTTATGCCAATCTCTATGCTAACGCAGATGCAGTGACCCTGGAGGAACTCCGGGAATATATAGACTCATTATCGTTACCCAAGCTAGGGGAAGAGGAAAGGGCACTTCTGTAACTTCCATTGACGATAGAAGAAATCAAACAAGCCATCTCTGATTTACGTGCAGGCAAGGCCCCGGGGTCAGATGGTATCCCGGTCGACTTTTACAAGACATTCAAAACCAAGATGGCCCCGAGGTTACTGGAGGTTTGGGAAGAGGCGCTCGAGAAAGGGGAACTGACGAACACCATGAGAGAGGTGGTAATAACTGTCTTGCTTAAGCCCCATAAACCTCCCCAGGACCCCACATCCTATTGGCCCTTATCATTGATTAACACGGATGCAAAAATCTATGCTAAGGTGATGGCGAACCGTCTGATCCCACACATTAACACACAGATCAATGGGATTTATCCCTACCCGATCGACAGCACTGAATTTACGAAGATTCTTTGCCATTACATCACAATTAGATCCAAATGCCAAAGCTGCCGCGATTACTTTAGACGCTGAAAAAGCGTTTGACTCAGTGTCATGGAATTACATGTTCTCGATTCTGGGAAAAATGGGGTTTGGTCCGACATTTATGAGTCAAATCCGAGTGCTATATAAGGCTCCGGCTGCAATGGTTAGGACTAATAACACCCTGTCTTCCTCCTTTAAGCTGGGCAGGGGCACCCGACAAGGCTGCCCACTGTCCCCTTTTATTTTTGCACTTACGATAGAGGGTATGGAGGCTAAGGTGAGAGACGAACATACTTGGAGAGGCATTCATATCAGGGGGACCCTCCAACTTCTTTCTCTATATGCAGATGACACAATGTTATATGTTAGGCACCCGGAGACTCAACTACCCCCTATAATGCGGGAAATAAATACATTCTCAATCTACTCTGACTATAAAATCAACCAGACCAAGTCAGAGATCATCCCACTGACGCCAACCACAGTGCAATCACAAGCTACTACTGGCTTCAAATGGTCACCAACTTCCGCGCGCTACCAGGTCATAATAATGGCTACTGATAGACAGACCCTATACACTAACAACTATGAACCATATTTGCAACTTCTTGAACATAAACTTAAAGTCTGGGGGGCACTACCCTTATCCCTGTACGGGCGGGTGGCCTTACTCAAAATGGTTGTGGTTCCCAAGCTGCTTTACCTGTTCTGTGGCATCCCTATATGGCCTGGCAGGGACTTCTTTCAGAGGCTACTGAAGCTGTCCACCACCTTTGTATGGGGCGCAAAGTAGTTAGACTCAATTGGCCCAGGATGTGTGAGAGATAGCAGACAGGCGGGTTGGCGGCTCCTGACTACACATTATATTTCCACGCAGCGCAGGCACACTTCGCAAGATACTGGGCGGGCATTGCTGAAAAACACGCACATGTGCGGGCCGAGAAGTTTGCAGTTGCCCCTACAAACATACAGGCAATGACATTTGCTACAATTAAGGAAAATATTAGGGACGTAGACCCAGTGGGCACAACAGTACGAGCATGGTCCAGCCTGTTCGCAAGGGTGGGATGCGAGATCCCCCATTGGCCGTTTGTCCCCCTGTGGCACTATCACGAACTAGAACCTACATTCGATTCGGCACTGCAGCATAAATGGGACCCTGGCAAGGAGATGAGACTAGGAGATCTGTTCCCAGAGGGCAGATTTGCTTCACTGGCAGATATTCAAAATAAGGTGGGGTCGGAGCTTACCACAACACTACAATATTACGGTATGAAAGCAGCATGTAAAAGGAAATGGCCCTCATTTCCTGAGGCTCCCCCGACACACCAATTTTTAACCGCAACTATGAAACGCGAGGGATTTACGGGTATGGTGTCCAGTCTGTACAGGGCAGTTCAGGAGCGCACTCCATCCAGGAACAGCATGAAACAGAAATGGGAATGGGAACGGGATCTGGGCATCGCCATTGGTGAGTCCCAATGGACTAGGTACTGCCTACACACTAAATCCATCTCACTTAACTCCAACTTTCGATTAATTCAATTTAAAATGCTCATTCATTTACATGTAACCCCACATAGGATCTCTAAGTTTGACCCTACTCGGCAGGTAACTTGCCCCAAATGAAATGCCAATATGGCGAACTCCATTCAGATGTATTGGGACTGTCCCCCGGTCAAAGCCTTTTGGGAAGAAGTGGCTAGGGTTGTAAGTGACATTACTGGGATGAATATCCCGGTTCTCCCACATAAATACTTACTGGGGAACATAGGAAAGGCCTCTGTTAAAATCTGCAGATTTGTTGCTGTTACAGGGGCAGTGGCCAAGAGAAACATATTGCAGACTTGGAAATCCAAAGCAGCCCCGAATCAGAAGACGTGGTTACAGGATCTACTATATGTTCAAGAGAATGAGGAACACTATGTGAGAAGTGTGACGGCTGTTTGTAGGCCAAAAGACATATGGGCTCCGCTACGAACGTACCTAAATGGTACTCAAGACAGTGGCATTGAGGTCACAGTATGAATAATCTAACACATTGTTATATTTAATTGAACTAAATGTGAACATGATAGTTTTGTTGTGTTGTGGTATCCTGTGGGCCACCCCCGAGGTGGTGTGTGTTTGTAAAGCGCCTGTCAGTGAAAAATAAAGGTTTTAAAATAAAAAAAGAATATATTAGAAACAAGAATACCCCTTCTGTCTGCTCTGATTCCTAGGCTGACTGTGAATTTTCTTATCTCATTTTGGAGATATGTATATATATTCTTGCATATGTGTTTATTGTATTTGCTACTGTACTCTTTGCACTATTACTGTCCCTCCATTCTATGTAAATGCTGTAACTAAGTTGAAAGTATTCCTGTAATTAACCATGTAAAGGCACCCAGATACCTTCAGGTTGGTGTGCCATACAAATAAATAAAGAAAACCAGTTATTTACAGAGTGTGAAAAGCATTTACAATAGTCTCAGGTTTTAAATAACTTGTGGGCGATGAACATCGGGTTACCTGGGGAGTAATCTTCATCACCCCCTGCCTTTTCCTCATTCCAGTGTCCTGCACTGTCTCCCGACTGGGACTTTCATGGCCAGATGCTCCATCCTTACACTGAGATGAAAATTGAGGATAACATCATGCCATTAAGGCATGGGGGACTGGGGAAGCACCCTTTAAGGGAAAAGGAGGATATGTGATTTCCTCTGTTGATGTCAATGGGTTTCACTGAGTGCTACACCCCCTAGGTGGTCCTCCCTCATATAGCCGCCACCAGGGTCAGGATCAGGTATCGGCTGCCATCCGCTAGCCGCATGGGAGGTGGCTCTCCTAGGGAAAGAAGTGATGACATCCTTGAATTCATCACATACCCTTGACCTACAGTCTGGGTGGTCCCACTGGTGAACCCAGGACAGTACTTTTTTCTTGGGGGGTTCCCATTTTTACCCCTATTTGGACCACTTGAGAGACCCACTGGTCGAACTGTGGTACATTATTCACTATAACTAATTGGTTCAGTAGGTTGGGGATCACAGCCACCACAAGGTGCAATTTTCTTCCCAAGATGGTAACGGGAATGTGTGCTTATAGGCGTGTCTCAATGTGGCAATGTGCACAGCCTACTCTCTCTTTCCCAACTCTCTTCCAACTCTGGAGGAAGTCATTCTGCTCTTATAGCGCACCTCTTACTCTCTGTCTCTAATTGTGCCCAGGTAGCCTTTCCATCTAGTAAAGCAGGGATTCTATAGGTGGTTTTGGTCCCGGTGTATTGAAAAACATGTGTCTTTCCCCAATCCTTATTTTTCTTCCCTTTCGGGATCGTTTTCTCTGGGGTCTCTTCTCCCTCTGCTAGTATCTCACTGGGTTGGGCACAGAGGATACTTGCATAAAATGGTTTAGCCCTTCTTTCCTTAGCTTGCCCACCCTGACTGGGAACCTTTAACAATGGTGTGGTGGGGAGATGAATTCCGTTTAAGGGGCAATTCCTTGCCGGATGACCATACTCTCCACAAAACAAACATAATTTCTGATCTAAGGGAGGAGATGGGGTAGAATAGATGATAAATCTTCGCGTTCACCCTCTTTTTTTTCCTGCTGTCAAAACTTAGTCCACTACCTTTAGGACTATCGGGTGTCTCAGGTCCTTGTAGACCACCGAGTGGTGTTGCTGGGGTGGATGATACTTGTTCTTCCTGGTCTAAAGGGCAATAGCCTGGAGCAGGTACACAATCGGCCTGTGAGGCAGGCATGGTATTACAAATAAGGACACAGACACAAAGGTACACATTTCAACACCTTAATTAAGTTTGACTGGGGTTGGAGACTTCCCATCTGGCCCTAATTCTATAATGGGAGTAATCTCGACCATCAAAGTGAAACAAAATGGTCCAAGTCAGTCAGTCAATCAAAGGAAAAAGTCTGTGTCAGAAACCTATACTTGCCTTCACGTTTCGCAAAAACTAAGTGTGGGAAAAGGTATGAAAATAAACAGGGTGTCAAAAGAATGTAGGCTTCCCTTGCCTATTTCAATGTCAGTTCAATATACATCATAGTTCTCTTCAATGGATTCTTTCGGGCTTCCTTCACCTGACTTCACAATTGTCAAATAAACAGAAAAAAAAAGTTCCTTCTCGGTTACTTTGACAGGTTGCCCTTGTCTGTCTTCAAACACTTTCCAGCTAAACAGCTCTGCTTCACAGAGCTTGGGGAGCACTGCCTTCCCCAACCTTCGTATTTCTCTTTCACAATGTTCACCTGTCAGAGATCTTCGCAACTGCATGGTATTATCACCCTCATGCGTGACCACTCCGACAGCAGAGTCCTTATTATTATCGCCTTGCCAGAGTCATTCACAACCACAAAGTATTCTCACCCCTATGCATGACCGCTCTGACAACAGGGTTGGTTTCTTATTATCTGTTCCTCTTGCACTTGGTTTCGCAGAACGGGCCCTGAGCCACTTTGTTCCTTATTTCACAAAAGCATAAAGTTCTTTAGGTCGGGCCCATGGCCACTCTGTTCCTCGTTTCACCCAAAAATATCCATTCACTTTCACATTAGCCTTTCGGTATCTCTGCACGCTCCTTTTCCCTCGTGCCCTTCCCTTCAGTGGCTTTCAACACATTTTGCTATCACCATTTACTATTCTGTTATCCTTCAAGAAGCTTTTAACAACATGCCTTCTCACACGGCAATAATACGTTACTTTGTTTCTCATTGGCTCCCTTGCCGGCCAAATATTTTTCAATCTTTCAGTTCAATGGGCCTCATTACACGTTGTGCGGTAAACCATGGCGCTATTAGCGCCATGGTTGCCGCCGGTCCCTTACCGGGTCCGCCTTGGTGGATGGCGGAATTAGCGCCATATTCCAAGGTGAGTGGGGGCGCTAATTCCGCCATCCACCATTGCCCCTTCACCATTGCCAGTCAGCCCCATAGGGCTCCATGTTAATGGTGAAGGGGCTAATTACGGTACCGCAAATTGCGGTACCGTAATTAGCACCAAGGTCCCTTTGCGGGTCCCGTCCTTAACGCCTCGAAAAACCAGGCATTAAGGGAGGACCCGCAAAGGGACCTCGTAGTAAGGCGGTAAGGGTTTACCGGTACCGGTAAACCCTTACCGCACAACGTGTAATGAGGCCCAATGTCTTTATGCTTCAACGCGCAGCCTTGCGTGTAACACTGTAGCATTCCACAAGCGTGCGCATCACAAACCTGGCTCTCCCTTTCTTTGAACTCACCAGCTGCGATTGCTTTCGTGCGTCCTTCTGTTTTCTGCTCGTCGAGGTCAGGGTCTTGCCCACCTGCCCTTCAGACACTCTGGGGCGGCCTCGCGGCCCACGGGTGGAAACGAGCAGTCTGCTGGTGTATGGAGGAAAGGGACTAGCCGTTCCCTCGGCTCCCTCCTCTGAACCCTTCCGGCTTCTTGGAAACACAGCTACCTGTCACGCTTTCTCCTGCCTCAACTCACAGCCTGTCGGCATCTCGACGTCCCCTTCTTCCTGGCCTGGTTCCTCACAGCTCTCACTCGGCTGCTCCTTCGTCTCGCCATCCAGCTTGCCTTCCTTCTTGAGCCCTGCCTACCTCTCCGTGCTCCACCTTTTATAGTTTGAAAAATGGTCCATGAGTTTCAGGTGTGTGTGATTGTGACTGAGTGCCTGACCTTGCCTGGCCTTATTACTGGGACAGGGCCAGTACATGTTACTAGTGGTAATCTTCCTAGTCTCAGTCTTCCTCTTTCTCGTCTCATAGTTGGGCTGATTAGGAAAAGAGGGGAGTTGTGGGAGTTGTAGTATCCCATAAAGGTAGAGGGAATATGGGGTACATAACTGTCAGGAAATGGGGGATACCATGTCTCACCTTCTGGTGTCTCCTCCCCACTCCCCAAGGACTCCTTACCGAGGTGATCCTCCCTCGCTTGTCCATCCCCAGGGTCGGGATCAAGTAGCGATGGCCCTTCCCTGGCCACCTGAATAAGGGATTCCCGGGGACTGAGTCGTGCAACACTTTCAGGTTTTCACACTTCCCATGAGGGATACAGCCCTCCTAAAGGAGATGATATCCCCTCATTGTCTCTTCCTACTTTGAGGGTCTCCTGTTTGTCATCAGAAGTGGATAACTTTAATAGGGTGTCTCCCTCAGGGGAAAATTATCTTTCCATTCCTTCCTAGATGTAGTGGGAGTATTGCCCAAAAAGGAGACTGGTATTTTTTGAGACTGTGAACGTTTGTAGTGTTCCGTCTCGGAGGAACAGGAAATCTCTTGAAAGGATAGAAAATTGGGAAGACTGCTATTGTCTCTTGGAGGAGCTCCACTTAGGACGCCAGTATTTTGGAGGGCTGCGTGAGATACCGCTACCGGTTGCTCGAGTGGTCTACTGTGCTCCAAGTGTAAGTGGTATTCTCATTGGCCTGAGGTGCTATTTCTCGGTGGGAGAAACTCTCCAAAGACGTTAAGGCATCAAGTTGCTTGGTCATTTCCAATAAGGTCTCACCTTTGGTTTGTTCATAACCCACCTCCCCTCCCAAGAGATAGAGAACATTTTCCGGGGTTAATTTCTCATTGCATGGACTCTCAGGGTTACCTTCTTTACCTTCCCTAAGGGTCTCATTGGAGGGAGGTTCCCATAACGATTCATACACTAAACATTGCATTAGCTTAACGATTTTGATCTTAATTGGGGTTGAAGATAAATTTCAAAAAGCACATTTTAATTAGTCTCCAGGGGAAACAAGAGGAAGTATTTTTAACTCTGTGTCTCTGTGGGACAAAATATAAATGGCCAAAATTTAGTAGCTCCGACTTAAAGTGCGCTAGGTGTCCTGAAGTAGGGTAAGACTGGCTGCATCACCAGACTTATGAGGCTCCACTCACAACCTCAAACAAGAACAAAAACAGAAGAGTATAGGTCTGGTTGGTTGCGCTAGCCTATATTTTTCAATGACACATTTCACTTATGAATTACATATAGTCAGATCAAATGTCCAAGGCCGCTATGTAAGTAGCAATTTAATTGGTATATGACACAGAATTGTTTTATGTTTGCGCCTTCATAGGATTAACAACGATTTCCCTTGTTGGGCCTTCAGATAAGTAACAAAAGATTTGTTTTTTTCCCCCTTTTTTTAGACAACACTTGTTTCGACACAGAGGTGTCTTTGTCAAGGCAAGATGTATTCCTGGTGATGTCCTGTTCGGTAGGGATAGCGAATCTCATAACGTGACAGGTTGTAGTCATAAATAAACAATCAGATTGATAGTTTTGGGAAAATGGCGCAGAGGTAGTTTTTTATTACAAGCTTAGTGGCTGTATACAGTTAAAAACGCCTTAACAGGAAGCTGACGCCCACATTCCGTGGTCGTGACTCCCTCTGGGCACACCTGTTTTACTGGGAAGTGTGAGAAACCTGTGGGTATCCTCACTCCTACTACTCCCCCTGGATTCTCTTCTCAGGTGGCCAGGGATAGTCCATTGCTTTTGAATCCTGACCCTGTGTGTAGAGAAGCGAGAGAGGGTCACCTGGGTGAGGTGTTCTTAGGGATTGGGAGTGGGGTACCCAAAAGCAAGACATGGTATCCCCCTTTCTCTATTGAGGACCAACCTAGCCCTCCCCCGGCCTTTATAGGCTACTGTAAAACATCTCCCCTCATTTTCCCACATCTTTCCTATGACAGTACTGGGAGGAGGAAGAGGGGACTAGGAGTAATGAACACCAGTAACTACATTTACCAATCTAGTACTGAGACGACGAAGATGCCTGCAGAGTCCTGTGAAGGTCAGGCATGTCCTTTTAACTACAGTCAGGCAAGTCCAATTTAGAGCCTACACCTGCAACCTGTCAATAGGAGACAGAACGACCAACAAGAAGAACATGGAGGCCTGTGTGGGAGAGACCAGCAGGGGACCCTGCTTGTGAGGAGGCAGTCGTGGTGGGCCCTGAGAGAAAGCCAGGACGCCGCCAGACGATCCAGAAGACCTGTGGAGACCAGGGTGAGCTGGCCTGCTCGGATCCCACAGGTGTGGGAGCCTCCATGGTCGGGAAAGAGCAGCTGGCGCTGCGAACCAAGAGGAAAGAAGAAAGGACACTGCCAGCATCCGTGGAAACGAAGTAGAGCTGCCGGCATGTGCAAAGAAGCACCCGAAGTGCGAGCAGGGCTCGCAGTGACCGGCAAGCCAGCCCGCGAAGCAGAAGGGAAGCAGCGTAGCTGCCGGAGAGGAACACCGAAGACCGGTGAGTGCAGGTGCATATCACTTGATGCCATGGCGCTCCTAGGGGCTCTGCATAAGTAAAGAAGTGCTGTATGAACCGAAATAGAATGCTGAATAAAATGGCACATACAGATTGGAAAAACCAAAGCCACAGGCTGAATAAAAATAAAGCGGCAAAAATGAATGAAACATCTGTGGGCAAAGCTAATGAAAGTTAAAAGGGAAAGTGCCCATTTGAAAGAAACCTACGAAATAAGAGTGCAAGTGTGAAACAGCATGACAGAAAGGTGGGGAATAAATAAGACCACCACAAAGTGAACTTTGTGAATAAATACAGTGCTGCAACGCCAAAGACTGGTATATGATGAGTGGCAGGTTGTGGCAAAGCCAAGAGGCTAGCTAGAAGAAGCCAGGAGAGTGTGAACCTGCACATAAAGCCAAGAGGCCGACAAGGAGAAGCTAAGTGAATGTGAATCGGTATACATGGGCAAATACAGAAGAACCTGTGTGGGCTGAAGAGCCTAGGGTTCCTGGTTGAGCAACCTGTGATGGGTGAACCATGTGGTCCAACAACTGAGCCTAGACCAGGGAACCCTCAATTGTGAAAGCCAAAGACATTGTGAAACAAACCAAGAAGGAGCACTGTAAGTGAACTGTTAATGCAATCTAGAAGGAGTGGTAATTTAACTTGTTTGTGTTGAATATTGAAAGACTGAAACAAGTATAAATTGCTAAATTGAAGTCTTGGGGAAGGGAACCCTGAGACTTGATGAAATGCCATGCTGTCTTGAGGACAGAGCCTCACAACCCTTTTTCTTTTTAACTGTGCTGCCTTGAACTTGGGGGAGGGAACCTCAAGGATGTGTGGCACTTTCTTGAACTTGGGGAAGGGGAGCTGAAGAGGAAGCTAGGCGCTGGAAGAAGCTCAGAACTTCGTGTTGATCACCATTTATTTTATTATGTACATACCTACACATTGTTTAGCTTTCGTTTGGGGGGAAAGCAAGGTTTTGGACACAGACAGACTTTTAAGTTGAACTTTCTGACGAAGACGTTCCTTAGTTTCATTCAGGTAGGGAAATCCCACCTTAGCATAGAGCAAGTTAGGCTTTCAACCATCCTGACATTTGATTAAATAAAATATTTGTTTTGAACTTTGAATCTTGTCTGTGTCTTGCTTCATGATGCCTTCACAGAAGTGATTTACTTCAGAGGCTTTCACCTCTCATGCATTGTGAGAGACCGGTCCTCTGGTCACAAACACGCCATCTGATCCAACCAAAGAGAGGTGCCAACTATGTCAGTTTGAAAGGCACCTGCCATTTGATTGAAAATAAACCTAACCGAGTAGAGATTCACATCCAAAACCCACAGGTCTCAGACATCCCCATTAGATTTTTGAAAGAACAAGATGGAAATGACAGGACTTCAACATAACCTTTGAGAATAAATCTTCCTCCAAACAATGGATGGTTCACCTCTTTGGAGGGAAATATAATGAAATTGTATCCACAGTAGACCCCCAGTGAGGACCAGGGTCAACCTGAAGAATAACTCCGAAAAAATAAACGCAAATTTAACTCCACTACAAAGAAAAGAAGAACTCCTATTGTGCCCTATTTAATTCAATGAAGGTATGGAAACAGTTCCTTCCAAAGTTTGCTTAACTCAAGAAAGAGGTTTCATTAGCAAAAGGTTAGTCAGGAAATTACGAAAGGAACTAAAGATTCCCAAATGTAATCTCCTCTAAAGCAGGGAGACTGGACTTAATGCAATGGATTCAGAATACATTATTACCAGCAGGTGCATGTTGGAGATCCAAAAGGAAAGAAAAAGGTTAAAAAAAAGTTAAATCATAACTGCTGGATCATGAGAGATGTTATCTCTGATTTTTACATCACCATGGACATATTACATCGTTTTGTAATTCATTTTATCTTATTGACAACAAAGTCTGGTTCATAATCGGGAATAACCTGACGGACCTCAATGATCTAGAAAAGGCCCTTCGGTAAGCCCAATAGCTGCCTAATGCTGATGAAGTTCAAATCAAAGAAGTAAATATTTCCGGTAATACATGACAATACATATTGCCAGTAAAAATTAGAAAAGGATAGACGTTGTTTAATGACGAAACCTTCAATAACTAATATTATTTAGCAACAAGGCCTGTCTCTATACCCAACACCCTAATTAGACCTCAAAGATGCAACAATCCAAATACTGGTTGATAATAATGATCCTCAAAGTGTCATTTATCCCCAGATACTACCATGGGAATGGCTGTGGATTCTAAATACTTTTGCATGGATTTAGCCAATCCTATCATTGGTCCCCTTACCAGATGATTGTCATGGCAATACTGATGGGAACAGACCAGATCACTTTATACTCGACAAAGGTGGAATTTTATGGTGTATACTCCCTGTGCCCTTATGGGGTGAAGAATTCTACATGTTAGACTCCGGAAGATGAGATAGTATTAAAAAATCACTAGACACTAGCTTGATAATAAGGAAGCAACTGTCCATGTAGACGCCATAAGCAAAGACCTCTCTACCCAACTAGAAGAAATCTCAGAAATAGCCATCCACAAGATTTTGCAGGCTTCCGCCAGATGGTAGAGGAACAGATAAGTATGGCTGATTCCGTGAGACAGAAGAACAAAAACCAAAGTTAAGACCGTGATTTATGGATTTTCAGAAGGTTTTCTATGTAGAGTAATTTGATTGTAGACATATGTTTCTTAAATATACGACCATACCTACGGACCCTGATATGGTACCAGTATTCGTAAGACAATACGGTTACGTCTAGCGACCATGGAATCATTCACAGAGGTTATCGAGATCTTCAAAAAACACATGGAATTATTCAAGCAATCCACAATACTTTTAATAACCCAGTAATAGGAATATTGAAACTGAAAGGACAATGGAGACTCTGTGCAGACTTAAGGGTGTCAAATAAGAGGGTGTGCATGTCACTACGGCCGCTTCCTTATATTATTCCGGGCCTAGAACCGTTCCAGGGTTTGAAAGTATATACTGCCCTCGATTTGACTATGGATATTGGACTGTTCTCTTTCCAATCCACTGCCTTTTGGTCGTGGAACCTGGGTACTGCTCTCTGAAAGGTAAGAACACATTTTACTTGCATAGTAACTTTGTTGCATCTCTTCTTTACCAAAACATATAACTTACCTGCTACAGATCCATTCCGGGGGGATGCATTGTGGCTCCTTTGACTTTTGGGAACAAGGCACCATTCTTCTTAGGGATTGGACTGCTGTAGTTAGGGAATATCATTTGTGACTTGGATCCATTTTTACTGCATCACTTTACTTACTTCATTTGTTGATTTAAGTCATTGAATGCTTTTTAAGAACCTATGGTGACTGTATATGTGTTTGTTATTGAGTGTTGTACGATATGATCACCTGCTTGCTCATTTCTTTTAGAGTGTTATGGCCGAGAATATATAACTGCAATTTTATAAATTCCTGCCTAAATTGAATTAATGTGTGCGTCACTGTGCGGACTCTTTGGGGACCCCTGACCCAACTCACACTCTCCTGAGAATAGCCTTGACTGCTCTCCACGTTTACCTTAATTGGGTTTTGGTAACATCTCAGAGCTCCCCTGTTCATTATAACTAGGATGGCCTCCTAAAATCTGTCCACGAGGCCAGATTCTCGAAATCCATATTAATGGGGGTTGGGGGTGGGGGGGGGGGGGGTAAAGGTTGGTTGGAAGCATATGCAAATATCCTAGACCAGCTCATCCATAGTATGTTGCCTATAGACCCCTGTTGATATCTGAAGACATTTGGCATTGTCTTCTGTTACAAAGAGGTGAACCGTTGGTTGTCACCAGGTTGAAAATATCCGAGTGCATTTTTGACGAGTACTTACTAGTGATCACACACAAGGGCCATGCTTAAGCTGTTCCCAGAACAATTGTTTCCCCCTGGTACATATTGTGCCTCAATGAATATGTCTTTTGATGCACCAGTACCAGGTTGTTTTGTACTGGAAGAAAGAGTTTTGGAATGTGTTCCACCTTGTTTGGGGATATAAAACTTGGTGGTTGTGCTGTCTATGTTGATGAGCACACTTTTGTATGCAAGTATTGCTCGAAAAGAGTCTATGGGCAATATGACAGCTAGTAATTCTAGCAAATGTATGTGATGCTTTGTCTGGCAACTGGTCCATTTAATCTGTGTGGTGAGGTCTTGATAATGTACTCCCTCCCCTGTTAGTGGAGCGTCTGATGTTATAGTTACCTGCAAAGGCGGATTGGTGAAAAATCACCCTTTGAGCAGGTTTGCTGTTGTACATCATTGTAGTGCTTTTACCATCCCTTGCAAAATTACCACTAGGTCATCCAACTTCTGGTCACTGGAGGTCATTGGTCTCCGAGCCACTGTTGTATTGGGCATTGTTGAGATGTGCATGGGAAATTATGAAAATCCATATAGTCATCATACCTAGCAGTTTCGTTACTTTTCTGACTGCTATCTGGTGACTGGCTTTGTAACATGGAATTTGAGTTATTCGTGCTTGAATCCGATCTTGGGAGTGATACGCAATTGTCATTTGTGTGCTTAGGATGGTCCCTAGGAATTCTTTGCTTTGACTTGAAACCAGATTTGATGTCTTCATTGATGGAGAAACACAAACGACACAGAAGACTTATTGGTACCTGCGTGTTGTGACAAATCTCAGTGCTCTCCCATGGTATTAGCCAGTCAGGCAGATGGGACTACACTTGAATGTTCCTTCATCGTAGATGGGTCGACACCAGTGCAAGTACATTTGTGAATACACATGGTACCAATGCTATCCCAAATGGAAGCACTTTGAATTCAGAGTGGCATTTGTCTACTTTGAATCTGAGATATTTGCAATGACCTGGGACATTTGATATATGAAAGTATGCATCTTTCACGTTCAATGTTGCCATAGAATGCCCCTTTTTTTTAACAACCAAATGGCCTTCTGAAGGGTAGTCATCCTTAACTTTTGGGGTGCGACATAACTTGTTGCCGGCTGAAGGTCTAGCAACAGCCATTTTGTTTTGTCGTTTTTGGCACAAGAAAGTATGACTAATAAAATCCCTTTGTTTACCTGGTCTAGTGGCCCACTTGTACAATGTTATCCATCCCATTTGTGAATGAAGGATGTTAATCGTCCCCTGACTGGAGAATCAGGAGAAGAGATTATTAGCGTAAAGTCATTGTTTAGTAGCAAAGGCCAGTCTCTTTGGAAATTAACCTCTTCCCCATGACCAGACAAGACTTTGTTGGTGGCATGTAAAATACGATGGTTGCCACACTGGGCTTGAATACCAACCATTTCCTTCTGTAGAGGTTCATGGTGTATAGGATCTCTAATCTGTCTATGTATGGGGGTGTACATGTATGGGGACGAATGGAGTGTCGAGTTGCTTATATTTTTTGCTGATAACATTTTATTTCAATGATTTGACCTACACTTGTTATAGTGTTTTGTTCTTTCTTGATCTTTTCCTAAACATCGTATACATTCCTGCTAAAAAGATATCACTCCTCAGATGGTTTATTTTAATAGGTTTGTCTGGGTTTCTGGCGTAAATCCTCTATTTCTGACCCACACATGTCTTTTTATGACTGTTGCCTGTGCATTCTGGCATCCAGCGGTTTCTGCTGCATCTAGTGAATCCCTGATTACCGCATTTCTGACTTGTTATCCCTCTTGGATCTGTTTTTTTTAAAGCTGCAAGATGTAATTCTGAAACCTCTTTTACTAAATCATCTAGGTTGCCCCACTGGGCACAGTTGTACCTTGCTAGTAATGTTGTGCGATTGACAAGCAAATTCCATATGCCACTGAGGTGGCTACTTTCCTACTGAAGGAGTACATTTTTCTACTCTTCATTTTGGGACGGTCCTCACTAGTTGAGAGTAGGGCGTTATTTCTCCACAAAAGAGTCTGGTCTTATCTTGCCCCTTACGAAAATGGGGGTATATTGGGAAAGGTTTATATGTATTCTTGATCCTTGAATTAATAGTACTGACCCTTACTTGGTGGAGAGGAAACTAGTGGCTATACATCTGGAGAGAGCATTGACTATCCATCTGGATTCATATTCTATTCCTCATATACATTAACGTCATCATAAACACTGTCATCCTAGGTCTGTGTAATTATCATCCTGTCGGTCCAAATCAGCATGTGTTTTTGACCTTTTCTTTTGTTGCTTGTCTTCTAAACTATTTTGTTTTCTTTTTTGGTCTTTGTGTTGTTTGTGTTAAAAAAAAAAGTTATAGTGGCATTGCAGTCCTTTCTTGACCAGCTTTTCTTGGTCTGTTATCCTTGAATTAGTTAAGCTGGTGATGCAGATTTCCATGCTCCATTGGCTCCTGCCACTATTCCTTTGATTCTGACAAAATTCAAGGAGTCCCTTCTTTTTCATTATGGAGATGAAAGCATTCCTCCATGAGATGTCTTCTTAGAGTTCGTCAAAGTCTGACCTTTCGGCATCAAACCCTTTTTACGGTGTGTATTTTGTTTTTATGTGAATGTCATTTTTATGTTTGGTCGGCATCTGCGACTTTTGTGCTCCATGCCTTGTGCCAGTTGCGCTCCAAATGCTTTGGATTCAACACCAGGATTGGCGCTGAACTCAGAGTAGACCTCAAAAGATTTGTGATATATTTTAGCTTTTGTTTGTGCTGTTTTCTGGGCACTGGGATTATCTCCGCAGGACAATCTGATGCATGTGATATGGAGTTTGGAGCCGACTGCAAGGATTTAGCTGTTGAATCCCCGATTTGCTGCTCCTCTGAGTTATTTATAAAACCAATGGCTGTCTCATCGAGGCAGAGTTCCTATTGCAGTAATCTCACCCTGAGAGTGCGCTACAGAGCCATCCAAGATGGCTCTTTGCTGAGCCCCGAAACATCCTAAAAAAGCAGTGATTGTGTGCATACAGACACTCCCCCCGGGACCCTGCTAACAGATGAATACCCGTCGCCCGCAATCTAAGTGCAGCGGGTGGTGATAAGAAGATCACAACCCAACAACAGCTCGGTGCAGCCGCTACACCAAGCCGCTGAGCAGGGCCCACCTCGGCAGACATGCCAACCCTCCCGATTTAGGCGGGCGACTCCCGATTTTGTAATGAAAAATATTGCGAAATATTGCTATTTTTCACGTTCTCCCCCCTAAAATAATGCTATCCCCAATGCATTCCTATGGGAAATTAATTTCTCCTGAATTCTCTCGTGAAATCTCCCTCCCCGGTGCCTCAGAAGGTTGGCATGTATGCACCTCGGACCACTGGCCGACCGTTGACCACCCTTCACCCATCTGTGCAGGCTGCCGAGGAGGAGGCGCGGCTTGCCGGTGGATGAGCCTGAGGACCAGGAGAGGCTGAGATCCTCCAGAGCAACGGCAGTGCCTGAGGCAGAGGCAGTTAGGAGCCTGTCTCTGCGTGCCGGAGAAGCAACGCAGGGCCGAGGAGCCCTGGCGGCGGCAGCCCGGGGCTCTGGAGGGGGAGGAGTGCTCTGGTGCACGCCATCGGACGGCATGGGCCCCCGTCGCTCACGGCAGTACAGAGGCACCACCGCTGGTAAGACGCAGACCAGTTTGCGCCGCCCCAGTGCTGAACTGAACCCGGTGGTGCGCCAGCAACGATCGACGGCCGCAGGGGCCAGAGGCTGCGGTCCCTTCCCATTTCCATAGCAGGCGGGTGGGGCGTCCCAGTTCGACAGGTGTGGAGTGCGCACCCCCCCTGCCCTCGGCCTGAGTTGGCGGCGTGGCCCCCCCCCCCTCTCCTCACCCAAGATTCACCCAGGACACTAAGGGGAGGCCGTCGTGACATCGGGCCCCTAAATCCAATCTGAAAGTGAAAGCACGACAACAGAACGTGGTAACGGAAACCATCTCGGAGACCACTGAGGTACTGGAGGAGCCCCTCGAAGATTCAGTCCAAATTTAAGAAGACAGGAACGCAGGAGAACTACCCTTAAGAGAAACGATTTCACCAGACTGCAGTGTGCCCTCAGAAAGAATAAGGAGCAGAACCTCTCCCCACCTGCCAATGCTGCCCACTGCCAGCAAGCTTTGCAAGGTGCCCCCCTCTCACCCAGTTGGGCTGCCATAACCATCTGATTTCGAAAGGGGGCACTGCTCCGTGCTACCCCTGATTGCACTCAATGGTGGCGCGAATCTGCACAGTATCAAATCGAACAAACTCCAGTGACCTGGCAACGGCAGCTACTTCGAGTTTATGAGCCATAATCCTTGGTCCGGAATCCCCCTGTGGATCCCACGAAATTCTATGAGCCAACACAGGGCGGGACGGAGTGTCTCTGTGGCCTCTATTCGCAGCTAAACACATGGAACGTATTTAGACAGCTACATCCACACCGTCCAAGAGCTTCCCTGATCTTCGGGAAGCCCTCACACAGCCACCTCGGAGTCGGGGATTCCAGCATGGGAAAAACCGATAAATCTCAACTGAAGTTGACCTTTGAAGCAGCGGCCATCGTGAAGAATCCCGGACATTTAAATCAGGAACCTGCCCAGGCATCAGCCATGGAACACGACAAAGACCCAGGATGCTTTACCACCGCTGATATAAGAGAGATCCTTCTCGACCTGAAAGCAGGTATAGGCGGTCTTGACTCCAAAATAGATGCCCTCTCCACTAAAGTGGACCTACTACAGCATCGCCTCGATAAACATGGCGAGAGACTAAATTCTGCTGAGCAGAGAATCTCCGACTTGGACGACAGCGCCTCATCCATGGCGCTCAGGGTTACGGCATTGGAACGCCAGATGAAAGAGGGGGCTTCCAAAAATGAAGACTTAGAGGGGCGCAGTCGTCGGAGCAACATTAGACTGGTGGGAGTAAGAGAACGACACACCCCGACAAAGATGGAAGATTTTGTGGAACAGTTGTGCAGAGATCTATTCCGGGCTGCTGCATCCTCCCCTTTATTAGTCGTGGAGAGGGCACACAGAATACCAGCCACTCGCCCTGTACCGGGGGCGGCACCCCGCCCCATTATTGCTAAGCTTATGAACTTCCGAGACCGCAAAACTATACTTAGATTGGCCAGAGAGAAGGGAGACCTTCAGTGCGACGGAGATAAGATCCAGATTTTCCCAGACTTTTCACCGACTGTGCAGGCCGCATGCAGAGCCTTTGCAGGGGTGAAGCATCGCCTACGAGAGGGCCAGATAAAATACTCAATGCTGTTTCCGGCCAAGTTGCGCGTTCTCCATGCGGAAAAGACGCAGTTCTTTTCCTCCCCCGAAGAAGCCAACTCTTTCCTTGACAACATTGGCTGCTGCCCTCAGCAAGATAATGCAAAACCGCAGAGGAGAGAAAGAAGCGGGAGAAATCCCCCCTGAGGCAGTGCGGGCGAAAGAGGTAAGCATCCAGCCAAACTTTGCAGATGATCGCACAAGCACACATCTTTTTGGATAAACACCAGGGCCAGTGATTCTTGGAGGCATTAATACCCCGCGCACAGCCAGAGTTAATGGTTATGTTAAAGAGGGAGGGTTCTTTATCGGGCGGGTTGGGGGTTGCCCGAAAGAGGGGGGGATGGAAGGGATCAGGACTCAAGTTGGGATAGTTGTGAAGGTTGTGGACTTGTTCACTACCCTCCCCCCTATGGACGATTACAAAATAATGCCCGGATAGAACCTCTCGCCACCAAAGCGCAGAAACCGCTCCTCAAGATCCTGCTAAGCCATGATGCTGCTACTACCCATTCAAGTTGATCACGTGGAATGTCAGGGGTGCTAACAATCCGGCAAAGGTGAGGAAGATCTCACTCTACCTGAAACGACACAAGGTGGACATCGTCTTTATCCAAGAAACCCACCGAAAACAAATGGGCACCTATAGGGGGCTGTCACCGCTACTATTCGTCGTTTTCATCATACGCCAGAGGGGTGGCAGTGCTGATACATAAAAACTTGAACTTTACACTCCTTAAGGTCTCATGAGACGCTGAAGGTATGGCTTTGCTGGTGCACAGCATTCTGGCGGGCGTCAGTGTGGCTCTGGTGAACTCCTATGGCCCCAACGTCGACATGGCTAACCCCTTTGACTGGATAATGCAACATCTAGCAAATGTTGATAATGCAATAATAAATTGGGGAGGCGACTTTAATACAGTGCTAGACCCTTGCCTAGACAGATCCGGAGCAAATGTCGGCATGCTCTCAAAAGCGAGCGCCCAAATCCAAGAAATTTGTAACACATACAACCTTCTAGATATTTGGAGGCGGACGCACCACACTTCCCGCGAATACACGTTTCACTCATGGGTACATGGGACAGACTCGCGTTTGGACTACCTGTTAGTATCCAGAACAGGCGTGCTACAATGGGGCAACTGTCAGATTCTACCCCAAACCATCTCAGACCACTCCCCGGTCATATTAGATGCCGCACCGGTAGGCAACATCAGAAACAGAAGTCCATGGAGGTTTAAAGCAGGTGCCCTCCAAGATGCAGTGTTTGCCCTAAATCTTCGGGAGGAGATCAATTCCTTCTTGACAATCAATCAAGAATTGGCCCTGTCACACAGTATGCTGTGGGAAACTCTAAAGTGCTACACAAGAGGCGTCTGCATCGCTAAGGAACACGCCGTTCTGAAGACGATCAGAAGTGACCTTCAAAAAAATGAATCCCAGCTGAAAGACTTAGAAACCACATATGGGGAAACAGGAGACCAGTCCGTCCTGGCCCGGTTAAAGGAAGAGCTAAAAGACTCAGGAATAACGCGGATCGTGAAAGCCGATATCTAGCAAGAAGTCATCAAACGCACCAATACAGCAAAAGGCAAAAACCAGGAGCCCTCCTGGCTAGAATGGTGGCTGCAGACAGGAAACCTCCGGCGATCGAATGTATCCACGATCATCGGGGGAAAGCGGTATATACAGAACACGAGATCGTGGAGGCCTTCTGGCACTTATATCAGGAACTGTATAGCTCGAGGGGCACAGGTGATACAGTTGCTTTTCAAGAATATCTTGACGACACCGTTCTGGCTATCTGATGAAATGAGAGACCACCTCAACAAACAAATTACGACCAAAGAAATTATGGAGGCCATAAAGGAACTACCAGGATCCAAAGCACCCAGCCCGGACGGCCTGACGGGGAATTCTATAAAGCAATGGGAACCTTTCTCGCCCCGCTCCTCCTGGGCATCCATAATGAAGCCGCCACAACAGAACACTTACCCCCTACAATGAGAGAAGCTAATCTTCTACTGCTGCACAAACCCGGGGAACCACCTGAGGACTGTGCCTCGTACAGGCCGATCTCATTGATAAACCTGGACAATAAGATCCTGGCCAAGGTACTGACCAACAGGCTCCTCCCCTTGATGCCCGGGTTGGTACTGGCAGATCAAGCCAGCTTTGTGCCAAGCCGGAAGACAACCTTTGGCATCCGGAGACTATTCAGCGTCATTGAAGCACTAGATCCATCAGTGCAGGCGGCGGCGGTCCTTCTCGACGCGGAGAAGGCATTTGACTCCGTGGAGTGACACTATCTCTTTGCCATACTCCAGAAAATGGGCCTAGGAACCTATTTTCTCAGGCTGGTCTAACTTCTGTACAAGAGTCCGCAAACCATCATCACCCTTGGGACCACAAAATCAGAACCTATAGAGTTGAGAAGGGGGACCAGGCAGGGGTGTCCCCTGTCGGCTCTGCTGTTCGCCCTCGCTATGGAACCGCTAGCTGCAAACCGCAGAAGCAAGTTCATTGACAGGGGCATCTCGTTGGGACCACACAGACCAATCCTCTCTCTCTACGCCGATGATGTAGCCCTGCTGCTCAGTGACCCTGAGGTAATTTGAACGCAGTCATGGGAGAAGTTATAAAATTCGGCACATTCTGAGGGCTAAAGATAAATAACAGCAAATCAATAATATTCCCGCTAATGGCAAACACACCGGAATTTGAAAATGACTTCCACTTCTGATGGGAAACAGCCAACATACGATACCTTGAAATTATGCTGTCCAGGCACCACGATGAACTTTTCCGCGATAATTATGGAAAAACCATGGCGGCACTGGAAAAGCCTACCCTTTACACTCTGGGGCAGAGCCTCGATTGTTAAAATGGTGATACTTCCCAAACTATTATACCTATCTGTCAACCTCCACTACTGTTACCAAAGTGCTTCTTCAGACAACTGCGCAGTCTCATCCTGGAACGTTTTTGGGCGGGTAAGCCTGCGAGGGTAGCATACTCCATCCTCATCCCACCCATAGCAAAAGGAGGCCTCGCACTCCCTGACCCAGAGCGCTATTATTGGGCGGCTCAGGTACACTTCCTGAGCCTCTGGTTCGCGACCCAATCAATTCGTCCGCACATCCAGGTGGACAGAGCCCTGACCACACCTAACCTCCTGAGGGCAGTAATTGTAGGAGATCTACCAGTCCTGCCAAAGACCACAAATGTTGTGTTAACGACATATGAGATTTGGAGGAGGATCGCGCACAAATGTGGAGTGGTTCATCGGTACTCTCCTCTTCTTCCAGCGAAGTTCATTCATTGCCACTCACTACAGAAAGGGTCTACCTCCAACTGGTGGACAAGCTGCGAATCACCACGACTGACGACTGCTTTGTCGAGGACATCTTCATGTCACTCAGACAGGTCAAGGAACGCAGCTCTGTCACATTGCTGGATATCTTTGTGTACTTAAGAACTCGCCATGCTCTGAGGACTTTGTTCTCCACCTTCCCAGCATGACCGCCCACGTGGCACCTTTTACATGAGATGATCCTAGCTCAGGGAGAGGTCAAATTAGTTTCACGCATTTACAAGGAACTACTGGCTGCAACCCCCCAGTCGCCAGCCCCCAAGGCAAGGTGGGAAAGATCACTGGCTCGTCCGATAAGCGACGAAGATTGGTCGTACGTACAGAAACAAACCCAGAAGATGGCTCTAAACTCGAGGTTCAAACTTATACACTTCCATTTCCTGCATCAGACGTACCTCACCCCGAGTAGACTTCACCGACAGCACGCAACTGTTTCCTCAGCATGCGATAGATGCAGAGCTGCCCCTGCAGACTTCCTTCATATAGCCTGGGAGTGTCCACCGGTTAGCAGTTTCTGGGGAGAAGTACTGTCCACACTGTCCTCAATTGAACAAATCCAAAAGTGCCCCACTGTGGCGCTGCTGGGATACACCAGTGAAATACAGCCAGCAGCAAGGAAACTGATCGGTCTGCTGCTGGTGTTGCCAAGGAGGCGAATAGCTATGACCTAGGGCAAGGGCCTGCCACTAACTAAGAGAATGTGGATGCAAGATGTGACCTATTGTCATGACATTGAGACTAACCTTATCAGAAAACTTCCCCTGCACACTAGACCACCAGATATCTGGAGCCCTTATGTGAACTACTTGCTGTCTCATCCGAGCTGAAGGCTGGGCGCGACGGTAAAGTGTAGCAGCGACGAAGCCCTGAACGCATCACAGATTACATAACTGGGAGCGGGATGAACAAGTTGAACTGGTTTCAGACGCAGGAAGAGGTAGCGGAAGTTCCAAGGGTGGGCAGGGGGAAAAAGGGAGGGGGGTTAAATTTGCTTCGTAGCTTTCTTGTTGTAAAATACCAAAAAAAAAAGTAAAAAAAAAAAAAGAAAGTTATCTCACCCTGCGCTTTTTCAGCCTGCCTCACGTATGTGGCCCAGCGCTTTGTGTGGCACTCCTTTAAAATGTCTGGTTTAAATAGATGACATAATTGGCACTGACTTTCAATGTGGTCCTTTGGGAGGCAGTTATTGCATACACAGTGCATGTCCTTCAAAGATAATTTGCTGTTGCATCTATGGCAAAATCTAAAGGGCATGTTTTCCATGTGCACAGAGGAGAACAACCAAGCAATATGTTATAATTTCTATTGAGAATAAAGGCATTCTATAATGACTATGGGTAAAATGTGATATACAACCCCCTTGCCCCTACAGTCTTCCTACTGTATGCCTTTTGGCTAGTTATTGTCAAGCATAGTTCTCAATTCATTCCGAAATATCCATCTGCTTGATGTCAAAAGACATTCAATTCCCGGTTTCTTCGAAGTGAAAGTCTTGGTTCAAACTCGTCAATTTCAGCCATTAACTCTAACTCTGCGTTTTTGTGTGCAACCAAATGGTGTAAAAAAACAATCTGAGGATATTGCACTGTGAAGGATCACAGGTCCCTGTACATGTAGGATAAGGCTAGTATGACAGGAAAACACCCTGTTGATGACCCCTTTTCAAGTTCAAAAACAAAAAAGATGTATACTCTACACCAACCATTCGATGGTAGCCTATGCAAAGCATGTGAATCAAGCAGAATCACAATCCTTAGAAATGTATATATATGACAGGGTCTGCGGTAGCGGCCCTGTAGCAATGGTTAAGTTGCTCAACCCATAAACAGAGCAGTTTCTGGGCGGCTTACAACTGTGGCGCCATTTGACAAATCCTCACCAAATACTGCAATAAAAAGTATATGGCCACCTCTGAATGATTCGGCAAAGTTTGGTGCGGTTCTGTCAAGCGGGGGCAACGTTATAGTGGAGGTCCCAAAAATGTTGAAATCCTCAGACATAATGGAAAAAAAAATGTGTTCATGCCTACAACCCAAACTGCTGGACGTATTTGCACCAAACATGCACGAGGAGCGGCAGCATGGTCCTGCAAGCATGCTTTTGCAAATTTGGTGTAAATCTGTCCAATAGATATTTTTTAAATGGCCAAAAAGTAGGTTAAAAAAAATGAGCGATATCTGCATTCGGTACGCAGACTCACTTCCCGATTCAGTGTTTGCGGACAGCTATGGCCCAGTCAGGACGTTGCATAGCATTTACACCCGCTGATTGTTCAATTAAAAACGCGATGTGCATCAAAACATTTGAAACGGATGCCATATATTCGCAAACTGCACCCATAGTTAGTGAATATTGCGGTAAAAACATTAAAAAAACACATTACACGTGTCAAACTAATGAAACAATCTCTGGTGAGGATGGGATGAGATATGGCCATAAAAAGCCCAAAATCGGGTGCTTTTCTTCTCCAAAGTCCGCAGACATCTGAGATGTTCGGGGACATTACTAGGATGTTCACGAACTTGACAAAAGTTCAAGGACATCCATGCATATTTCTGCATTATAGGGTCGGTGAACAGCAGTTTTTGGATGCTTATAACCTTGGAGCCATTCAATGGAACTACAATTTTGCAATATCGTTTTAGACCCAACTTCGAATGCTTCTGCACAGTTTGGTGCTGTTTCGCCAAGACGCAGCAAAGTTAGAAGGGGGGGGGATCCCAAAATGTTTAAATGCCTTATTTATTTAGTGCCGTCTGACGAATCTGCATGCAAGTTTGCAAAAAGATTTTAGAGCCAACTTTGAATGTTTATGCAAAGTTTGGTTGGATTTTGTCAAGAGGGAGCAACATTAGAGGGGGGGTCTCAACATTTTTAGATGGCTTATAACTTTGGTGCCCTTTGATAAATCTGCACAAAAGTTTGCAAAAAGATTATAGAACCAACCTTTAATGTTTGTGCAAAGTTTGTATGTCAAGTGGGAGACATGTTATATGACTATTTTTTGAATGTGCATTTTTACACTATAATATTATATCAATAAAACATGGACGGATTTGCAGCAAACTTGTTCAAGGAGCATTTGCAAGGACCCAAAAGCATGGTTTCACAAATGTGTCTCCGTTTTCTTTTTGAAAAGTGTCATAATATAGGTACAACAACTAGTGATATACCTTTGGTATATCACTAGTTGTAGCAAGTATAGCCTTCAGTCATGACCCAACAATCTGGCCACTGGCCATGGCCACGAGGGACCGGCAATGGGGTTAATGTGGGTATTGCCACCAAGGACCCACTATGTGGTAAAGTTTTTTGAAATCGGTATAGGTTGGAATGGGAAAATAAATTCTGTTCGAGGCTACAGCCTGAAGTGCTGGACGGGATTGCAGCAATTTAGCGGCAGGAGCATCAGCAAGGACATGAAAGGATGGTTTTGCAAATCTGTCCTGTGTTCCAAAGTGTCGAAATGTCAGTACAAAAAATAAATTGTGATATAACTTTGGGGCCTGCTCTGAGCAAGAACAAATGTGCACTCTGAGCAAGGACAAATGTGCACTTTGATTTGCTTATTGGGGCATGCAGCATGGCCAAAGTCCATGAACCTTGGATTGTGGAGAATGGTCATGGCTGCAAGCCATGAGCACTGGCAATTGGTCACATAATGAGGGTATAGTGGACACTGAACTAGGATGCAGGGTAGGTGCAGTGGATAACGAGGGTAGTTTGGTGGGGATGGGGTCATGATCAAGCCTCATGCCCTAGGCAATTCAACCATGAATCGCATGCGCTGCTGATAACGACACACATTAGTATGCGTTGCAAATAATATGTTTGTTGAAGGAGGGTTATAATTCTTTCATATATGTTAAAACATGTCCAGAAATCCTCTTACTGTGATGAAGAATAAGGCTAGAGAGACCTGTAGGAATAGAGAACAGGCAGGCAAGCCGAAAAGCCTCGGGCAAGGTCAGGTTATCAAGTGCGAAGGTCTGCACCTAAAACCAATTAACTCACCCTTAGGGCTGTTAGGGAGAATTCTCATTCTATGGCTAATTTCCCTTACCTATAAGTCCACCGGCAGCTTTGCTGGATTTGAAGCGTTTGTTTCTTTCTCCTGATAAGAGCGAGACTCTTTTTCCCACTCTTAGGCATTATTGCTATGTGTGTGCAGGCTATTTTTGTGTTTAATGTCTATGGGGTTTTCTCTCACCTCCATAGGAACCATCTTTATTCACATGTGTTACACAGAACCCTCTGTGCAGTGACACAGGGGTGTCGTAGCTACCCCCAAACATAGACTCCATACCCTGGAGCTGACTACTGTCTCCCAGGGCATGTAAAGTCCCAATTGACTTTACTAGTCGATTTTTATGAACTAAACCAGTACAAACCATCTTACAATGGAGGTACTGGAAAGGGTTAATAGTTTTTCCCTTATGTTCATTTTCGAGAGGGTACCGTATAGTCCCTCTCTCAAAAGTTTCTGGCTGGTGGCAGTGGTTACTACCGTAAATATTCGACCGCAGGGATTTTCACATTGTTCGAGGCAACCACATTTTCTGACAGCCTCTAACATACCGACGGTGTATTTTAATATTAACTTTACTCCGGTAGGTTTTATTTGCCAGAACTTTAATATAACTTCTTTCTTGTGTCTTTCTCTAAACTCCTATCCCAGGTCGGGGATCCTTTGTTCGTTCTTTTGGCGGGCTTCTGCCAAGAAGCCCTCGTTTTGGCGCCACTGAGTCTGGGGTGGGTCCATTGTGTGGGAGGGGGAGTAGGACCCCTGGACGGGGTTGCCTCAGCAACCCATGTCGCACTCTATCCTGATAGGCTGGAGGGTCTCCCGCCAAGATGACCACTCCACTGTGTGAGTGACAGCTAGGCTGTATGAATGGGGATCTTTTTGCATAAAAGCAGGGTCCTGAGGACTGGAAGAGAAAGACGTCGCCACTGGAACTAAGAAGACGAAGAGGAGAGAAGCCAAAGACATCTGCAACGACTGAACCACCGGTGAAGCCCTGCTGCAGTGTCTGACCACTTTTCTCCACACGACGAGAGAAGATCTTCATCTGAAAGAGCCTTCTTCCCTTGAGCTGGTGGGGCCAACCAGTTTGCCAATCGCCTTTCCGGACCTGCCTTGGTCGAATCGCCAGTACACTGTACTCGGAGACCGGATGGCCAAGCACCAGTCCACCCAGACCGCGATTTAAAGGAGCGTACCTTTTATTCGTCAAGCAGCACCGTGGCTGGTTTCATCCCTGGGTAGTGCAGTAACTCGAACCTTCCTCCACGACGAGAGCCTCTCTTCCTCTGCTGGATCCCCAGAACTGCAGCAACTAACAGGAACAACCGCCACCGCAGGAGCCACTTCTTCATTTTAAAGGTACATTGTTCCGCCAGGCCGCCCTTTCTTCGCGGTAGAGCTAAAGGTGTTTTAAATCCTTTACCTACCTGTTCGGTTGACCGCCCCTCTCTCTTAACATTAACAGGCCTACTGACTCTGGCTACATTTGTTAGAACTGCCTTCTCTAGATTGCTTCTCAACTAGAACTGTGTTGGTGCACCTACTTCTTATAACCACCCTTTCCTCCACACCTTCAAAACTTGTGAAATGCCATTTTGCTCAGTTTTCATTTAAGTATTTTCTATACTGATGTACTGCCTTGCTTAAACTGGTTCACAAACTTAGGGGAAGTGTTGCTAGGGGGTATAAGAAGATATTTCTGGATAACTTGTTCTTTCCCTCCCTTGTGAGAAATTGCTAGAGTGCCATTTGTGTTTGGTTTTCACTGTGCCGTTTTGCTCAGTTTTCACTCTTGCTCAAACTTCTCTACAATTTAACTAGGGAGTTGTGTATACTTTCTTTGATCGAATTTAACTTGCTTTATTATTTTATTTATTTATTTATTTCTAACGCGCCGAAGCTCGCGAGCATCAGGGCACGACAAGGACCAAGGACGGAAGGATAACGGGACAACACAGATAGAAGAGAGGGAGGAGTCCTGTGATAGATGTGTCTAACTAGAAGTGTATAAAATAAACATATATATTCTTTTTACTACAAAGCTTTGGTCAGTGTTTCATTGTTCATAGTACTGAAGGCCTATTGTGTAAACCCTGAATACTGCTCATCACCCTCTTGAGAGAAGCCTGACTGCTCAGCCACAGCTACCAACTAAATCTTTGTGGTACAGACTGATACCAAAGGGGATTTATTTTTCTCACCTGTAGTCTTAATCTTCTGTAGTGCTCCCCAAGGGCACTGCACAGGATTCTGCCTAACACTGGTGTACAGCGGTGAGGATAAAAGTATTGGATTTATATTTTAGAGTTCGGCTAGTACCTTGGTTCAAATAACCACAAGGCTAACTATCACAAAAAGTTTATTTTAAACAAAGTCAAAAATATGGAAAGTTACAGCCAGGAGACCCTCCTTACTAATACTGCTGATTATTTAAGGGATCTGTGTAGACAGAAAGGTCTTCCTGTCAAATGCAATAAATTAGAAATGATTGATAGACTGTTAGAGAAACAAAGTCTGGGTAGTGGTGCTGTAGTGCCCACTACCCCAGCAAATGTAGCAAACATTGAGGATGATGATGTTGAAAATGTTATTGTTGAAACGGATGAGGAAGAGGAGGATAACAATGTCACCCCCTCTGGCCCTCTACCTGCTCAAAGGCCTCAACCTGTGGCTACTGGATCTTTACCAGGTCCCACATTAAGTCCTGAATTCATCTCTCTAGAAAGAATGAGACTTGAACTAGAATTCAAAAGAATTAGTGCCCAAACTGAACAGAGACATCAAGAACTAAGGCTCAAAGAAATGGAGCTCAATCATGAGCTTGAGATGAAGAAATTGTCTTTGGAAAATGCTTCTCTCCCCGAATCCTCTAGATCTTCCAGTCCAAAAAGACCCTGGATGCCTAAAGAGATTGTGGGTATGTATGAACCTAAGTTGGATGTATTAGATTGGCTAGCTATGTTTGAATACAATTATTGGCTCCAGGATATCACAGGGAATCCATTGATCCCCTGGTTATTCTGTAGGCTCCCCCTGTTGCATCTGATGTGGTAATGGAGTTGGGGGAGGTGGATAGGATGGATTATAAATGTGTAACGCTAGCTTTGATAGCTAGATTTGGGAAGACTCCTTCTCAGTACCTTAAGAGGTTTAGGACCCTCAAAAAGCATGATAGTACCCCTTGGGTTGCTTAGGTGAATGAGTGTTTGAAGAACTTAGAGGGATGGATTAAGGGTTATGGAGAGTTAACACTTATGAAGGAATGAGAAATCTTGTAATGATGGAGTCTATCTATGATGCCTGCTCTCCTGAGCTCAGACAGCACTTGGGTGATTCAAAAGTACTAGATTATAAGAAGCTAGCTAAGGCTGCTGACTTGTGGGTTGCCAACAGGGCTACTCACAAGGATTCAGGGGTAACTCAGAAAAAGGATGAGGGAAAGCGGCCCAAGAAAAACAACAAAGAGAATTCAAATAATTCCAATTCCAAAGAGGCCCCCAAGCAAAATTCTAAGGGTAAGCCATAAGGGAAACCTATTCAGGCTAGTGCACCTTCTGGTCCCAGACCAGGAGGAGGTCAGAACAAGCCACCATTCATAAAGACATTTGGAAAACGTTATGTTTGTGGCTCTACTGATCATGTGAAAGGGGATCCCATATGTAAGGGTAAACCTTCAGGGATCCACACTGTCTCCTTAGCCTTCGCTCCAGAGGAGGAAGTACATATGGCCAGTGGAAACCTTCAACTACTAGCTGAAGACCCCATTGGAGTCTCATCTAGTGTATCTTTAGTATCCCTAGGGTTGTGGGAACAACAGAATTTAGATATGTATAATTCTAACCCTCCTAATACTAAAGAGTATTATAAAGACAGTGGCCCTCATTACAACCCCAGCGCTAAACCATGGCACTATTAGCACCATGGTTGGTGCTGGTGTTGTAACGAGTCCGCCATGGTGGAATGGGGAAATACCGCCCCATTCCAAGGTTGGGGAGCGGTATTTCCCCATTTCACCATGGCCCTTCCCCATTCCCATTTTCACCCCATAGGGCTCAATGGGACTGGGGAAGGCGCTAAGTACGGTACCGCAAATTGCGGTACCGTAATTAGCACTGAGGTCCCTTTGCGGCACCCTACTTTAACGGCTGGTAAAACCAGCCGTTAAGGTCGGGTCCCGCAAAGGGACCTCGTAATCAGGCGTTAAGGGTTTAACGGCGCCGGCACCTTTTACGGCGCCGTTAAACCCTTAACGCCAGGGTCGTAATGACCCCCAGTGTCCTAGTCAATGGTCAGGAGACTCCTGCCATTAGAGACACTGGGGTCATAATAACTGTGGTGGACAAATCTTTTTTCAAGGTGGCTGATGTTGCGAAGGCATCCAAACGCCTCACCAAGTTGGAGGGCCTGTTCAAATGCTTCCCCAATTACCAGCTCTCATCCTGTGCAATGAAATGACTGTCAGGATACATGTGAGTGTACAATCTGAAGTACCAGGAAGGGTGCTGTTGGGCAATGATCTGAAAGACCTGGGAGTAGTGTGAAGTACTCCCAGACCTCCTAGTAAGAGATTACAGGAGCTTACCAGACCTGCAAGGGAGAGGACCATGAGGGGCTCGCCTAAGGAGATGATAGAAAAAGAAATCACTCCTACTCCACTGGAGTTACTAACTGCTATTTCAAAGCAACCACAAGCAAAGGGGAAACCCAGGACTTCAAAGAAGAAACCAGCAGAAAGCACTCCAGTGCTGATTCCTCCTCCAGCTGAGGTTGAGAGTGAGGTACAACCCTGTGTGGTTGAGTTAGAGCCTGAAGATTCAGACCTAGTAGGAGGCCAGGAACTCATTGGAGATCTTGACCCTGTGGACAATCCGAAGCTGCAGTCTTTACTGGCAAAAGGTGGCCCCAACAGGGCAGACTTCAGTAGGGGACAAAGAGCATGTCCAACTCTGGAAGGTCTTCGCCAACAGGCAGCTTCTCAGCTTGAAGGGCAAGTCTGGGAAGTATAGGTTACACTGGAAAGATGGCCTATAGTGAACCAACAGAGTCAATCCCTGGAGACTACAAAAGGCTTGTAGTGCCCCAAGAAAACAGACTCCAATTCTTGCAACTAGCCCATGAGATACATTTGGCTGGTCACTTGAGTTTCAAGAAGACCAAGGAAAGGCTCTCTCTCTACTTTTATTGGCCTAAAATGGGGGCTGAGGTAGATAAGTATTGCAAGAGTTTCCACACTTGCCAAACTTCTGGTAAAAGTGGTTCCAAGAACGTGGCACCTTTAGTGCCTCTCCCTGTGGTGGGAGTACCATTTGAGAGGGTTGGAATCAACATTGTTGGTCCCCTTGATCCTCCAACCTCTTCAGGCAACAGGTTTATACGTGTTATAGTAGACCATGCTACTAGGTACCCTGAAAAAATTCCTATGAGGATTGTTACAGCTCAGGCTGTAGCTAAGGCCCTCCTTGGTATTTTTACCAGGGTTGGGTTTCCTAAGGAGGTAATATCCGACAAGGGGTCAAATTTTATGTCCCACTACATGAAGGCCATGTGGAAAAACTGTGGAGTTACTTACAAGTTCTCAACAGCATACCACCCTCAGACAAATGGATTGGTAGAAAGGTTTAACAGAACCATGAAGAGCATGATAGGAGCTTTAGAGGATCCCCTTAAGAAAAAGTGGGATCTCCTACTGCCATGCCTTCTCTTTGCATATAGAGAAGTCCCTCAGGAGGGAGTGGGTTACAGTCCCTTTGAACTTCTCTATGGCCATCCGGTCAGAGGTCAATTGGCCATGATCAAGGAGGGGTTGGAGAGTGCTCCTTCCCCCGCACCAGTCAGAGTCACTGACTATGTGATAGGACTCCGGAGGAGAATGTCACACATGATGGCTAAGGCAAGTGATAACTTGAAAGCAGGTCAGGCTCTGGTTAAGCATTGGCATGACCAGAAGGCCAACATAGTCGAGTTCGCTCAAGACCAGCTAGTTCTTGTTATGGTCCCCCCAAGGCAGAGGGCCTTGCAGGGCAAATGGATGGGACCCTTCAAGGTTGTGGGAAAACTTGGAAAGGTGAACTATCTGGTGGACTTAGGCAATCCTAAAGAGGCTCCTAGAGTCTTTCACACCAACCGTCTAAAAGCTTATGTCTCGAGACCAGAACTGGGAGCTTTGCTTCTAGCTTCAGCTCAAGACGAGGAGGAGAGTGAACCTCTGCCTGATCACCTCAGAGGCAAACCTTTAGATGAGAAAAGAGAAGGAGTTAATCTCTCTTCTAATCTGACACCTAAGCAACAGGAGGAGTGCAAAGTTTTGTTAAATCAATTTGCCCCTCTGTTTTCTCTTGCACCAGGCTTGACCCCTTGGGGCCAACATGATATCCATACTGGTGACTCTTTACCTGTCAAAAGCAGGGGTTACAGGATGTCAGAAAATTTAAGAACCCACAAAAAAGGAGAGGTCAACAAGATGCTTGATCTCAGGGTAATTGTAATGCTCACCTGGCTCCCACGGAGGCGCTGACCTGGTCTGGATTGCTGTGACCTCTTCAAGCGTGATGCGCAGGATTCGAAACCCCGACTGAACTGGACCCCCAAATCTGGCTTGTCTGGCCCGTAGAAAAATCTTTCTGTAGGTGGAGAAAGGGGATTAACTGTCTGCAGAGTATTGTGATTGCTTCCCACCTCCCCTTTGCTCTTCTCTGACCACCTCCGAAATCCCCAATCAAGGCTCACCTTAATGTTTGAATGGATGAGCTCTCCATCCTGCTTCTGGTGTAGGGGCGCGTATTTGACCAGTTACTTCACTGGTTTCGGAAGGCAAAATGCCGTAAGTATGCAGTTTAAAAAGTTCCAGAGTAGAGTCTTCTCTTTGTTTGCTTTTCTTAACCTGCGATCTGTCCTTATTTTCAGGTGCAGAGTGGAAGTGATGCTTCGAGGGATATTGCCGGAGATAACTCAGGTGAGTTTGTGATAAAATGATCCCTTTAAATGTCTTTGAATCCCTCTAGTAATGTCTTTCTTTTTCCCCTTAGGGGCCGGGCTGCGGTACCAGGCCAAGAAGTGGCGCCGACCCGAAATGAGGAGTGGTTCCGTCAAATATGGCCAGGTAAGTCTTGTGACGGAAAATCAGGCTTTCCTCATTTGTTCCTCCTGCTCACCTTTTGTCTCTTCTTCTCCCCTGCAGGTGCAGAGATGTGGCGGAATGCCCAGAAGGTCGCGGTGGATAGTGAAGAGCCCACGAGGCAGGTGAGTGATGCGCGGCGCTGCAACAAGTAGCGCAATGCTTTTAAAGAATGTCTATCTACAGGATCGCTGGCGTGATGGTTCCGGACACAGGTAGGAAGTTAGATTAAGTTCTTGGTTTTCACCTTTTCTCTTCCCTTCCTTCCTTTCAGGTATCCCAAGATCGAGGCGGGCGTGGCTGGAGGCAAGATGCAGGAGTAGGCACGGTGAGCGTTCAGCTGCTAGATGCAGAGCAACCCGAAGCACGTGTGGCAGTCCGGGCGTGGTTTAAATAGCCTTGGAAGAAGTTCCAGGTAAGTATTCTTCCACGGTCCCCACCCAAGTAAAATAGTTCCTTTGATAAAATAGTCCCTCCTAAGCCTCATTTGGCTTGAGGCTTCATGCAGCATGGTCTGCGTCAGGTAAGTGCACCAAACACCCTCTTTTATGAGCCTGGCGCCAGGACTGATGTCCAACATGAGCCTGGCGCCAAAGGCGCCAGGACAAAGTCCAAAGAGCCCCTATTAGGGGCCGCTGGGCTTTTACCCGAGGGCATGATGCCTGCTCCCGGGGGTGCTGGGCCTGTCCTGGTGCTCCGGGTGTAGGCATCATGACAGCACTCCCCCCCAAGGCCCCTCCCAAGGTCGTTCCCTCCGGAGGTTTCGGTTTGTTTGGGAAATCCCGATGGAACTTTTTTACCAGCCGAGGTGCATGTACGTGGTCGCTGGGTTCCCAAGACATTTCCTGAGGCCCGTACCCTTTCCAATCAATTAGATAGAAAAGTTTTGATTTTGAAATTTTAGAATCCAAAATGTTCTTCACCTCGAATTCAGGCTCCCCATCTATCTGAATTGGTTCAGGTGGCTTTATTAATCTGGTTCCTGGTTGCACTGGTTTCAAAAGTGACACATGAAAAACGGGATGAATCCGCATGTTAGCTGGCAGATCGAGCTTGACTGCCACTGGATTAATGATAGCTTTGATCGAATAAGGGCCCAAATACCTTGGATTAAAAGTTCGAGGTCCCTTGAGCAATAAATGTTTGGTAGCCAACCATACTTGGTCTCCTATTTGGTATGAAGGCGCCTCCTTCCGATGCAGATCTGCATTTTTCTTGTATTTCTCTTTCGCTTGTTGCAAATGGGCAGTTGCATTCTTGAATGCTTGAGTTATAGTGGAATGCAAATGGTCTACTGCGGGCATTTCAAGGCTCAGAGGAGAGTCCAGGTCTGAAGTACGAGGGTGATGTCCACATAGGGTGTAAAAGGGGCTTTGTCCAGTTCCAGAGTGCACCGAGTTATTGTATGCATATTCGGCCACCCATAACAAATCCTTCCAATTACCCTCCGATTGGTGCAACATACACCGTAGGTATTGTTCAAGGGTCTGGTTTGTTCTCTCCGTCTGACCATCGGTCTGTGGATGATGGCTGGTTGAGAGTCTTACGTCGATTTCTGCCAGTTGACAACACCTTTTCCAAAAATGGGAAATAAACTGGCTTCCCCGGTCGGAGACTAATATGGACGGGAATCCATGCAAGGGGATGATATTTTCGAGGAATTCCTTAGCAAGGACAGAAGCTGAAGGTAATCCTTTCAACGGAATAAAATGAGCCATTTTAGAAAATAGATCCACCACAACCAGAATAGTATTGTATCCATTACAAGGGGGCAGGTCCGTGATAAAATCTAGTGACAAGGTGTGCCAAGGCGCTGGTGGAATGTCTAAAGGCTGAAGAAGACCGGCGTGTTTTGTCTTTTGGCCTTTGTTTTGGGCGCAAACTCCACAGGACATCACGAAAGATTTAATATCCTTTCGCCAGGAAGGTCACCAGAATTGTCGTTTAATTTTTTCCTCAGTTTTGGCAATGCCAGGATGTCCTTCCATCAGGGTATCATGATGACGGGAAATAACCAGTTCTTGTCATTCCTTTTCTGGCAGAAATAAGCGTCCTTGGAAGTAAGGTAGGCCATCGTTGACCGAAAAGTAAGACCCCCTTTGGATCCAATCCTGCAAGGCGGTAGAGTCCAGGAGTTGTTTTACTCGTGCTTGAATGTCTTCAAAGGTTTGTAAGGAGGTTAATCCCAAAATTCTTTGTTCGGGAATGATCGGCACAGGTTCTGAATTAGTGTCTATTTCTCCCATTCCTATTCTAGATAGTGCGTCTGCTTTGCCATTCTTACAGCCGGGACGGTAAGTGATTACGAAATCAAACTCAGCAAAGAACAAAGCCCATCGGAGCTGACGTGATGATTGAGCCTTGGCAGTCTTTAAATATTGTAAATTTCGGTGATCAATGATCACGGTGATGGTGTGCCTGGCGCCAAGAAGATAATGCCGCCAAGCCTTAAAGGCGGACTTAATGGCTAATAATTCCTTATCGGTAATTGCATAATTTACCTCAGGTGGTTAGAACTTTCTGGACCAAAATGCTACAGGATGCAGTTGGTTGGTTTCAGGGTCTCTCTGAGACAGGACAGCTCCCATGGCTAAACTGGACGCGTCAGTTTCGACTATGTATGGGAGATCGGGACGCGGGTGCTTCAAAATAGGTGCAGACGTGAATTTAGCTTTCAATTCCTGAAAAGCCTGTTCGGCTTCCTTGGTCCATTCGAAACGTTTATTTTTCCGCAAGAGTGCAGTGATGGGTTGAACTACACGTGAAAATTCCGGAATAAATCTGCGATAAAAATTGGCAAAACCAAGCATGCTTTGGACCCCTTTTACCGAGCTAGGAGATGGCCATTTGAGGATGGGCTCCACTTTCCGCGAGTCCATTCGGACCCCATTAGGTGTCAGGATGAATCCAAGAAACTCCACCTCGGTGGTATGAAAAACACACTTTTCCAGCTTAGCAAACAGTTTGTGCTGGCGCAATTTCTCAAGGACAGCCCGGACATGCTTTCTGTGATCAGATTCCGAAGAGGAGTACACAAGAATGTCATCGATATATACGACAACACAAACATCGATAAGTTCCCGAAGGACATCGTTCATGAAGAATTGGAAGGCAGCAGGCGCGTTGCACAACCCAAAAGGCATCACCTGGTATTCGAATAAACCATATTTTGTACGGAAGGACGTTTTCCATTCGTCGCATTCTTTTACTCGCACCAGATGATAAGCCCCCCGGAGATCTAACTTGGTGTATACGCAAGCGTCCTTCACCTGGTCAAGGAGTTCAGGGATCAAAGGCAGAGGGTAACGGTTTTTAACCGTTATCTGGTTCAATGCGCAGTAGTCGATACAAGTTCTAAGGTCGCCTTCTTTTTTGGGCACGAAGAACAAAGCCGAGGATGCCGGGGACTTTGACGGGCGAATGAAACCATTGGCTAGGTATTGATCTAAATAATGTCTCAAATGCTGGTTCTCAGGTTCAGTAAGGGCATAAATCCTGCTACAAGGGGGTTGTGCACCGGGCACCGGATCGATTTGGCAATCGTACGATCTGTGGGGGGGTAACGTGTTGGCCTGTTCCTTTTGGAAGACATCCTGAAAGTCTTGGTATTCCGGAGGTAGTTGCATGGAGACAGAGGTTACAGATGCTAGACTAATCTTCAGATTTTCTGGGTAGCAGGTTTGTGCACAATCCGGGAAGGTTATTCTCTTTGCTCGCCAATCAATTCGAGGATTATGTGTCTCTAACCAAGGAATTCCAAGAATAACCTGAAACTGTGGGGCCTTGATTACGTCAAACACAACTGCCTCCCGATGGCCGTCCGGACCAATAAGAGTCACCTCAGTAGTGGAATGTGTTACCGGTCCTGAGGCAATTTCAGTTCCATCGACTGTGGTGATGACATCTTTGCTGGTTTTTGGACGCAGAGGGAGGTTAATCATAGAGACCAATTCACGATCCACGTAGTTTCCTATAGCCCCACTATCGATGTATGCCTTTATTGCATGCAATCGCTTAGGCTGTTCCGGATCTACGAGAACCATTGGCACAATGAAATGCGAGGTCTGAGAGTTAGTTTTCAAGCTCGGCAAGCGGACCCCTACGCTTGTCGGGCGGAGTCGTTTCCCAAAACAGAGTCTTCATGGTTTTTATCAGCGGCTCCTACCACCTTCTTGGGCGGTTTTGCCAGGCAATCTCGTAGAAAGTGTCCAGAGTTCCCACAATAAAGACATAATTTTAACTGCCGCCTCCTTTCACGTTCCTTTTGGGTTAAAGGTCCTCTAACCCCTCCAAATTGCATAGGCTCGGAGACATCGGCACCCTTGGGAGTGTCGTGGGTCTTGACCAACAACCGGGTTTCAAACTTGGACCGATCCGCTTTTCGGTTTTGGAGCCTGTGATCCAATTGGACCACTAAGTCTATATATTCTGTGCATTCTTGGGGCGGATTTACAACTTGGGCCAAAAAACCTTTAAGTTCTCTGCGTAGACCCTGATAGAATAATGTGATTCTTTTATCCTCTGGCCACCCAGTTTCCACGATTAGTCTGTTAAAGGTTGCTATGTAGGAGAGGAGGTCTTGGTTGCCCTGTCGCAGGGATAGAAGTTCATCATCCAGAGCTTGTCCCTGAGAATGTCGAGCAAATAATCTCTCCATGCTTGCTTGAAATCCTTGGAAATCCCGGAGAATTGGGTCATCTTGAGTAACCAGTGGTACTGACCAATCGGCAGCACAGCCGCTAAGGTATGACAACACAAAAGCTACCTTGGTCTAGTCAT
Source organism: Ambystoma mexicanum (assembly GCF_040938575.1). NCBI lineage: Eukaryota > Metazoa > Chordata > Amphibia > Caudata > Ambystomatidae > Ambystoma > Ambystoma mexicanum. The sequence goes on from NC_090940.1 coordinate 437,492,915, forward strand.
TAGGGAAGGCCCGAAGTCTGCATAGGAAGTGCAAACAACATTGATTCATGAATACGGCGAAGCGTTTGGGGTCCCCAGCAAAGCGTTCAGGTGGGGCCAGCGGCATATTTCCAGGTAGATTGATTTGCACAGGGTTACTTGAAGCCACAGGTACATAATTCCCCCTGGAACCAGGTAGAGGGGTTTGCCCAGCTTGACCTTGCAATACCTGCCTAGCCAGGTCATCAGTTTGTTCCTTAGATACGATTATTTCCCTCCTGAGGGCATTAGTCTCTTGACGAGCGGCATGTACTTCGGCCCGTAATTCCCCCAGTAATTGGGCCCACATATCAGTCTCAGAAGTTTCCATAGCACCTGGGTGGGAATTTGTAGGAAGGCTTCGCGTTCTGCAACGCTCACCTGGCTCCCACGGAGGCGCTGACCTGGTCTGGATTGCTGTGACCTCTTCAAGCATGATGCGCAGGATTCGAAACACCGACTGAACTGGACCCCCAAATCTGGCTTGTCTGGCCCGTAGAAAAATCTTTCTGTAGGTGGAGAAAGGGGATTAACTGTCTGCAGAGTATTGTGATTGCTTCCCACCTCCTCTTTGCTCTTCTCTGACCACCTCCGAAATCCCCAATCAAGGCTCACCTTAATGTTTGAATGGATGAGCTCTCCATCCTGCTTCTGGTGTAGGGCCGCGTAGTTCATTGGTTTGGGAAGGCAAAATGCCGTAAGTATGCAGTTTAAAAAGTTCCAGAGTAGAGTCTTCTCTTTGTTTGCTTTTCTTAACCTGCAATCTGTCCTTATTTTCAGGTGCAGAGTGGAAGTGATGCTTCGAGGGATATTGCCGGAGATAAACTCATGTGAGTTTGTGATAAAATGATCCCTTTAAATGTCTTTGAATCCCTCTAGTAATGTCTTTCTTTTTTCCCCTTAGGGGCCGGGCTTCAGTACCAGGCCAAGAAGTGGCGCCGACCCGAAATGAGGAGTGGTTCCGTCAAATATGGCCAGGTAAATCTTGTGACGGAAAATCAGGCTTTCCTCATTTGTTCCTCCTGCTCACCTTTTGTCTCTTCTTCTCCCCTGCAGGTGCAGAGATGTGGCGGAATGCCCAGAAGGTCGCGGTGGATAGTGAAGAGCCCACGAGGCAGGTGAGTGATGCGCAGCGCTGCAACAAGTAGCGCAATGCTTTTAAAGAATGTCTATCTTCAGGATCGCTGGCGTGATGGTTCCGGACACAGGTAGGAAGTTAGATTAAGTTCTTGGTTTTCACCTTTTCTCTTCCCTTCCTTCCTTTCAGGTATCCCAAGATCGAGGCGGGCGTGACTGGAGGCAAGATGCAGGAGCAGGCACGGTGAGCGTTCAGCTGCTAGATGCAGAGCAACGCGAAGCACGTGTGGCAGTCCGGGCGTGGTTTAAATAGCCTTGGAAGAAGTTCCAGGTAAGTATTCTTCCACGGTCCCCACCCAAGTAAAATAGTTCCTTTGATAAAATAGTCCCTCCTAAGCCTCATTTGGCTTGAGGCTTCATGCAGCATGGTCTGCGTCAGGTAAGTGCCCCAAACACCCTCTTTTATGAGCCTGGCGCCTATGGTGCCAGGACTGATGTCCAACATGAGCCTGGCGCCAAAGGCGCCAGGACAAAGTCCAAAGAGCCCCTATTAGGGGCCGCTGGGCTTTTACCCGAGGGCATGATGCCTGCTCCCGGGGGTGCTGGGCCTGTCCTGGTGCTCCGGGTGTAGGCATCATGACAGCAATAGAGCCCTCTACTAGTCCATGGTCTAGCCCAGTTGTGTTAGTACCAAAGGCAGGATCCAAGGAGTTGAGATTCAGTGTGGACTATAGAGCTCTAAATGCAGTCACTAAGACTGATGCCCATCCTTTGCCAAGGACAGATGAGCTGGTGGATAGACTTGGTTCAGCCAAGTTCCTCAGCACATTTGACCTCACGTCAGGCTATGGCAAATAGCCCTGACTAACCATGCCAAGGAGAAAACTGCATTCTCCACCCCAGTTGGCATATACCAGTGTAAGGTTATGCGTTTTGGATTAAAGAATGCACCTGCTACATTCCAAAGGATGGTTAATCAGGCTCTGAATGGGATGGAGGACCTCTGCATGGCATACTTGGATGACATTGCAGTGTTCAGCCCTACTTGGAAAGAACATGTTGACCACCTAGGATATGTTTTGCAGGCTCTTAAACAGGCCCATCTGACCATAAAGGCAAGTAAATGCCAAATTGGTCAGAGTAAAGTGGTCTACCTTGGGCATGATGTAGGAGGTGGTGAAATAAGGCCTTTGCTCAGCAAGATTGAAGCTGTGCAAAATTGGACAACCCCTTCTACTTAAACCCAGGTTAGAGCCTTACTAGGCCTCACTGGGTATTACAGGAATTTCAATGAGAACTATGGATCCATAGCTTCTCCACTGAATGTAATCTCTTCTCCTAAGTTCCATAAAAAGATCAAATGGAATGAGGAGTGCAATCAGGCCTTTGAAAGCCTGAAGAAAGCCCTCTGTCAAGCTCCAGTTCTCTGTTACGCTCACCTGGTATCCACAGGGACGCCACCCAGCCAGGTTACTCGCTGGTATGCTTCTCAGCTTTGCCCTGATGTGGTCTGCAGGGAAGGTACTACCTGAAAATACAGGAGGACTGTGTTCAAGACTGACCGACTGGGGTAAGTATCCTCCCTCCAACCCCGTATGATTTCAGTCCCTCTGGCGCCCTCTCCTCACCTTGTGGTAGAATTAGGCATGCTCTCCATCCTGCCTTCTTTGCAGGGGCGCGTTGTCTTTCATGGACGAGTGCGGTCCAGTTACTTCACTGACGCCGGCCCGTTTGATATTGTTCAGGTAGGTCTTATTGCTGTTCTTTAGTTTTGTTGCTATCCTGCATGCCTTTCTTTGTTTAAAATGTCTCTTTTTTCTCCCTTAGGTATGCAGAGCTTCAGCGCGGCGAACTGGCTTGGTTGAGCCCCGCTGGTAAATGATGGCGCATTAAGATCGCTATGATGTGGTAAGTAAGCGTTACGCGCAGCGCTGCAAAGTCTTGCCTTTGCTAACCTGTGTTTTCCTTCCTTGTAGGTCGCAGTGTTCTTCAACGCGAGTGGAATGTCTGGAGTGGTGCCAGCCGAGAGGCGACCAGCCAGGTAAGCCTTTTGAGCAGTTCGTAATTTGTAAATGTCTCTACTGCTTTCTTTAATGTTACCTCTATCTTCCTCTTTCAGGTCGTTCTGTCCTGGAGGCATGCAGATTCGAGGAAGCTATTCTCAGTAGCTGCGAGTGCTTAAAGATGAAGACTGCAGGTAAGATGCTGCTGCTAATGATGTTCCTTTTGTCTCCTTGCAGGTTCTGCTTCTCCGAGGTTCGAGGGAATAGCTGGACACGGTGAGAGTCACGTTGCAAGCTGCAAAGTAACGCAAAGCGTGTTGTCTTGCTCGGGTGTGGTTTAAATAGCCCCAACAAAATAGTCCAAGTGAAGTAGTCCCTAGGCTACCACACCCAAAACACTAGACCGCATAGCTTGGTTCTTAGGAACCAAGCTATGTGGATGCCTCCATGTTGGCTGACAATACAATAAAGTAGTTCCCAAGCACATTGTTTTTCATGGTGTATGAGCCTGGCCCCATGAGGGCTTTTGAAGAGGATGCCAGGCTCTAGAGGCCCGAGTCCTGACTCCCCCTGGCAAATGAGTTTTCCAGAGGGGGTTTTGGGCGAGGTTTGTGACAGCACTCCCCCATAAGGCCCCTCCCATGGTGTTCCTTCTGTCTGGCCCAGGTTTGGTTGGGAAGTTCCGATGGAATTTCCTGATTAGACGTGGTGCGTGGATATTCTCACTGGGCTCCCAGGATCTATCTTTTGGTCCAAATCCTTTCCAATTGACAAGATAATATAGCTTGGTCCTAGAGTATTTAGAGTCCAAGATATCTTTGACTTTGAATTCTGGTTCTCTGTCAACAAGTATGGGCTTAGGTGGTGTCCCAATCCGTGTGCCGGGTTGCATTGGTTTCAGGAGGGACACATGGAATACCAGGTGGATGTGTAGATTATGTGGTAAATCGAGTTTCACGGCTGCTGGGTTGATAATTGCCTTAATGGTATAGGGGCCTAAGAATCTCGGATGAAAGGTCCGGGTTCCCTTGATGGGTACGAATTAAGCGGCTAACCAAACTTTGTCTCCTACTTGATAATCAGGGGCCTTTTTCCGGTGTTGGTCGGCAAATCTCTTGTTTTTCTTTGGCATGAATAAGGTGTTCCTTTGCCCTTTTGAAAGCCTGAGTAATGGTTGTGTGTAGAGTCTTCACCGCTGGCATTTCCAAGCTGGCTGGAAGGTCTAGTTCAGAGGTATGTGGATGTCTGCCATAAAGGGTATTGTAACGCTCACCTGATTCTCGCAGAGGCGCCGGTCTTGACTGGGCGACTACCGTATCTTCAAAGGTGATGTGTAGCACCCGGTTGGCTCTTTGGGCTGGACCTCTGTGCACTGTATGCCTGACGTGTAGAGTAAGATGTCTGCAGATAGAAAATATGGGGTTAATGAACTGGGGTTATTGGGGTGTCCCTATCGCTTTCCTCTTCTCCTCTCCTGTAGACCCCCAAAGGTTAACGCTCTCACCTTAGGTAAGTGAATGCCGAGCTCTCCATCTGCCTCGGGGCAGGGTGCTGTAACCAGTTTCTTCACTGGATAGGTAGCGCAGGCCTCTTGACTTCAGAGGACTGCTGTCCGTCGTTTACTGCACGAACGGTAAGTTTCGAGTCATTCAAATGTCTTTAAAGTCTTTAGTAATGATGTCTCTTGTTTTGCAGGGTTCCGGCGATGGCGGATGACGGGCTGAAGTGAGTTGAAGATGGAGCCCGTGTGATGAATAGAAGCGCCTGGAAGCACGTAAGTAAGCGCTTGTTGCCTGCTTCACTATGCGCTCTAACTGTCTTTTTATTTTGCAGGTACGAGTTCGGAGCGGCTGCAGGGTGCCGGAATACCCACTGGATTAGATGTGGAAAGGAGTAATGGCACGTGAGTATTAAAGTTCCCCAATGTCTTTAAACGCACCTTGTTTTGTCTTTCAGATGCGGGATGCAGCGCCGAAGGCCTCCGGAGCGTGCGAAGAGTTGGTAAACTTTTGTCTTTCAGATGCCGGAATGCAGTGTGAAGACCTCCGGAGCGCACGAAGAGTAGGTAAGCCTTTGCCTTTCAGATGCCGGAATGCTAACCTGTTCTTTCTTGTCTTTATAGGTGTTGCTGAAGACTGGATTCAGGATGGTAAGCCTTTGCCTTTCAGATGCCGGAATGCTAACCTGTTCTTTCTTGTCTTTAGAGGTGTTGCTGAAGACTGGATTCAGGATGGTAAGCCTTTTTCCTTAGGCCCAGGACCGGATGCAGAAGACACGATGAGCGTTCTGCTGCAGAGGTTGCAGAATAACGCAAAGCAAGATTCATCCACCGGGTGTGGTTTAAATAGCCTCCTGTAGTGCTTAGAGGTCTCCTTCCACAGCCACGCCTAAGTAAGAAAAGAGTTCCTGGTAAGAAAAGAGTTCCTGCCTTCCAGAAGAGTTCCAGTGTTCTGAATCTAGGGAGTGGCTCCAGCCCCACCCAACAGGAAAAGTAGTTCCAAACAGAAGAGGATCAGAGGCTCAACTGGCAGGCAAGTAAGCAGCATGGTCTGCTGAAGGTAAGTCCACCCAAGCATTATGAGCCCGGCGCTTCCAGCGCTGGGACTGCGCATATTTATGAGCCTGCTGCCACTGGCGCCAGGACTGGGTCCAAAAGGTCCCAATTGGGACTGGTTGGCACTCGGAACCTGGGTTATGGATCTGCTTCCAAGGGAGTTGGGAAAACCCTGACCTTTTGGAAGCAGAGATCATGACAGGTATAGAAGGGCATTTGTCCCAAGCTTGAATGCAAAGAATTGTTATATGCATATTCGGCTATCCATAGGAGGTCTTTCCAATTCCTTTGTCCGTGGTGCAGCATACACCGTAAATATTGGACGAGTGTCTGATTGGTTCTCTCGATTTGACCATCCGTTTGGGGATGGTGACTGGTAGATAGCCGAACGTCGATCTGAGCCATTGCACAACATTTTTTCCAGAAGTTTGAAACAAACTGGCTGCCTCGATCAGAGACCAGAACCGAAGGGAAGCCATGTAGTTTAACCACGCCCTCCAGGAACACTTTTGCTAAAGTGGCTGCGTCTGGGAGGACTTTGAGAGGAATAAAATGGGCCATCTTCGAGAATAAGTCCACAACTACAAGGATGGTGTTGAACCCTTGGCTTGGAGGTAGATCAGTGATGAAGTCAAGGGAAAGAGTGTGCCATGGAACTGGAGGAATGTCCAATGGTTGTAGGAGACCAGGTGGTTTTTGTTTCTGTGATTTATTTTGTGCGCAGACACCGCAGGACTGAATATACTGACACCAGGTAGGTCACCAAAAGTTCTCTTTCACCTTAGCTAGGGTTTTGGCGATCCCAGGATGCCCTTCGATCAGTGAATCGTGATAGTTTGAAATAATATGCCGTTGTAATTCCTTCTTGGGTACATATAAAACGGTAGATGGTCCTTGATGGTATATTGTTCTCCTTGAGTTTGCCATGCGAGGTAGGCATCAGGACTCATTGTCTGTTGGATTTCTTTTCGTAGTTCTGCTTGTGTTAAGGCTGTCGTGATACCCAAGAGTTTGTCTTCAGGAATAATAGGTACTCGGTCTGGAGTTGTATATACCATTTCATCTATGCCCATTCGAGATAAGGCATCTGCCTTTCCGTTTCTGACTCCTGGTCGAAATGTGATTACATAATCATATTCGGTGAAGAAAAGGGCCCACCGTAATTGGCGCGAGGACTGGGCCTTGGCTGTTTTGAGATATTGCAGGTTTTCGGTGGTCTGTGATGACTGTAATGGTGTGGCTGGCCCCCAGAAGGTAGTGCCTCCAGACTTTAAAGGCGGATTTGATAGCCAGGAGTTCCTTGTTCGTGATGACATAATTAATCTCTGGAGGTGAGAACTTTTTCGACCAGAAGGCCACAGGATGTAGCTGGCCGGTTTCTGGGTCTCTACGTGAAAGGACAGCCCCCACTGCGAGACTGCACGCATCAGTTTCAAAGACATAAGGGAGGTCTGGACGACGATGTCGCAGGATTGGAGTGGAGGTAAACCTTTGTTTAAGTTCCTGAAAGGCTTCTTCTGCTTCTTCGGTTCAAGCAAACTTTTTATTGTTTTTTCGTAGTAGTACTGTGATTGGGTGCACAACCTGAGATAAGTCTGGGATGAACCGGCGGTAGAAGTTTGCAAAGCCCAGCATGCTTTGTACCCCTTTCAGAGATGTTGGTGAAGGACATTTCAGAATGGCATCTACCTTGTGCACGTCCATTCTGATGCCTCCTGGAGTAAGGATAAAACCAAGAAATTCTACTTCGGTGACATGAAAAAAGCATTTTTCAAGCTTTGCAAACAAGCAATGTTGACGGAGCTTGGTGAGGATGGAACGAACGTGCCTGACATGATCTTGTTCCGAGGCTGAGTATACTAAGATGTTGTCTATGTACACTAAGGCGCACACTTCAATTAACTCCCTTAAGATGTCATTCATGAAATACTGGAATGCCGCAGGAGCGTTGCATAACCCGAAGCGCATGACTTGATATTCAAACAAGCCGTGCTTAGTACGGAAGGCGGTTTTCCATTCATCTCCTTTTCTGACTCGGACCAGGTGGTAGGCTCCTCGAAGGTCCAATGTGGTATAAATCTGGGCATCTTTAACTTGGTCTAGCATCTCAGGGATAAGTGGCAAGGGGTAGCGGTTCTTCACAGTGATCTGGTACAATGCGCGGTAGTCAATACAGGTTCTCAAGTCTCCCTCCTTTTTCGGTATGAAGAACAAAGGACTGGCTGCAGGGGACTTCGAAGGACATATAAATCCGTTTACAAGCTACTGGTCTAAACAGGATTTCAAATGAAGGTTTTCTGGTTCTGTGAGAGCGTAGATCCTGCCGCAAGGGATTTGTGCACCAGGAACAAGGTCGATCTGACAGTCATAGGGCCTGTGCGGCGGCAATTTGTTGCCTTGGTCCTTTCAGAAAACATCCTGGAAATCATGGTATTCACTTGGCAAGGTATTAGTTGCTCCCAGGGTTGATACTGTCGCTCCGGGAGTCATGGGGATACAGATGTCACGTTTCTCCTTTTGGTAATAGCAGGCAGGGGAGCAGTCGCCGGGGAAGGTTAATTTTCGTGCCCGCCAGTCTATCAAAGGGTTGTGAGCAACCAACCATGGCATCCCTAGTATTAGCCTGAATTGAGGTGCCTTGATGAGAGCAAATGAAATAGACTCCCGATGTCCGTCCTGGCACAGCAAGGTTACCCTGGCTGTGCACTGGGTTACTGGTCCGGAAGCGATTTCTCTCCCATCCACGGTGGTTACCTTGTCCATAGTTGGCTTAGAACACAAAGGAAGCCCCATCTCTGCTGCCAGTTTTTGATCAATATAATTTCCAACTGCTCCGCTATCAATGTATGCTTCAACGGCATGCATTCTTGACGACTGTTGGTGGTTAATTAAGATCACTGGTATTGCAAAGTGCGAGGTCAGCAACTCTTTCTTCTCACTCGACAAACTGACCTCTACGTTTGTCGAGCTTGGTAGTTTTCCGATTCCTTAGCTTCATCCTTCTCTGTGGCCCGACTGTTCTTCTTGGGGGTTTTACTGGACAGTCCTTCAAGAAATGTCCTGGTTTCCCACAATACAAACAAAGTATTTAGTATTTTATTTATTTCTATAGCGCACCAGGCCCAGGGGCAACCGGGCGCTTAACTTAGTTACAACAAGATGAAGGCATGACAAGGCATGTGACAGAGTATTACAGGAGTATTACAAGAAGATTTACAAAATTTACAAAGTATACATTCAAGCGAATATAGATAAGGCAGTGATATACAGGATAGTTAATAATGGATGCAGAGTAGGTCAAAGTGCAAGTAGGGCAGTAAGCTGGTGTTAGCTGTCTTGGGAGGATAGCCAAGCTTTGGTAAGGTGTTTGAATTTCAGGAAGGAAGGTTCTGCTCTAAGGTCATTGGGGAGTGAGTTCCAAAGTTTGGCTGCCAGGATGGGGAAGCTGGTTCCACCTGATCTTTGGAGATTAAAACGCGGGATGACAAGGCAGTTGGCTTGGGCCGCTCTGCGAGGTCTGGTGGAATTGTGGAAAGAGAATCTGTTTGCCAGGTAACGAGGGGCTTTGTTGTGGAGGCATTTGTGTGTGAGAGCCAGGGACTTCAAGGAGATGCGATGTGGGATAGAGAGCCAGTGCAGGTTGCGCCTGGTGTCAGATATATGCTGGCGCCTAGGAATGTTAAGGGCCGCTCTGATCGCATTGTTTTGGACAATTTGTAGCTTGTTTAAGTTGCGGAGATTAGTACCTAGGTAGAGGGCATTACAGCAGTCGACCTTGGATAGTACGAGGGTCCTGGCCAAGGTTACGCAGTTGGCAGTGGTTAGGAACGGGCGACAGGCGGTGATGAGCTTGCAAGTATACGCTGCTGCAGATGAGACTGCGTTGGACTGTCTAGTCAAGGATAGGGTTGAGTCGATGTAAATCCCTAGGGTTTTCGTGTCCTTGGCAATAGGGATGGTGTTCCCATCAATGGTGAAAGACTTGAAAGCAGGGTCAAGTTTAGTGAGTTTTTGTGGTGAACCAAGAATGAGGAGCTCTGTCTTTTCATCATTTAGGCAGAGGCCGTGTTGGGCCATCCACGCTTGGATGACCTGGTAGATGGCGTTGATGGCGCGGGAGTCAATTGTGTAGTCTCCTGTGATGGGGATTAGTATCTGTGTGTCGTCAGCGTAATTGGTATACGTGACGCCCAAATGGTCCAGAATATCGAAAAGGGGTTTGGTAAACACGTTATATAACGTGGGCGAGACACAAGACCCTTGAGGCACACCACAAGAGACCGGAGCGGGTGGTGCGGCCGCAAGTGGGGAAAACACGCGCATAGATCTATTATCCAGGAAGGATCTGATCCAAGTAGAGGCATTTTCTGAGAAATGTGCGGCTGATTTGAAGTGATGGCAGAGAATTTTGTGATTGACAAGATCAAAAGCAGCAGAGAGGTCCAGGAGAAGTAATAACGCCAGTTTGCCTTTGTCTTTGAGCTCTTCGATCTGCGTTTGTGTCTTCTTTTGTACCGCTCTTGTTTTGTTAATGGAGGCGGTATCCCTCCAATCTTCATGGGTTCTACAGCATTTTCAGGTACACAGGGTGTGTTTTCCCTTGGTCGAACATACACGGTCCGAGGGTCCGTCTTTGACCGGTCTGCCTTTCGGTCCTGCAGCCGGTGGTCTAGCTGCAAGACCAGATTTATGATTTCTGCACAGTCTCTGGGTGGATCAACCACCTGGGCTAAGACGTCCTTTAATTCGCCTCGTAAGCCTCGATGGAATAACGTGGTTCTTTTGTTTTCTGGCCACCTGGCTTCGGCAACCAGTTTGTTGAAGTTAGCAATGTACGTTAACAAGTCCTGATTCCCCTGTCGGAGGGACAAGAGTTCATTGTCTACTGCTTGTTCCTGGGTATGGCGAGCAAAAAGTTTTTCCATTTCTCTCTGGAACCCCCCAAAGTCATGTAATAGAGGATCGTCATGGGTTACCAACGGCACCGACCAATCTGCTGCACTACCACTCAGGTATGATAAGACAAAAGCTACCCAAGCTTGGTCGTTTGGAAATCCTCCAGGCCTACAAAGAAAATTAAGGCGGCACTGATTGATGAATGCCGCATACTTCCGTGGGTCGCCTGAGAACCTTTCTGGTGGTGCCAGAGGCACTGTTCCAGGTAACGTGATCTGTACCAGAGTGGGTGGTATGGTGGGGTTTTGCATCGTTGGATTGCTTCCAGGTAGAGGCGTCTGTCCTGCGTGTGATTGCAAGTATTGCCTGCTAATCTCTTCAGTGCGTTGTTTGGTCACTATTAGGTCTCTCTGGGGGGCATTAATCTCTTGTCAGGCAGAATGAACCTCAGCACAAAGCTCTCCTAGTAAATGGGCCAATTGGTCCATTTCTGATGTCTCCATTGCGCCCAGGTGGATTTGTTATGGTATTCTTTGCGTTCTGTTACGCTCACCTGGTTTCCACAGGGACGCCACCCAGCCGGGTTACTCGCTGTTATGCTTCTCAGCTTTGCTCTGATGTGGTCTGCGGGGAAGGTTCTGCCTGAAAATACAGGAGGACTGTGTTCAAGACTGACCGACTGGGGTAAGTATCCTCCCTCCACCCCCGTATGATTTCAGTCGCTCTGGCGCCCTCTTCTCACCTTTTGGTAGAATTAGGCGTGCTCTCCATCCTGCCTTCTTTGCAGGGGCGCGTTGTCTTTCATGGGCGAGTGCGGTCCAGTTACTTCACTGACGCCGGCCCATTTGATATTGCTCAGGTAGTTCTTATTGCTGTTCTTTAGTTTTGTTGCTAATCTGCATGCCTTTCTTTGTTTAAAATGTCTCTTTTTTCTCACTTAGGTATGCAGAGCTTCAGTGTGGCGAACTGGCTTGGTTGAGCGCCGCTGGTAAATGATGGCGCATTAAGAGCGCTATGATGCGGTAAGTAAGCGCTATGCGCAGCGCTGCAATGTCTTGCCTTTGCTAACCTGTGTTTTCCTTCCTTGTAGGTCGTGTGTTCTTCAGAGCAAGTGGAATGGCCGGAGTGGTGCCAGCCGAGAGGCGACCAGCCAGGTAAGCCTTTTGAGCACTTTGTAATTTGTAAATGTCTCTACTGCTTTCTTTAATGTTGCCTCTATCTTCCTCTTTCAGGTCGTTCTGTCCGGGAGGCGTGCAGATTCGAGGAAGCGGTTCTCAGTAGCTGTGAGTGTTTAAAGATGAAGACTGCAGGTGATGCTGCTGCTAATGATGTTCCATTTTTCTCCTTGCAGGTTCTGCTTCTCCGAGGTTCGAGGGAATAGCTGGACACGGTGAGCGTCACGGTGCAAGCTGCAAAGTAACGCGTGTTGTCTTGCTCGGGTGTGGTTTAAATAGCCCCAACAAAATAGTCCAAGTAAAGTAGTCCCTAGTCTAAACACCCAAAACACTAGACAGCATAGCTTGGTTCTTAGGAACCAAGCAATGTGGATGCCTCCATGTTGGCTGACAATACAATAAAGTAGTTCCCAAGCACATTGTTTATCATGGTGTATGAGCCTGGCCCCATGAGGGCTTTTGAAGAGGATGCCAGGCTCTAGAGGCCTGAGTCCTGACTCCCCCTGGCCAATGGGTTTGCCAGAGGGGGTTTTGGGCGAGGGTCGTGACATTCTCAAAGCTCCTGACTACCACCAACCCTTCATTGTACAAACAGATGCTTCCAATATAGGTATAGGTGCAGTACTCAGTCAAACGGATGAGAAAGGTAGGGAGCACCCCATTTGCTTCATCAGTAGGAAACTGAAGGAACCTGAAACAAGGTGGGCAACTATTGAGAGAGAATGTTTTGCCATTATGTGGGCTTTGAAGAAGTTTAGACCATACTTGTATGGATTTACTTTCATCATTCAAACAGACCACCAACCCTTGAGATGGTTGATGCAAATGAAAGGGGAAAACCCAAAACTGCTAAGATGGTCAATCTGCCTCCAAGGGTTTGATTTTACCATTGAGCACAGGTCAGGATGTCACCACCAAAAGGCTGATGGTCTCTCTAGCATGTTTATAACAGACTAGAGGTAAGAGACTCATCCAGGAGTATATTAGATCCTCCTGTCCCTTAGTCTGGCGGGGCCAGTATTAGGGAGGATTATCATTCTATGGCTAATTTCCCTTACTTATAGAGTCCCCCAGCAGCTTTGCTGGATTTGAGGGTTTGTTTTTTTCTCCTGCAAAGAGTGAGACTCTTTTTCCCACTCTTAGGCATTATTGCTATGTGTGTTCTAGGCTATTTTTGTGTTTAATGTCTATGGGGTTTCTCTCACCTCCATAGGAACGATCATTATTCACATGTGTTACACAGCACCCTCCGTGCAGTGACACAGGGGTGTCGTAGCAACCCCCAAACATAGACTCCATACCTTGGGGCTGACTACTACCTCCCAGGGCATGTAAAGTCCCAATTGACTTTACTAGTCGATTTTTATGAACTAAACCAGTACAAACCTACTTACAATGGAGGTACTGGAAAGGGTTAATAGTTTTTCCCTTATGTTCATTTTCAAAAGGGTACCGTACAGTCCCTCTCTCAGATGTTTCTGGCTGGTGGCAGTGGTTACTACCGTAAATATTAATCCGCAAGTATTTTCCTATGGGATTTTCACATTGTTCGAGGCTACCACATTTTCTGACAGCCTCTAACATACCGACGGTGTATTTTAATATTAACTTTACTCCGGTAGGTTTTATTTGCCAGAACTTTGATATAACTTCTTTCTTGTGTCTTTCTCTAAACTCCTAACCCAGGTCGGGGATCCTTTGTTCGTCCTTTTGGTGGGCTTCTGCCAAGAAGCCCTCATTCGGCACCACTGAGTCTGGGGTGGGTCCATTGTGTGCAAGGGGGAGTAGGACCCCTGGACGGGGTTGCCTCAGCAACCCATGTCACACTCTATCCTGATAGGCTGGCGGGTCTCCTGCCAAGATGACCACTCCACTGTGTGAGTTACAGCTAGGCTGTATGAATGGGGATCATTTTGCATAAAAGCAGGGTCCTGAGAACTGGAAGAGACTGATGTACTGCCTTGCTTAAACTGGTTCACAAACTTAGGGTAAGTGTTGCTAGGGGGTGTAAGAAGATATTTCTGTATAACTTGTGCTTTCCCTCCCTTGTGAGAAATTGCTAGAGTGCCATTTGTGTTTGGTTTTCACTGTGCCGGTTTTGCTCAGTTTTCACTCTCGCTCAAACTTGTCTACAATTTAACTAGGGAGTTGTGCAAACTTTCTTTGATCAAATTTAACTTGCTTTAAGACCTGTGATAACTAGAAGTGTATAAAATAAACATATATATTCTTTTTAATATAAAGCTTTGGTCAGTGTTTCCTTGTTCCATAGTACTGAAGGCCTATTGTGTAAACCCTGAATACAGCTCATCTCCCTCTTGAGATAAGTATGACTGCTCAGCCACAGCTTCCAACTAATCCTTGTGGTACAGACTGATACCAAAGGGGATTTATTGCGCTCACCTGTAGTCTTAATCTTATGTAGTGCTCCCAAAGGAAACTGTACAGGATTCTGCCTAACAGGGGCATAAAAGGCTGCTGCAGGAGGGAGTCACAGTAGGAAGACGCTGGAGCTGGAAGGTCGACAGCAGCTGTAGGAGAAGAAACAGGACTAGAGGCTGGCAGTTCACAAGGAAGTGTGACCACAGAGGGGACACCGGAGCAAAGAGCAAGCAAATTTCACCTGCAGGCTCTGAGCTGGTCCTGTGTTCACAAACCCTATCTGGCGGTGGCTGCAGTGGAAGAGACTGAAGAAAGCTGGCAATCTTTCCAGGTGCGCCTCATTTTCGTGAATGCAGAGTCCTGTGTTTTACCCCTGGTCCGTGTGCAGAAGCAAGCCAAGGAAAGTTGGAGGGAGGAAGACTCTCCTTTAATGAGGCCAGATTCAAAACAGCTGTGATGAAGAAAGGTGTGGATCCAGAGAGTGCCTGTGTTAGCAGTAGCAGAGGAAAGGAAGTTGGGAAGCAAAGGCAAACCGCAGCCGCTCTAAAATTGGACCCAGTAAATGAAGGACCGTAACTACAGAACAGCAGAAACTCCTTGCTGATAACTGTAACCAGCCTAACTTCATTTGCGCTGAAGGTAAAGAGTGTGAAAGTCTTCGTAGTTGTGGAAAGTCTTGTCAAACAAAGGGAAATGTATCACACGCTTACCCAACATTAAATGAAGTTTTTGCATGTGAAGAAGTCTATCTTTTCCCATTGTTAATTCGAAATCATTAACCAGAGCAGTCGTGTGTCTTCTTTTAACAAGGAGAACGGTAGTGGTAATGAACACATAAGCAGTAGCAGACTTTCCCATTTCAGTTGCAAGGAAACATCCCTTGAGAGAGGCCGCGTATGCAATATTCTGTTTCCCGATCATTGTTAAACACGAAAGCTGTCGCTGTAAAAGTAAATGAAAGTAGCAAGCTGAAGGAACAAGTTACTTACCTGTAACTATGGTTCTCAAGCATGGGTCTGGCATGGATTCACATGCTCATGAATATTCCTCATTGTCAAGCCGGGAATCCTCAGTAAAAGAAAAAACTTTCACTTTCACTTACAAACTGTATTTCTCCTCTAAACCAATCACTGACCTCTAGGTTATACTGTCCCTAGCTAATGATTTTGCTATCCCTAAGCCCCTCCTCTCGCAACCATCTTCAGATTTGGTAAGCACGCAAAGTGGCAGTATGACCAAGAAGAGCCGCAGAGAAGAAGGCGGGAGCGTTTGCATGTATGCCAGACCCATGCCGGAGAAGAACAAGTTACTCTCTTACCTGGTAACGTTCTTTCGATGGGATGGTCCGACGACGTATTCCATATCTATGACAGTAATCACCACAGCTGTGCTGCTTCGGTAAATCTTTAGGCGTCTGCGTCCTGCGTCGATGACGCCGATACGCCGCCCTAGAGGACCTCCTCCGACGGCCGACGTCACTGGATGTTATATGTAGGATGCACGACGCCCGTAGCCTCAGTTGTAGTTTTTTCCCCAGAACGTGTGGCACCAGTCTTCTGCCAGTCTGACCACACAAAGCCTTGCGGAAACGTAATCTGCAATCGCATAAGAAATTCTGTAGCGGGGAAGGCAGGGAGGGAGCGATATGGAATAAGTCATCGGACCATCCCATCGAAAGAACGTTACCAGGTAAGAGAGTAACTTGTTCTTCGAGGGGATTGGGTTCTCAGACGTATTCCATATCTATGACAGACTCACAAAGCAGTACCAATGCAAGGAGGTGGGAAAAAAATGTAAGAAATTTAGAATGCCCAATCAAATTGCGGAGTAAAGGACCGCCTTGCCAAAGGCCAGATCCTGCCCCCGGATGGAATCGAGGGAGTAGTGACGTACAAAAGTATGTATCGAAGCCCAGGTGGCTGCATCACAGATGTTACGAATAGGAACACCCCTCTATAGGGCAGTAGAGGCAGCCATACCCCTGGTAGAATGGGCCGGTAAGCCGACCGGTGGGTCCTTACCCACCAGGCGGTAACACTCAGAGATAGCCAAAATAATCCAGCGAGACGAAGTCTGTTTCGTCACAGCTTGTCCCAACCGCTTTCCAGCGTAACCAATGAAGAGTTGATCGTCCACTCTGACCCGGGACATGCGTGAAATATAAAAGCTTAACGCTCTCCTAGGATCAAGCCTATGGAGCCTCTCGTCTTCCTTACCAGGATGTGGAGGAGGATAAAACGCCAGAAGAACAACCTTCTGGCCTAAATGAAATTCCAACACCACCTTCGGAAGAAAGGAAGGACGAACTCCAAGGACAACCCTGTCCTTATGAAATACAGTGAAGGGTGGCTTAACTGAAAGTGCCTGTAACTCACTCACTCTGCGAGCGGAAGTGACGGCAACCAAAAATACAGTTAACAGTCTCAAAGGGCATGAATGCAAATGCTCAAACAGAGCACCCATCAGAAACTTGAGAACAAGGTTCAAATCCCAACCGGGCACCTGGAAAGGTGACGGAGGAAACACATTAGTGAGCCCTTTCAGTAACTGAGAAATTAAAAGAATTTTAAAATAGGAACACTCTTCAGACGAGCGCTTAAATATGGACAGCGCCGCCAGGTAACCTTTAACGGTACCCTCTTGCAGGCCCCTGTGGGCCAAAGAAAGCAAAAAATACAGAACTACAGGAATGTCACATGAAAAAGGATCCACATTCTTAACCCTGCACCAGTCGCAGAACTTACGCCAACGGCAACGGTAGAGGGACTTTGTTGCTGGCAGTCTGGCCGAGAGCAACACCTCCATCACGTCTTCAGGGAGGTCCCAATCCTTATACCTCAACCTTTCAGAAACCAAGCGAGAAGGTTGACGGATCTGACCTCTGGATGGAGAACCTGACCCCCCTCCCGTGAGAGCAGATCGTCTTGGTAGGGAAGACAACGTGGAGGGCAGATGGACGAGTCGAGAAAGTCCAGGTGCTACGTCCTCCGGGCCCACGCCGGAGCAATGAGGATCATCCGGGAACCGAACCTCTGTAACCTCCGCAGCACTTGCGGAATGACGGGGACTGGAGGGAACGCGTACAGCAGTCGGAATGACCACTCCACCACGAACGCTTTCGGAGGAAATTCCCGCGAGCAGAACCTCTCGCACTTCCGGTTGACACTGGAGGTGAAGAGATCCACTTGAGGGGTCCCCCAAAGGGCGAAGTTCTCCAGGAGAATCTCCTGAGCCAGCTCCTATTCCTGAGAGATCGCGCTCTGCCTGCTCAGAGCGTCCGCCGTCTCGTTTTCATCTCCGGCCAGATGAACTGCCGAGATCGAAACTTCCTGCTGGATTGCCCAGAACCAGAGCTGCATCGCCTCCATGCACAGAGGAAGTGATCCTGCCGCCCCTTTTTGTTGAGGTAGTGCATGGCCACCGTGTTGTCCCTCAGGATAAGGACATTCTTCCCTCGCACAGTCGGCAGAAAAGCATTTAGGGCTAGCCTGACGGCCCTCAGCTCCAACAAATTGATATGGAGTCTGGACTACGACAGAGACCAACGACCGCTGACTGTCAACTCGTTGGTATGAGCTCCCCATCCCGTGAGGGATGCGTCTATCACGATCGTCACCTCCGGCCAGGGTAGCCAAAATGGAACCCCCTTCATCAGATTATCTTCGACGGCCCACCACAGAAGGTCCTGGGCGACCGAGGACGGCACCTGAACAGGGTCCGACATCAAGCCGGAGGACTGAGACCACTGGAGCTTGATTACCCATTGCAAAGATCTCATCCGCAACCTGGCCCCCGGCACCAGAAGAATGCAGGATGCCATGAGGCCGAGCAATCTCAAGAACTCGAACGCTGGGAGACTCTGGGCAAGCTGAAACTTGTGCACCATCTGCTGAATGTGATGAGCCCTCGTCTGGGGAGGAAAACACTGCCCCAAGGACGTGTCGAGCACTGCTCCGATGTACTGGAGCCTCTGAGTTGATGTCAAATGGGACTTCTTTAAGTTGAGGGAGAAGCCCAGCTTGTGGAGGGAGAGGCAAGTGACTGACAGATGATCCAGAACTTGCTCGGGAGAGCGTGCTCTGATCAACCAATCGTCCAGGTAGGGGTAGATGTGAATCCCGACGTAAAAAGGCCTTGGCTGTGAAGCCAGCAGAGCGGGCTGCGCTCCTCTATCCACCAATGTGTGGTATCCTTTAATTAGTAAACAGCTTTCAGCCAAGATATAAGAAATCACATACTCTGTGCGTTTTTATCCAATGTGACTGGATTCTATTAAATGGATTTATGAGATTAATAATCTCTGTCAATGCAGGTGCCTATAGGGATGGCCAATGCGTGAATAGACATGAATCCCCCCCTTTCCTGAGGTGCGCTGCCACCACTACCATGAGCTTGGTGAAAACCCTCGGGGCGGAAGTCAATCCGAACGGCAGGACCCGAAAGTGAAAGTGCGAGTCGCCAACCGCGAACCACGGGTACTTCTTGTGCTTTGGATGTATCGGCACATGAAAATAAGCATCCTTGAGGTCGAGAGACACCAACCAGTCCTGAAGTTGAAGGGCCTGGAGGACTTGAGAGAGAGTAACCATCTTGAACTTGTCCTTCCTGAGGAGTTTGTTCAAACCGTGCAAATCCGTGATGGGTCTCGATCCCCTGTCTTTCTTGGAAATCAAAATATAAGGGGAATACCATCCCTTGTTCCTCTCGCTACAGGCACCAGTTCTATGGCGCCTTTCTCCAGCAGGGATTGAATTTCCTGCGCAAGGAGCGAATCTGGGCTCTTCAAAGAGAGATTCCCTGGTGGATTGTCTTGAGGCCTCTGCCGGAAAGGAAGACAGTAGCCGTGGGTTATGATCTTGAGAACCCACACATCTGAAGTAATGGCGCGCCACTCTGCAAGATGCTGCGCCAGCCTTCCTCCAACCGGCGAACCATGGGACATGGCCTCATGACTGAGCTGAAGCGGCTGCATCGTTGCCTGAGTACAAAGAGGCAACAGCCTGAGCGGCCTTGGCATCTAGAGTACCTTGTTTTCCACCTCTGGCACTCCTACGGTGGCCCCTTTGACTGGCAGCTCCTCTCGCTTTACCAAAGGATGAGTAATAACGAAAGGAACCTCCCCTCCATTGCTGTCCCCTAGGACGAAAAGGCGGAGGTTGTTGAACTGCAGCGCCCAACGACTTCGCTGCAGCTTTTGAGGTCTGCAACCTCTCAAGGCTATCGTCAGCCTTGCTGCCAAAAAGATGTTCCCCGTCAAAGGGCATGTTGAGGAGCCGGGCCTGCACATCAGGAGCAAACCCCGACTTCTGCAACCACGCAAACCTGCGTATCACGGTGCTCGCCGCCATGGACCGGCTGACGCAATCTGCCATGTCCAAACCCGACTGAAGGCCTCACACATGGCATCCTTGCCATCCTGAACCATGGCAAGGAAACCATCCCGTTCGTCCCCTTCAGGAATATGTTCAGCCGCTAAGGAAACACAGTTCCACAGAGTGTGCGTGAAACGTGACAAGGCACATACGGAGTTGGCCGCCTGAAACGCCATACCCCCTGAAGAAAACACTTTCTTCGCCCAGCCATCAAAACGCTTGTCGTCCCTATCAGGAGGGATGGTAGGATACGACGCCTGCTTTGCCGGGGCCGTTGCCACCTGCACCACCAAACTCTCCGGAGTGGGGTGCTTGGACAAGTAGCAGGGTTCGCTACTGGCTGGACAATATTTTCGCGGCACTGCCGGGAAACTCTCCGGAGCACTCCAAGCCACCGCCACCCTCCTCTGTAGAGCCATATGAAACGGCAGCACCGGGTCAGTTGGTGGACCAAGGTCGAGGATATCCGTAAGGTCATCCTGAAGAAACTTCCCCGGGGGAGCAGACCATCCCAAGTACTCGGTGACCCTCGACATAAGGCGCCGGTACGAGGAGTCGGCATGAGTGCCAGGCTCAGGCCTATAAAACTCCACCTCCAGAGAGGTGTCCAGCCCACTAGCATCGTGCAGGGACTGCCTCAGGTCCTCAAATTGGCTATGGCCCGAGAGAAGCTCGTCTGGCACCGTATTAGGAACCATGCCATCATCAGAGCCCTCATCCACCTCTGAAATAAACTCAAGATGGCGGTAAGAAGGCACAGAATGAGAACCAAAGCCATGCTTGACCTTGGCCAGAGCCTTTCTAGGGGGTTCCACTGAGCCTCGGGGTACCCCCGTCGATACAGCCTCGAAAGGCGTCGAGGGCATCGAGTGAATCAGCGTCAACGCTGAACGCGGCGGCGGCGACAGCATTGATGGCGCTGACACAGGCCTCGAGGCCGGAGCCCCGAGCGTGTCCTTCGACAGCCTGGACGCCGATGGCGCCGACGACTTCTTCGGAGGCGGCGCCTCGAAAGAGTCTGTCGACAACCTCGGCGTCGAAGTCTTCCTTGAAGACATCACAGGTTCACACGGTCCCGAGCGTGTTGAGGACCGGGACCTGGACCGGGCATGACCAGAACGATTCCCCTTGTCCGAGCGGGACCTCTCCCGCGAATCGTGCCGACCACCCGAGCCCGTAGGCGTGCGAGCGGTGTCTCTCGACCGATCACGACCGACCCCACTCAGAGGCGCGGACGGACCGGTGCCCTGCGATTCGAGAATCGCTAACATTTTCTTCCTCAAGGAAGCCCATTCCTCCGGCATCGCCTGCTTGGTAGGGTAATCGACCCGCCGACAGGCAGAGTCTTCGGAAGAGGACGGGGAAGGCGACCGATGACGGCACTTCCGGAAGTACCTCGAAGAGGCAGAGGAGTGGCGGGACCGACTCCGGGACCGAGACCCACTGGACTTCCGACGACGCGGAGAGTCGCCTCTCGAATCGTCCGTCGAAAGCCCTGCAGACCTTGAATTCCGTGGCTTAGACACCTTACCTACCTTACCTAGGCTTTAGATGTGAGCGACTGGCAGTCGACACAGTCATCCGTGTCATGGGCCTCCCCGAGGCACCAGAGGCAGGCGTCGTGCGAGTCCGTTGTTAAGATGAATTTCTGAACTCTGTCCTGGAGGGGCAGAGGTTCAGAAGGCCAGCCTAGTTTCTTGGAACAGGGTAACCTCTGGACAAGCCAGACCAGTCAAGGTAGCGATCGCGGCGGTCAAGACTAGGTCTCAAGAGGGGTGAGGGTGACTGAAAGCCCGCAATGAGCACACAAAGCAAGGACACTTAGAAATCACTCCAAGCAGGTGTTATATTAAAAATATAGACACATTTGTTACAAGGCCTTTGTAATATTGACCATAGTAAAGAATCACGATAAAACTCAAGTAAACCAACACATCACAATCAAATACAATATATATACAATTACCGAAGGATCTAAAGAGTTAGAAGCACGAAATATGCAGACCACCTAGATGGGGAGGAAAACAGGCAATGCAAGTAATCGTTTAGACCCAGTTCGCCTTCAGAGGTCACCTAACTAGAAGGAAGTCCGAGCCCTACGAAGAGTGGAGCCTTGAGCTCAAAAGTACCTGCACACGCTGGTGCCCAAGGGCCAAGGGGAGTCTCTTCAAGGAAATCAGGCAGTTCAGAGCGGTGACCAAAGGAGGGCGAACAGATCTCCACTACTCAAGCGCGGCCTCCACTTGTGGGCAGAAGCAGAGCGCGAGTGCGAAGAAGGTGTGCTGTTTAACACAGCGAGGAAAAGCTACAGGCTACTGCAGGAGTGCGACCGGTTCCTAGCGTTGCTACTCACCGGTCCCCGATGCAGGCAGACCCATGCTTCTCTGCGTCAGTTTCAGTGCTGGCAGGTTCAGGTATGAGCAGGGGACGTCTCGGCATCGTGTAGATTCCACGGCAGCAGAAGTTAGAGTTGAGGATGTCCCAAACACAGCGAACCCGCACATTTTGTTACCACAGCAGGGCAACGAAGCGGCCATGTGTATTTCAGCCCAATGTACACTTCTCACTTTAGACCTGGGAATGGCAAGTGTACGAATCGTGTGAGAGTGCTAAGGACTCGGAATACAACACAACCTGACGGCGGTAACAGATCAAGACTCCTGTGTAGGCTGGTCAGTCCACTGGATGGCCCAGAGACGTTTCTGAAGGCTTACGTGCAGGAGATGAAGATGCCGAGAATAGTTGTTCCCACTATTCCAAAGGGTTGAAGTACCAGTACAGGCCTTCTCGTTCGATCAGAGGCAGAATGGTCTCACAGGGCAACAGCAGTGCAGAGGAGCAGTCCTTCCGCGGGTCACCAGCGATTCCTCGGTTCAGC
Organism: Ambystoma mexicanum; assembly: GCF_040938575.1. Lineage (NCBI taxonomy): Eukaryota > Metazoa > Chordata > Amphibia > Caudata > Ambystomatidae > Ambystoma > Ambystoma mexicanum. The sequence goes on from NC_090940.1 coordinate 437,515,270, forward strand.
CTCTTAGTTGCAGGATACTTGGCTCCTGTATCTGTCGTTCGTGAGAACTCAGGAGATCGACATGGTAGCAGTGTTTCCAGCCTCCTCTTATCCAGAGTTCCCTTCGCGCCAAAACGGAGAGGTCCCAATGGGAGATCTGCTCACAAAACACTCACACCATACGTGGACCTATCACGTACCACGGTGGTCCCAGGCATTCAAGACACACCAGACTCTCTGGCACCCAGGATGTGTATTGGGACCAGACATCCCAGCCCACATCCTGGAGGCACACACAAGGCCTGTAGAAGCCCGCGAAAGCATCTGTGTTTCGCGGGAAAGTACATGCCCAAATAAGGAAGGCCCCGGGTCGGCTCGACCTGGGGAAGGTGAAGGGGGCAAGACGGTCAGCGGGCAGGACAAAGAGCCTTGTGGTCTGGCCATTTTGGAAGCCAGGCCACCATTTTGGGCTAAGCGCGAGAAACGCGCTTAAACAGGCAAAAGGAGCTCAAAACACAAAGAAACGATCGCTGCCACCAGTCCCGTCCGTGATTCACTTGCACCGTTCGTTAACAATCCAAAGAGAGTGTCTAGGACCTGTAGAGTGACTAGAGACCCAAGAGAGCAGTAACTTAGCTTACAGTGCCCTCTTGTGCCATGTTGCGCGAAAGCTGCAACATGATAAAAGAACTACGGAAAACAACGCCACAGGGCCGTGAGGATAACAAGAGTTCGCTGAAACACAAACGTAGGCAGCGCCAGGAAGAATGCCCGGCTCCCTCCCGAATATAGCCTTGAAGCTTAGCTGCAGGGCATTTAATCATTTCACAGCTGCCAGCCAGTCTCGTTATATGGTAGAATATGTTAGAATAATACAGCTAAAGGCTTGAATTATGCTTTTCTTACGGCCCCCCTTTGCTGAGCCCGCTAGAACATGTCGGCTCCCAGGACGCGAATAGCACCTTATAGATAGCAAGGTCCGGAATGCAACTCCCCCCCGTATGTAGTTCGCTTCCAAGAACAGAAGCGCTGTGTTCTATTCAATAACCGAAAGATGCCTTCGCACTCACAAATTACAAATTGTTACTAGAATAGATGTTTGAAGGTGTCATAGTGGTCGGAGATGTCCATCATCACACCAAGTTCAGAGAAACCCAATAAAGGGGGTGTTAAACATGTCATAGCTGATTGTTTGATATGCATTTTGTATATATGTAACTGATGTACGTAATTCGCTCTCTTGCGTCCCTCGAGGTCTAGAGATACACGCCGCGGGGCGTGAGACCGAGTTGGCCAACTGAGACTTTTGCTTTGCAATAAAACCCTAGCTTTGGGAATACAACCTCGTGTCTGGCGTCTCTATCGTGTGTGGTGACCCGCCTTGTTTCCATAGAGGTCAGGGTCCCCTAGGGGCCCCTTTCAAGATGGCGCCCGAATAGGGACCCTCCCCCACTTGTTCCATCGCGTAACGTTGTAATTGAGAAAGGCAGAGAACGGCGAGGACGGGACGATCAAGAGGTGTTCGGGGCGCCCTGTAAAAGTGATGAGACTCCTTTGCAGATCTGCACACATCTGATCCCTGATCGACATGCCTGGCTAGAGAACAAGGAGGCGAGGGTCCTGAAATGAGGCGGAAGCCAAGAAACGCAGACATGACGTCCTTTGGTGCGTCAGTATACAGACGACTTGATTTATCAGGTGAGTGATTCCCCGATTCAAAGCATCCTGATATTGGTTGAGGGTTGACTTTGCAAAATCAAATGCCCTAGGTAAGGTTGATTATCCAGGGGGAAGGTTGAAACATGCCTGGGGTATTGTCCACCCTAGCAGGGTTTTTCCGCTGTGGTAGTCAATCTTTGGAAGATGGCCAAAGTGCACCACCTGGGGGGAACGCCGGCGTATGAGATGTATGTGAAGTATGGAGTGGGTGCGATAATATTCAGTGAAACTTGGCATAGGCAAACCAGAAAGCAACAAGAACATCAGTGGCCGATTAATGGTAGTTTTGAGATAGCGAGGATAGACAACCTGGAAAGGGTTTTGATAAGAAAGAAAGCGTGTCCTGCAGCATTTGAGACTATTAAAGACTGGAGAAAGGAAGCAATGCTCCGATTTAAAAGCAGAGCAAAGCATGCGCGCAGGCATAAATCAAAAGGTGAGGTAGCGGAAGAAAAAGAAGAGGAGGAGTGGACTGAGAGTAAAGAAGGGCAGGCAGGCGTGACCAGTTGAATATAGAAAAGATATACCCACAACGAGAATTACACATAGCAGATACATTGATACAAAATATATTGACCCATACAAAACGAGGCCCAAGATTAAAAGTAAGACCAGACACGTCAGTAGCTATTGCCCAGACCCCGCCCGTAGCTCAAGCTCCCCCTCCGGTAGCTCAAGCCCTCCCACAGCTACAGACCGCGCACGTAACGCTTCCTATTAGCCAACTAGGCCCACAACAGACACTCCCTGTTCCCATTGTCCCATCCGCACCTCCCGCCTCAGGCACAGACTTGGTACCGTCCGTTCCTCCCGGGGTTTAAGTTGAAACCGCGGGGGCAAGAGGCGGGACTGACCAACGGGGGTGCACGAGGGTAACCCGCAGCGCAATCAGCAAAGAAAGGAAGGTGGAATTGCAGCAACAGGCAGAGATGTATATAGACAGGAATGATGGGACGGAAACATTGGCTTCGATATATGACTTCCGTAGAAGCAACGAAAGACAGGTAGTGTTGGAATGCATGGGTGAATATTTGGTGGAGAAATTGAAACAGCTAATTGGGAAATTACCGCTGCAGCGATTGTTAGATTTGAATGCATTAGCACTCTGTAGGGAGAGGGATGAAGAAGTGAGAGAACATGTGTATAGACTTTTTGAGCTTAGAGATGAATTAGATAATGATTATGTCGAAACGTCTACTGCACCTATCAAAGTGTTTGCTACACCTGCATACAGGAGTAGGGATATCGTGAGACTTGGGAAGGGGGAAAAGGGGTCGCATAATAAACGGCAGCAATTACCATCGCCGGGGCAGAAGGAGATGGTGAACGAATTATCGTTGCTAAAACAGGTGGGGCAGACTTGAAAGAATGTCTAATAAGAACACAGGTACTATTGCAGCAAGTAGTAGGACATAATAGAGGGCGAGGGAACGCACAAGGAAGGAGTAGTTCGAATATGCATGGGGGAACAGTGGGACCGAATCAGTGTACCTATTGTAAAGAGGAAGGACATTGGCGAGCGCAATGCCCGCATCTACAGAATAGAAATGGGTCTTATCAGAGGAGACAGCATAGAGGACACCCAGGAGCGAATGGACCAAATACGAATAGTATGCAGCAGCATCATAATAACGGAGGTAATCAAAACCAAGGCCAAAACCAAAATGCCCCAAACCAGAGTCGGGGACAGCAAAATCAACAGTATGGAAATCAGAGAGGGGGAAATAGAGGGAAGAGTGGAAATGTTTTCGATACACAGCCAAACACGTATTACAGTAATAGTAATGATTACACATCGGACAATGTGTTATTTCCCCAATAGGACCGCCCAGGACAGGGGTCGGAACCAGTGTCTATTCCCGTGAATCAGAGAGGACTACGTAGAAATGAGAGTCGGGAATGAGGAGCACCGCTTTCTTGTAGATACAGGAGCACAGAAGTGTTCAATAGACCATCACTTGGTTCCGGAAATACCAGTGTCAGGGCAAAAGAATATTTCCGTAGGGTTCGCAGGTACACCAGTCATAAACCCAGTGTCCAAACCAGTCCCAGTTACCATAGGACCATTTACTGAACATTGTCCTTTCCTTCTAACAGAAAATTGTGTAGAAAATTTGTTGGGATTAAATTTGTTGAAAAAACTAGGTTCTGTTATACATTGCACGGCAGACGGTGTGTTTCTAACGATATGGCCACACGATGCCCCTGTGTCAGAATTCATGTCTGAAGCTTTACCAGGGGAGCTAAGTAAAGTACCAACCTGTATATGGGCAATGCATGACAACGATGTGGGATGTTTAAAGATAGAGCCAGTAAAGATTATTTTGAAAGACGGTGTTACCCTACCGCAAATACCCCAATACAAAATTTCGGTTGAAGGTGAGAAAGGATTGAAGAGTATTGTTACTGATTTGGTGAAATTAGGGGTAATCGAGGAAATCACAGGCAGTACATGCAACAGCCCGTTTCTTCCGGTTTATTAAAAAGGAGGTAATGAGGTACCATACCGTTTCATAATTGATCTACGCGCATTGAATAAGGTAGTAGATAAGCAATTTCCTCTAGTGCCAGACGTCACTACAATATTGACAATAATACCTGTTTCAGCAGAACATTTTAGTGTAGTAGATTTGAAAAATGCATTCTTTAGTATTCCAGTGGACAAGGACAGTAGATATTCGTTCGCGTTCACATTAGGAGGGTGATCATTTACATTTACGCGGATTCCACAAGGTTACAGGGAAAGTCCAAGTATTTACAGTAGAGCATTAAAAGAACAGCTAGACATGCTGGAATTACCCATGGGCTGTGTACTTTTGCAATACATAGACAATCTATTGCTGGCTGAAGATACAGAGGAGATTTGTAAAGAAAGCACTGTATTACTACTGTTACACCTAGCGGCACATGGCCATAAAGCTACTTTGAAGAAATTTCAGTATAATCGAAAGGAGGTGGCTTATTTGGGCTACCTACTTTCAAAAGGAGGGAGAAGACTAACGCCAGAACGCATAGAAAGTATTTCTTGTATGCCTATTCCAAAGACACAAAAAGGAGTCAGAGCCATAATAGGTATGGCTTCATATTGCTAACAATGGATTGGTAATTTTGCATTAATTGTGAAACCATTAGTGAATTTAACTAGAAAGGATGCATTTATACCTTTGCAGTGGGATGAGGAATGTCAAAGAGCATTTGATGGATTGAAAACTGCATTATGCTCGGCTCCAGTTTTGGGTACGCCAAACTATGAGAACATTTTTAGACTATTTGTGTGTGAAAGTGAAGGATGTGCAATGGCGGTTTTGACACAGGAACAAGGTGGAAGAAATAGGCCGTGCGGCTATTTTTCTTCTGGGCTGGACCCTGTAGCGCGCGCACTACCACAATGTTTGCGATCTGTCGCGGCGGCTGCTGCGTCAGTGAAACAAACGGAAGGGATGGTATTGGGGCACACTTTAATTCTGATGGTGCCACATGCCATAGACGTTCTATTAAACAGGACACAGACGCAACACCTTACCTCTGCTAGATTGACAAGATATGAGATTATCTTGTTCGTGCCCCATATCCAAATTATGAGGTGTAGCGCTTTGAATCCTGCAGAATTAATGCCACTGACCTTAAAAGAAATTGGGAAGAATGAATCACCCCCTCACGATTGCTTAATGGTCACTGAGGATGAAACCAAGGGAAGAGTTGATTTAAGTGATATTCCATGGAAAGAGCCAGATGGAGAGTTATTTTGTGACGGCTCATGTTTTAAATTACCAGATGGCACGACAACTGCCGCATACGCTATCACTACCCTAGAGAGTGTTGTAGAAAGCAAAAAAATCCCCTATAGTTCAGCACAAGCCGCGGAAATAATAGCATTGACCAGAGCCTGCGAGATTTATGAAAATTTGAATGTGAATATATATACTGATAGTCAGTATGCTTTTGGAGTGGTTCATAACTTTGGTCGACTCTGGGCTGAGAAAGGGTTTCTGATATCACATGGTGCCAGAATTCAACATGGCCCTTTGATTGTACGATTGCTGTCTGCACTCACGTTTCCAAAGCGCCTAGCAATAGTGAAATGCGAGGCACATAAAAAAGTAACATGCAAAGTAGGAGAGGGAAACGCGTTTGCAGACAGAATTGCGAAACAAACTGCCACTGATTTGAATACCAAGATGATGACGGTTCAGACAGAGGAAGTACCCTGTATGATAGAAGATGGAGTTGCGACTGTCAAAGAAATGCAGGCCAAGGCTACGGCCGATGAAATACAGGGATGGGCAGAGGGATCTGCTGAGTTGGATCTGGATGATTGTTGGGTGGACAAGGGAACTAGAAACTGGATGTTGCCAAATTCATATGTGACTGCAATGGTCACAATGGCCCACAGCCCTACGCACATCTGTGCCAAAAAAATAATACAGCACCTTTCTACAGGCAGAATGTAAACATAAAAAAGAATGCAGAGAAGTTGGTGCAGAACTGTATCATGGGTTTACAACAGAATGTAGGAAAGGGAACAGTGACTCCAACAGGCAGTTTTGGCCCGCCCTCCATGCCATTTGAGGTAATCCATTTTGATTTCATAGAGATGGAGAGGTGCCAAAACTTGAAATACGTCTTGGTGGTGATCTGTGCATTCATTAAGTGGGTAGAGGCATATCCTTTGAAAGATTGCACAGCAATGAGTACGGCAAAAGTAATGTTGAAGGAGTACTTTTCCAAATTTGGCTTTCCCCGGGTCCTATGGTCTGATAATGGACCGCATTTTGTGGGTGCAGTGGTATTACAGATATGTGCTGGTCTCCAGATTGATAAGAGATTTCATAGTTCAAGGCATCTGAGTTCTGCCGGTCTTGTGGAGAGGCACAACGGGATTCTTAAATCAAAGATTAGCAAGATTTGTGCGGGAAGCAAGTTGAGTTGGGTGGATGCATTACCAATAGCACTATTATGCATGCGTACCTCTGTACAGGCTAAAACTGGGCTCTCCCCGTACGAAATCGTAATGGGGAGGCCGGCAAATGTTTGGTGCGCACCTCAGCCAAAACAACTTAGTGAGATAGACCATCCTGTGCTTAGTACTTATTGTGACCTTTTAATGCAGAAATTGTGTTTGATTCATCAGCAGGTGCAGGAGGCATTACCAGTGAGATACACCGGTCCGGGGCACGCGCTGGAGCCAGGAGATTGGGTGCTGCTAAAAAACTTTGAAAGAAAGTCATCATTAGCACACAGATGGCACGGGCCCCATCAAGTACTTTTGGCGACGCAGATGGCAATACGGGTGGATGGAAGGAAGTCGTGGATCCATGCCACCCATGCCAAGAAGATTCCAACTGCACTGAAAGTCTTGCCTGACACTGATGACCGGAAAGAGACAGCGGTCCCAGAAACGAAAGAAACTGTTGCCAGTGAGCAGCCACCTAATCTGCCAAAACGAGAAGTGAAACTCGAAACAAAGCCTGAGACGATTGCCAAAAAGGGGGAAGGGCAAAGAGTGCCCCAATGTTGCCCAGCAGAATCGACATCACTGCTGACCGACGCGAAATCTGCCTTGCAGATACCAGCAAAACCAAATCGTGTACCCCTTTGCTGCCCACCAGCACTTGCCAGCACGCCAAAAAACGGATCTGCATCATTGGCACGGTGCACAACAGCACCTGCAGTAGCGCCACAGGCTGACTTCAAGCCTGAATCTGAAAGTGCACCGGCACTGTTCACGGATCATACGATACCAGGAGCAAGGTAATACAACCTGCGGCCTCGGAAGACAAAGTGATCCGCAGTCTTTTTGGTGTTTATGTCAACCTCTGGTTCAGCTCATGGACGGAGAAGGAACCAGAGGTGTAGAGGAGAGAAGCGTGAGAATTGTGCAAGTCGGACAATTCAAGACTCGCGGCTCCTCGGTGCGATCATACAAAGTACATGTGTCCGGAACCAGAGCGGGTAAGCTGGGCGCACATGATACTAAGGCGATAAGATAACTAATCAAAGGTCCTCTGAGCAGTGAAAGAGGGGACAAGTGATCTTGCCTAAAAACGAATAATCGAATCCAGGCTAAAAAGGGCAGGCAGAACTGAACTGTGACAATTCCATTGAACTTATAAACATCAGAGCAAGCGCGACGAAGAGAGATATCCACAACAAACTGTGATAAGGAAGAAGGACGACGAGAAACATGCCGGGACCGGTTCCAGCCTCCTCCTGCACCACCACTGCTGAGAATGAGTCAGTTATAAAGACTATAAGTTTAAGAAAAAAGCATGGTAAAACAAATTGTATGCTGGTACTAACGATAATAATGTGCTTTATGAGCGTGGTAGCACCAATATCGACAGCCCTAATATTATGGTGGGTAGAAACAATACACCCATTAGAAATGTTTTTACCAATAATTAATATATCCACTACTGAAAGCCCGGTTCAGGTGATCACTTACACCCTACCCCCAATGGAAGAAAAACACAGGGAAGGTTTTGGAAATAACACCTTACTGCGGATAATGAACATGACACATGCAATCCTGAAGAAAACAAACTGCTGGGTATGTGCCCATTTACCACAGCATGCCGGAAAAGGAATAGGGTGGTATGTGCAGCCATTACCATTAAGTTCTGCACGTAGTGCATCTTTAGGTGCAATGTTCTATGGGAAATGGAATGAGAGTAATACGGGTCATTTAGACAGAACCAACATGAATGAGTTTGAGGAGATAATAATGAAGCCTGTGGGTTGTTCCATTTTCCATAAAGCACAAGTAATAGCCCCAGAGCCCACGAGGAGAAGTACACGGAAGATAACACGACAAAATAGACGAGATAGATTGTCCCCGCCAGAAAAAACATCTTTAATGACGTTTCGTGTGAGAACAGAAGGGGACAAAGATGCAATTCCCCCATTTTACACTGTGAATTATAGCCCAAGAACTGTCCCTTTTTGTCTAAAAAAGAAAGGCTCTTTTTCAGTCGGAACATATACTGGTTGTATGAATACAGTGGTACTAAGATGGGAAATAGAACCAGTATACGTAGGTGATCCAGTTTATTTTATATGTGGAGAGAAAGCATACCCTTGGTTGCCCAGAAACTGGGGAGGTACATGTTACCTGGGGCTACTGTTCCCAGGGGTATTCCTCTTAGAAACAGCAGCCATGGCCAGATTATCTAAAACTAGAGTCAAAAGGACTGACAAAGGTGTTTTAATAGCAACTGATGTAGCAAAATCATTCATTCCATTCTTAGGACAGATAGTGAACTCCTATAATATAAGGCAACTGTCCAGAATCCTAAAGAATACAATAAACACAACAACAGATATATTATTTAACATGACGTTGGAAGAAAGAGGAATCAGGTTAATGACGCTGCAAAATAGAATGGCTCTCGATGTGATCCTGGTTGATCGTGGGGAAATTTGCAAAATAGTGGGATCAGCATGTTGCGTTTATGTCGACGACTATTCCCCCACGATCTTTGAAGCAATAAAGAAAATGCACGTTCTAAGCTCTGAACTCCCTACTGGAGAAGGGAGCTGGGGAATAGGATCTTGGTTTTGGGGAATGTTACGATCTTGGGGATGGAAGTTGATCTTAATATTAGTAGTGGTGTTCGGAATATTCCTAACGTGCTGTTGTTGTATACATTGTTTACCCATAGTTTGCGCTGAGGTAACTGAGGGATGTACGGAAGGATGCATGCATATGATAACAAAGAAAAAACAACCTCATGATCGAACTAGCCCAGACCCAAATGAGATGAGAGCAGTAAAAGAGTTGATGGCAATAGATATTGATGAAGACAATGATGTCCACGATAGCATGCAATTCTCAGACATAAGTACTTCAGATTCATCATCGCTAGAGGAGGTTTCAATAAATAGATGAGACGTTTGGGATACGGCCAAAGGAGGGTTTGTCAGTCTAGAAATACGGATTCCTCTACTCTGAGACCGCAAACGCATTTTGGTGGCCGTGGGCCAACCGTCTCATGCACGATATGACAAAATATAGGTTTTCGAGTTTGCCAATGAACGGCCATTTTGATGTAACAAGAATCGCCATTTTGTTTTCTAACCATTGCTCCTTGCTTTATGTTCCTATTGCTTCGCAGTATATTTTCCGCTTACACTGCTCGACTGTGAAACATTGTTGTCTGTATGTGAAAAGGACAAGGCCGCAGGGCCGTGAGGATAACAAGAGTTCGCTGAAACACAAACGTAGGCAGTGCCAGGAAGAATGTCCGGCTCCCTCCCGAATGTAGCCTTGAAGCAGAGCTGCAGGGCATTTAAACATTTCAAAGCTGCCAGCCAGTCTCGTTATATGGTAGAATATGTTAGAATAATACCGCTAAAGGCTTGAATTATGCTTTTCTTACGGCCCCCCTTTGCTGAGCCCGCTAGCGCATGTCGGCTCCCAGGACGCGAATAGCACCTTATAGATAGCAAGGTCCGGAATGCAACACCCCCCCGTATGTAGTTCGCTTCCAAGAACAGAAGCGCCGTGTTCTATTCAATAACCGAAAGATGCCTTAGCACTCACAAATTACAAATTGTTACTAGAATAGATGTTTGAAGGTGTCATAGTGGTCGGAGATGTCCTTCATCACACTAAGTTCAGAGAAACCCAATAAAGGGGGGTGTTAAACATGTCATAGCTGATTGTTTGATATGCATTTTGTATATATGTAACTGATGTATGTAATTCGCTCTCTTGCGTCCCTCGAGGTCTAGAGATACACGTCGCGGGGCGTGAGACCGAGTTGGCCAACTGAGACTTTTGCTTTGCAATAAAACCCTAGCTTTGGGAATACAACCTCGTGTCTGGCGTCTCTATCGTGTGTGGTGACCCGCTTTGTTTCCATAGACGTCAGGGTCCCCTAGGGGCCCCTTTCAGCAGCAGGGCTTGAAAAGGGAGCTTCCCTCCTCCTTCTCCTCTGACATGGTCCGGAGTAGGCCCAATGGCCTTCTGGTGTCTTCGATGAAACTTTGCCGATTCTTCCCTGCATGGGTGGTGAAATTCACCAACAAACGGATCCCCGCTTGTCGGCGATGTAGAAAAGAGCACACAGGCTCTGTTTGAGCAAAAGTCAAACTTTTAATAGAAAAGCGCGAAAAAACGTCGATCAGCTCAAAGAGCAAAACACGAGGACTCCCAACACTTGAATGTGCGGTAAAAATCTGAAGATGGCTGCCAGAGGAGGGGCTTAGGGAGAGAGCAGTCATTGGCTGGGGGCAGTATGACCCAGAGCTCAGTGATTGGTTTAGAGGAGAAATACAGTTTGTAAGTGAAAGTGAAACTGTTTTTTCTTGTATCCGGGGTTCCCAGCCTGACAACTAAGAAATATTCATGAGCATGTGAATCCATGCCAGACCCCATGCTGGAGAAGTTTACCATCAAGACGTCATGGCGTGTGCCTAAAATCGATTGTGAAGTAAATATTAACTCTTGTAACATTCTACTTTTAAGTATTGCAGAAGTTGCTGAAGTTGTTAAACTCAGAAGCAGAACACATTTTTTGCCCAAGCCAATAGACAAAACCTTCCAAAGAGGAAACCAGTCAAAATAATAGCTCAAAAGCAACAATGGAGGTGGGAGGTATGGAGACACTGCAGCAGGACGTGCAGTCTATCCTCATGAAGCTTAAAGCATTCAGAACAGAGGTGCCGACCTCCCTTGGTGCTATTGTGGAGAGGGTCTCAAAGGTGGAGGATTGGGTGGAAACTCTGGAGCACAACCAAAGGTCGGTCAGCATTACTGATGTGCAACTGGAGGTCAGGGTAAAAGCACTGGAGCGCAAGGAGAGGGAAGAAAAGGCCAAGTTGGACGATGTAGGAAATAGAGAGAGACGAAAGAATCTAAGGATATGAGGCCTCACCAGACCAGAGACCCCGAAAGATCTGAAGCTACGGTTGGCCCACCTCTTGAGGCATCTGCTGGGGACGGAGACAGGACACTCCGCTTCGATAGGGTCCGCAGGGGAGCCGGAGCAGCGAATGGCCTGCGTTCAGTGGTAGCCAAGTGCCACTACTACAGCGACAAAGAGGAGATACTGGGAAAAGCCCAGGAAGCAGGGGCCACAGTGTCCATCTTTCAGGACCTATCGTCCCACACCCTGGAACAGAGGAAGAAATGTAGAATCCTGACGCCGTGGCTACAATATCGATAGTGCTTCCCCTTTGTGCTGTCCTTTGACTTTGATGGAGAGCACTGTGGTGGCCCACCTCCGGTCACCGGGGCGGGTCACAGATGCTGTCGGGATCATCCGACACGGCGGATGCGCTGGGGGCGCTCCGCCGATCCCTGGTAGGGGAACACCCTACGGCGCCCGGCGTCACCGGGCGCAAGCTTCGCGATGTGGGGGTGTCACCCCCAGTCACCAGTAGCCGTGGCTCTGAGGGCACTCGGGCCATGCTGCACACCAGGCCACGACCACGTGGCAGTCCCACAATACACAAAAGCACAGACACAAGTTGCCACTTCCTGGGGCTCTGCTGCTATGCCCTCGCAGTGCCAGCAGGTCCCCTTTTATTAAGTGAGCGTCATGACACAGTCATGACACTCACGTCCACACAAAATACTAGACCACCACACAACATCCCTCCTTTATTATAACCAAACAAAATCACAAACCCCCCGCAAACATCAACCACTTTACTGGGTTCCACTTGGTGCCTTCTAGTCTACGCACCAACTGTGCCCCTACATCATCACAGCAAACATTGGGTGCATTCCAGTCCGCGCACCACCTAATAACTACTGGAAACTCAAACATTTTAACACTGCAAACAAACAGGTGTGTTCCAGTCCGCACACCACGGGGCCCAATGACGGGCTCCTCCTACTCAGAAGATCACGGGATCAAACTGGCCACAAGCACCGCTGCAGGACAGGAAGAATATATTCTCTTCTTATTCCTCCTCCCCCATATCATACGGCACTTCTCGGGTCCCTTCTGCCACCTGGACCGCCCCACCTTGGGGGTCCTTCTCCCCTTTTCCACGTTCCCCCCTGGTGTCCGCACCATGCTGGCTGGGGCTGGGGCTAGGCACATCCGTGCGAAGTGGTCGCCTTTGCCGCACCTTCCACAGAGCTGTCCTATTGCCGGGCAGTCCTGCGGGTGTGGAGGATCCCATCCACACGGATGGCATATTGTGGCACTGGGGTCTCTCCTCGGCCAGTCTCCCCTCCTCATCACTATTCCTCCTGGACACCTGCCGACAGCGGCCACCTCCTCAACCTTCACTCGCTGCATAGGGACCTCCATCTTGAGGTGGTGTCTAGAGGAGTTCATGACCGAGGCCCACACCTCTGCCAGTTCCTGGGCCCGGCCAAGCTCTAGTTTTCGATCGAGGGTCAGCGCTGGGTCTCTCAGAACCTGCTTGCGCAGTTTGGTGGAGCTGCAGCCGTAGATGATCTGCGCCCGGATCTCGTCCTCCTCGAAATTCCCCAGGGCACAGGACAGTGCAATTCCACGCAGCTTCCCGTGGAATGCATTGAGGCTTTCCCCTTCCTCCTGCCTCGCACACCTCATCCTGAACCGTTCATAGTCCCTGTTGACCATGGGTCTGAAATACTCATTCAGGGCTGCGATGGCTGCGTCGTATGACTGATCTCGGGGCTTTAATGTCTTGAACAGCCTCTGAAAGGCCAGTCCGGCAGAGTACAGGAGTGTTGGGCGTTTGGCTGTGTCTTTGATCTCCATTGCAGCAAAATACAACTCCAGGTTCTCCACCCATGCCACCCACCGGGCCCCCAGACTTGCAGGCGCACCCAGAACATCGAAATGGGGTGTTGGTGCCAGCTGACCCCGACATATCCCCTCGTCGTCCGACATGCCAAGTGCAGCTGGGGATGCCGGATGCAGTCGTCGGGGTAGAGTGCGGAGGAGCGCTGGCAGTTGCTGGGCCTCTGGTGGCTTGATCCCTGGTGGGGAAGTCTTCTAAAGCGCACCCAAGCTCCCTGGGCAGCCGCTCCCTTTTGTAGAGCACAGCTGAAATCACAGGGGGGCCAACCCCGTCTTAGTGTGGGCCCAAGAGCGCCCCCACTACTGAAAGGACGCACAAGCACTTTAGGTTGGCGCCGCTACCCCCTGGGTGTGAAGCGAGTGCAGAACGTGGGATAAGTGTATTCTGGCACCTTCCTCACAAAGTCTCCCTCAGCGCTGTATCACCTCCCCACTGTGGGCATGGGGATAGGATTACTGTCCTCCTCTGGGTTCCTGCACACAGGGGCTGCAACTGATGTTGCCGGGCCACACACACGCGGCCAGTCCGGGATCAGCTGTTTTCTCCGTCGTCCGCCGGGCTCGATCGGAGGCCACGCCCCCTTTCCTTTGTCTCAGGGGTTGCGTGCTGTGGGCGCGACACCGTGGTCACGCGCGTTGCCGGCGAACCTCACGGGCCGATGGAAGGTTAGCTCCTCCCCCTCCTCTGTTCCAGGCAGGGCAGGTCTCTTCCATCACCGTGTGGATGCTTCACCCCGCCCCTCCTTCTCGCACCGCGAGGAGAAGCAAAAACCCGTTTGTGGCTCTCTTCGTATCCCTTTTTTTTTCAAAGAAAAAAAAATACAAACTTTTTCACCCATCGGCAGCCCGGGGCTCAGCGAGTGTGCTCCCCGCTCTGGTGGACCACGCCACCGTGGGCTGGAGCACCAGGCCCCGCCCCCTTCCTTTATTCTTCGGCAGGCCGCACCGTACTTCTGTCACACGGCCACCGGCTGCGGCTGTGTCCGCGGGTCCTTTCGCCCACCCGCCGCAAACACCAGCAGGCAGGCGCGACTTCCTCGTCGCCAATGTGGTGGCCCGCCTCCGGTCACCAGGGCGGGCCACAGATGCTGTCGGGATCACCCGACACGGCGGATGCGCTCGGGGCGCTCCGCCGATCGCTGGTAGGGGAACACCCTACGGCGCCCGGAGTCACCGTGCACAAGCTTCGCGATGTGGGGGTGTCACCCCCAGTCACCAGCAGTCGAGGCACCTAGGGCACTCGGGCCGCACTGCACACCAAGCCACGACCACGTGGCAGTCCCACAATACACAAAAGCACAGACACGAGTTGCCCCTTCCTGGGGCTCTGCTGCTCTGCCCTCGCAGCGCCAGCAGGGCCCCTTTTATTAAGTGAGCGTCATGACACAGTCATGATGCTCACGTCCACACAAAACACTAGACCACCACACAACAAGCACTATGAACTGCAACAAGCTGAGGAGGCGGCCCACTGCTGCAGGACCTACAGAAAGAGGGGCTGCCACAAGACCAGGAGGGTCTGCACACGCTTAGGGAACGCTTCAACAGAGCCTTCACCCAGCCGAGAAAGATGGGTTCCAAGAAAATACAGGAAGCCACAGCCTCACAATCAAAGGACTGTGGATGAAGAAGGAAACCAATAATGACAACAGATCAAAGTTAAGGTTGACAGTTGATGTTCAGGTTTTTGGCTGGTGGTGGGGTCCCATTCTATCCTAGCAGCCTGGACAGGTCTGGGTGTCTCTTGGAGGCGAAGTCATTGACCAAGGCCGGCTTAGGCGTTGAAAAGCCAATCGTGGGGGGAGTTCGAGTTAAGGATGGGAGGGAAAGGGATGGGTAGGGGGGATTCACGCAGTTCAGGTTCAAGGGCTCTCACCAAGGTTCTCCCGGGGGTGACTGGGTAGCAAAAGCAGAAATACCTAAAGTAGGCAATGGATAATTTGAAAGTGGCCACCCTGAATGTAAAAGGGCTGAACTCCCAAATAAGAGATCCCTTACAGTCAACATGCTCTGTAAATCTAAGTTGGCAGTATTGTTTCTACAGGAGACGCACTACCGCAAGGGTGAGGAGTGGGCCCTTAAGGGAGCAGAGGTAGGGCAAATATACTGGGCCTCGCATGCAACCTCAAAGAGGGAGAGGGTGGGGATAGCGATGGAAACTCCATGCACATGAAGGAGGTCCAAATCAAGAGGGGATTTGGGGCTAGGTTTGTAGCGGTAAAGGGCTAGTTTGAAGGAAAAAGGATCACACTAGCATCAGTCTACGCCCCTAATGTGAACCAGGTTCGGTTTCTTAGAAAGGTGTGTGCCATGCTGGAAGATTGGTGCGAAGGGACCACAACGGTGGGAGGGGATTTCAACACGATCCTAGACCCGGAGTTGAACTAGTGGTCTGTGCAAGATGACAGTAAGAGGGTGAAAGACAAGTCTCAAAGGGACTTTGCGCAGGTCTTCCAGGACTATTTATGGGCAGACGTTTGGAGAACCCACCACCCACAAAAGGGAGGATACACCTTCTTCCCCCCCCACACCAAATGAGATGGTCACAGTGGAGTGGTGGACCGGAGGTGACAGGGTGGCACCAAAGTGGCGTTGTAATGATAGCCTCATGCGGAATCATATTTTCAGGGAGTTTATGGGGAAAGAAATCCAATGCTTCTTTCAGGCGAACATCATGGGGGTACACAGATGAAATATGTAGGGGAGGCAGCTAAGGTCACCTTTCGGGGCCTCTTGATAGTAGAGGGAGCGTGGAAGAAAAAAGAAAGGGCCCTGATGGAGCAAAGGATAAGGGGGAAGCTTTGAAACATGTAGGCTCGACTGAGGAAAATGGGGACAGACCGGGAGGAGCTTCTGAAAGACATGAGGGATAAGAGACAGGAATTGCACTTGCTTCTTATAGGAGAGGTAGTTAAGAGGCTACGGCATGCTAAGCAGCGATATTACGTGAAAGGGGACCGAGCAGGAACTCTCTTGGCAAATAGGATAAGGGAGGCGAAGGTGGAGGTGGAGAGAAAAGTGGACGATCAGGGATAAAGTGGGGCTTGTGGTGACGACAAGGGAAAATATACAAGACTGCTTTTCAGAATACTATGAACACCTCTACACGCGACCCCTTGGATAAAATAAAGGGAAGGTGCAGGGGTTCCTGGACCATGATGCTCCGGTTGTCAGTCAAGGAGAGCGCAATCTTAGAGGGGGACATCACGGCCAAGGAATTGCGGGAAGCAACAGGTAGTCTTAAACCAGGTAAAGTGCCGGGAGAGGATGGGTATACCCCAAACCTTTACAACCAATTCCAGGAAATCCTAGTGTAGCCACTTGTACAGGTCTTTAACTCCTTACAGGGTGCTGGGGCCATTTCACCTACATTCCTAGAGGCTTTGATAACGGTCATCCCCAAGCCAGACAAGGATAGGAAGCAATGCTCCTCATACCGATCCATCTCATTATTAAACGCAGATGCTAAGATATTTGCTAGAATTCTGCCCACCAGACTGGAATTCTAACCCCCCCAAGATAGTCCACCCAGATCAAACAGGGTTCGTGCGGAATAGGCAAGGAGGGGACAACTTACAAAAGGACCTACACATAATGACAGCGCCTGAGGCGAGACGAAGTGGGGCCCTGCTCCTGGCGCTTGATGCAGAAAAGGCCTTCTACCAGGTCAGTTGGTCTTTCAGGACAGGGGTTCTAGAGAAAGTGGTTATGGGACCCAAATGGCTGGGTTGTATTGCAGCACTATACTTGTCACCAGGGGCTAGAGTAGTGGTTAAAGGGGCACCAGGCAGATCCTTAGGTAATCTTGCACCTTGGGCAATTGCTCTTTGCCCCTTGGATCACCCGCCACCGGGCTCAGATCCTCCTTGCAACTCGGGCCTCCCCCAGTCGGGTTCACTACGGCCTTTCAAATGCAGCTTGCAATAACACAATGCTCACAGGTATATTACTCTTCACCCCAACTTGCAGGCATCCCTGCGCCAGGTTCACATTTGCCAATTTCACAGTTCACTTTAGTTTTAACACAATGCAGGATTCACTCTCCTTAGCTTTCCGCTTGGCATCCCTCCGTCAGGTTCACATAGCCATTTTTAACACAGTTCATGCTTTTACTCACACTCTTATCAGAAAGCGGGGGTTCCCTTCCCCAAGCTTTCTTTCGGCAACGGGTCAGAGACTTTTGATTTTACAAGGGATTTGACATGACCCTTGTAGGACCACTCCGACATCACATGCCACCCTCTCCTAGGGCCTTCTGGTACTTGCAGTTTCAAAACAGGTCCCGGTCAGAGCCTTTCGAATGAGGGCCCACGTGGCGCCGGACCCCTCTGCACCTGTACCTTAACTGGGCTTTCTTTAAAGTTCATAAACACACAACTTCTTTGTTCATCCGTTCCTTGCATTCCGACTATGTTGCTGATTGCAACTTTGGGCTCAACACCGTTTGATTTGCCATCAGCTTTTTGGAACCAGTTGGCTTGTCTTGCTCTGGAGTTAAGGATTGTATCACAGTAGCCAGCATACCTCCCTACCTGAGTTATCAATGCGGGAGGCGCCTGTGCACCGTTGACATCTGCTGCTCCACACATCAGCTGCAAATCCCTTATGTTTCCACTTTCAAAGACTTTGCAGGTTTTGGTTGAAAAGGGCAAGGGCATTTCTCACCTTGTCGTCCTTTCAGGTCTGGCTGCCTTTCATCTCAGTTTGAACTGCCGCCCTGGAATAGCTGCCTCCTCGTGCGGTTGGCCTTGCTCAGTGTGCTCTCGTGCTCTGCCTTTTATCCCTATGGGGAAGGTTAAGGGACGTCAGGTGTGTGTGATCATTGTCAATTGCCTGACTCTATCTGGCCCTTGTGGTGGGACATGTCAGGTAAATCGTTTTAGTATTAGTCCGTTTTTATCATAGTGTAAGAAAGTGTGTGTTGGTAAAAGGGGGGTAGAGTTTCTGGATATCCTACGGGTTAGGATGGGGAAATTGTGGTTTATGGAATTAAAGCCCTCGTATTAGGGGTTTTGGTAAACTCAGAAGGGTGAGATTTGTAGGGTTGGTGAAACAAACGGGAATAACCGGGATTATTAGCGGAAAATGAACAAGGGGGATTGTGGGAACGGTAGTGTTCTATCAAGGTAGATTGGGAGTTTGGGAAATAAAAATCAGAGGGACGGGGAAAGGAAACAGGAAAACATGGATTCTGGGAGATGTAGTTTTCAAGTGCAACAGGGTTTGGGCTCCTAGAGGATTTACCAGATATGGATGAGAGGTTGGATTTGGACAAGGGAGATAGATGTGATACAGCCTACAAAAGCCTCAGAGACTTCATCTCTGATATAGTACCACGCCTCACCTTGGGTATTTCCTTGAGCACAACACCAGGCTCCCCTACCCAGGTGATCCTCCCTCGCTCGTCCACCCCCCAGCGTGTATGTGATGCACACCTGTTACCAGCTGCATCCACTTCTTAATTTAAACCTTCTGTTCAGTCACTTTATCAGTGAGCAGTTTGTTTTTACTTAATGAAATCCCTGCAGTTTCACTGAGGTTGGTCACTCGGATACCCATAGAACTTCTGTTGTGAAAAACCTTTTTAATAGAAGGACTGACGGCCTATGGTCCTCAAGAAAGCTTGATTTGCACATTGCACTATGAGTACTAAATGACATTGTTTTCAATTCTACTTAGTATTTGTCTTGTATAATAAAGACCCTTGAACGTTAGAACCTGGGATATTCACGGTACATTGCTCACAGGCAGTGACAGTACTTAAATTTAAAACTGCTGTATAGCTGTGCTATGTTTCATGAATTAGTATGGGTTTTCAAATACTAATCCCTTGCATACTACTGTGCATCCTGCACAGCAGTCCATCATCAATATCGTTCTTTGATAAAGTTGCTGAACAAAAAGGCAGGATTAAGAATTCTACTTTTATATGACAAATCTCAACTTAATGTGCAAGTGTGTGGTTATTAAATGTGATGATATGAACACCTGATCCTACAATTACAGTCTAAAAACGTTGACAATGTTTTGGCTGCAGCAATGTATTTATATTTACTATTAAGGAGAAATTACTTACAGCTAATGTTCTTTAATTGGGTTTTTGTCCCACCGATTCCTCATCTTGATAGATCATCTCCTTAGCACCAGCTGATCAGAAAATGTACACAGGTGCCGTAGTGCAGCTCAATGTAATCTCTTGACCTCTACATACCTCAAACCTGCCAAACCTCAACTTAGGGCATGATGTCGGTAGCACCTATACATCATCAATACGCCCCCATATCTCAGTTCCCCACCATTTTCCCTCTGCTCAGTAGCCGAGGGAATAATTCCCATATATGGAAACGAAACAGAGGAGAGAAACACTCCCGTCCTCTTAAAACATACATTTTCTTGGGGTGAAGACCATGCCCCAAGACTGAAGGTCCAATCAACCAAACAATGCATCAGCTTGTTTCCTTTTTTTCCCAAAACGATATCAAGTGTTAACCCTTGCTCCAACATTCATCCCAAAAATGGAAAAGAAGAACTCATTCAGAGCGGTGCAAGACAAGAAAGCTTTCATAGTGGGGTAGATAAGAGGAAAGTGGGCTCTAGGATATAACACTCATGTGCTGAGCTCGGTTTTTGCTCTGATTGTCTTTTATTGTTCTGTGCAAGGTCACAGGTGTGAAAAGGTGAACCCGACACCTTTTGTAATGAAATAGTGGGAATTCCTGGTTACCTTTCTGCAACTAGTTTTCATAGAGTCTTGTGACTACAGAGATTTGCACACTGGATCCAGTGTATGGAGGTGTGTTTTTTAATATTCATAAAGTAGACACTTGGTCTAGATAGTGGTCAGCCGACACGTGTTTCGAAACCAGAGGTTCCTTCTCAAGGCAGTTATGGTAATAACGATCTTGGATGTAAGATGTGAGGTTGGGTCTTATGGGCGTGTGGCAGAATATTCAATGGTTGAATTTGTGAGATTTCATGGCTGACGCCAGTGCGTTCGCCACGTTGCAGCATACGACAGGACCAAAGTTCACAAACAGTTGTGAAGTCTTCCGAAAACTCTTTGTGTGTGTCACGTAGAACTTTAAGGCATGAGCAACGTCCAGCGAGAGTAAGGCCCTTCCAGCCAGTGATAAATGTTTTGGAAAAATTCGTAACACCAAAGGCTCGTTGAGGTGGAATTCCGACTGAACCTTTGGCATGAAAGAGGGGGGCGTCCGCACACAACCCTCGATTCGTGGAAAGTGAGGTATGGCTGCTTGCAGGATAGGGCCTGGATCACACCCACCTTCCTGGCAGAGGTGATGGCCACAAGGAAAGCTGTTTTTCACGGGAGGAACTTGAGAAGAGGGGCCTGATGAATAGGCTTGAAGGGGGCCCCCCCATGAGCCTCGTCAGAACCACATTGAGTTCCCACGCCTGGGCAGGGCCCTTCACCAGCAGGAAAGATCAAAAAAGTCTGTCCGACCACAGCGAAGATCTTCCTGGATACCTGGTTGTTAGGGAGAATTCTCTGTTTAGGCTGAATTTCCCTACCTAGTGAGTCCCCCAGCAGCTTTGCTGGATTTCTGGGGTTTAATTTTTTTTCTCCTGCCAAGAGTGAGACTCTTTTACCCTCACTCTTGGACATGTTGAAGTGTGTTTTCTTGGTTAAACCTTGTGTTGAATGGGCTATGGGGTCTTTTACTCCATAGGGCCTCATGTATTTTTGTGATGTGGGTCACACAGCACCCTCTGTGCCGTGACCCAGGGGTGTCCTAGGGACTCCCCAACATAGACTCCATACCCTGGGACTGACTACTGTCTCCCAGGGCATGTAAAGTCACCAAAGACTTTGCTAGTCTTGAATCCTGAACAGAACCAGTACAAACCATCATATTGTGGACGTACTGGCTGGGGCAATTCGATTGCCCCAGGGTCTGTTAGTCGAGGGGGCACGTCTCCGTCCCCCCTGATCGAGTTTTGGCTGGTGGCAGTGGAAACTACGTTTTATATTCGACCGCGAATATTTTCCTATGGGATTTCCCATTGTTTTAGGCTAACACATTTAATTATTTATTTACGGTAGCCTTAAACATACCGCCGGTTTATATATTTATTTTTATAACTCCGGTTGGGACTTTTTGCCAAAACTTGATTCTAAAATGGCGTTGGTGTTCGCCTCTGTAACTCTGACCCAAAGTGGAGCCCTTTGTTCCACTTTTGGCGGGCTTCTCCACAGAAGCCCTCCAAAGTGGTGCCACGCTGTCTGGGGTACTTAGGAGGGGTGGAGGGGGATTTAGGCACCCTGGACTGAGTTACCTTGGTAACTCAAGTCGTACTCCGTCCTGATTGGCCCAAGTGGTGAGCCGCCCGGCTCACCACTTAGCATGTTTGAGTGACAGCTAGGCTGGGTGAATGGGGGTTTGCTGCATAAAAGCAGGGCTTTGGGGACTGGGACTTCAGAAGTCGCCACAGGACCAAGAATCCGACGAGGGAAGAGCTGAGCCGACCTGCTTCGACGACACCACCCGGTGGAGCCCTGCTGAACCGTCTCACCACTTTTCCCGACGACCGAGGAGAACTCTTAACGGAGTGGCTCCTTCCCTTGACTGGTGGGGACAACCAGTTTTCGCCTTCTTTCCGTTCTTTGAGGTATCTCGTGGCCGCCTTGCCTGTGCCAAGCACCCCGGCAACCGGAATACCACACTTTACCCCCATACCGCGAAAGTCGGTACCAACCCTTTAACCGGAGGACTCCGCGGCTGGTTTCTTCCCGGGCAGTGCAACGACCCTCCTCTTCTGCTCTTCAGCGAGAACTTCTTCTCCCCTGACCGACGTCGAGCCCTGCTGCCACTGCCTGGAACAACTGCCACCGTTGGAGGATCCTTTCCGCTTAAGGTACTGTGTTCCGCCTGGCTTCCCTTGCCACCGACTGTACGGGGTAGATTTAGTCCCCGGCTTTCGAACCTGGGAGTGCCTGGGACACTTTGGCTAAACTTTCTGAGCCACTCTAAACTCTTTTTGACTCTTTGCAAGACTTTGAATCTCTAACTAACAGTGTGATCTTGGGCACATTTTCGCTCCGGCTACTCTAAGAGTGGGCCCTGCCTAGTGACTTTGGCTCACCTGTGACTTTGTGCTTCTTTGAGCCTATTGCAAGTGTTCTGGACCTTAGAGTGGTGTGTCTAACCTATTTCTGCTTTTTCTCTCCCTTTCTTGGAAACTACTAGAGTGTCATCTAACGTTAAGCACTCACCTCTGTTTTAATTAAGTGGTGTTAACCTAGAGTTGTCTAGATAGGAGAAAGGATTGAATTTACTTTCAGTATAACTGTATTGAAGAGTTTACTATATTGTGCTAGAGTGTTTTTAACTTATGTGTATTTTAAATAAATAACTATATACTTTTGAAACCAAGCTCTGGTCAGTGTTTGCTTGTGCTATTGTGTTTTGGTACAGATTGTGTATACTTTGCATACTGCCTAACTCTTCTTGAGAGAAGTCTGACTGCTCAGCCACAGCTACCAGGTAAATCTGGGTGGTACAGACTGCTACCAAAGGGGTTTACTGCTCTACCTGTAGTCTTAAATCTTTTGCAGTGTTCCCCAAGGGAACTGCACAGGTTTCTGCCTAACACTGGTGTACAGCGGTGGGATTTGTATTGAGTATACATTTTATTGTGCTTTAGATACCTTAGTGCAACTAACCACAAAGCTTAGCACTGAAAAAGTAAAACCTCTAACATGTCAGTTATAGAAAGCTATAGTCAAGAGTCCCTTGCAGCCAAAACTGCTGACTGTTTAAGAGTGCTCTGTAAACATAAGGATCTCCTGACTAAGGGCAAGAAAATGGAGCTGATTGAAAGATTGTTAGCTAACCAAAGTCTGGGTGATGGTTCAGAGGAACCTACCACTCCAGCAACTGTAGATGACAGTGTTGAAGTTAACATGGAGCAAAATGTTGATGTTTCTGAGGAAGAGTCAGAAGAGGAGGGTGAGGCTGTTGTAACTGTCCCCCCTAGGCCTCTGCCTGCTCTACCTGCTGTGCCTACTGGACCTTTACCAGGTCCCACATTTAGTCCTCAGTACTTTGAACTGGAGAAAATGAAGCTAGAATTGGAGTATAAGAAACTGAATGCTCAAACTGACAAAGAACTAAGGCTAAGGGAAATGGAGCTCAAGTATGACTTAGAAATGAAGAAATTATCTGTTGAGAATGTTTCTCTCTCTGGCTCCTCTAGAAGTTCCAGTCCTAAAAGACCCCGGATGCCTAAAGAATTGGTTGGTATGTATGAGCCCAAGTTGGATGTGTTGGATTGGTTGTCTCTGTTTGAATATAATCATGGGCTCCAGAACATCACAGGAAATGACTTACTCACCTGGTTGTTCTCTAGGCTTCCCCCTGTTGCAACTGATGTGGTAATGGAGATGGGGGAGGAGGATAGGAAGGACTATGAATGTGTGAAACTAGCTTTGATAGCTAGGTTTGGGAAGACCCCTTCCCAGTATCTTAAGAGGTTTAGGAGCCTCAAAAAGCATGATGGTACCCCTTGGGCTACCTGGGTGAGTGAATGTTTGAAAAACTTAGAGGGATGGATTAAGGGTTACAAGGTGAACACTTATGAAGGTATGAAGAATTTGTTTATGTTGGAGACTATTTATGATGCCTGCTCTCCTGAGCTCAGACAACACTTGGCTGATTCCAGGGAATTGGATTCCCGGAAACTAGCTAAGGCTGCTGACTTGTGGGTGGCCAACAGGGCCACTCACAAGGATTCTGGGGTAACTCAGAAGAAGGATGGGGAGAGACAGCCTAAAAAGGACTCCAAAGAGAATTCTAATAATTCCTATCCCAAAGAGGGCCCCAAACCACAAAATAACCAGGGTAAGCCACATGGGAAACCTGGTCAGGCTACTGTACCTTCTGGCCACAAGCCAGAAGGAGGTCAGAACAAGCCACCCTTCCAGAGAGCATTTGGACAATGCTATGTCTGTCAGGGTACTGACCATATCAAAGGAGATCCCAAGTGCAAGGGTAAACCTGCAGGGATCAGCACAGTCTCCTTAGCCTTCACTCCTGAGGATGAAGTACAGATGGCTAGTGCCCACTTTGAACTCTTTGCTGAAGAACCCTTGGGTCTTCAAGCAACTGTAAACTTAGAGCCTATGGGTCTGGTTAGTCCCCAGAATAGGGTTGTGTATAACTCCCTACCTGTTAACTCTAAGGTGTATTATGTGGACAGTGTTCTTGTCAATGGCCAGGATACTCCTGCCAGGAGAGACACTGGGGCCAGCAGAACAGTAGTGGATGAAAGCTTCTTTCAACCTGAGGATGTGGCCAAAGCACCCAAAGGTCCCACTAAGATGTCTGGAGGCCCTGTCCAAATGGTTCCTATTCTACCAGCCCTCATTCAGTGTAACAACATGACAGTGAGGATCCCTGTCAGTGTTCAGACTGAGGTACCTGGGAAGGTCCTGTTGGGGAATGACCTAAGAACTCTAGGAGTAGTGTCACATACCCCCAGGCCTCCCAGTATGGAGAAGCAGAACTTAACCAAATTGGCTAGACAGGCTACCTTGAAGGACCCTTCTAAGCCTGTGGGACCCTCTACTGAGAACCCCACTACAAGCCTTGGGTTTAGTAAGTTGACCTCTGACCCAGGCACCTTTCAGGATAGTATGCTAGGAACATGGGAGCCCCAACCAAGCTCCATCATTGTTCCCCTAGTCTCAGAGTCTCTGACTCCCCCTGCTTCTGAGGAAGAGGTGGATAGACCAACTAGGCCCCTATCTGGACCTGAGAGAACTGGTAATTCTCAGTGCTGGTGGAAAACCAGAAAAGAAAAGTCTAAGGCCAAAAACCTTCAGACTGTTGGACCTTCTACTGAAGACCCCAACTCAAATCCTAATATTAGGAGGGAAACTCCTAAAATAGGTAAGGGTAGATCTAAGAGGAAGGGGAAGCAGGTACATTGCCTAACCCCAACCCCTCCAACCAAGAGGCCTAAGACCCAACCTGCTCCCACAAGAGAGGTGGTGAGGAACCTTGGAGGCCCCTCTAGATCTAAGGGAATCCTTTATAAGGACCCCTTCAAAAAGCCTAACATAGGTTCAGAAGTTGTACCAACTTCTGAGGGACTGGTCAACCAGATCCCCTATAACAAAAAGACCGATGTTCCTCAAAGGGTTTGTAGGTCCTTTAGCTTGCAAAAGAAAACCTTTGAGTTCTCCCTTAAGCAAAGGTCAAGGTGTCACCATCAAAATGCTGATGGACTCTCTAGGATGTATATCATCGACTAGAGGTATGAGGTTCATCCAGGAGTGGATTAAATCCTCCTGTCCCTTAGTCTGGGGGGGGCGAGTGTTAGGGAGAATTCTCTGTTTAGGCTGAATTTCCCTACCTAGTGAGTCCCCCAGCAGCTTTGCTGGATTTCTGGGGTTTAATTTTTTTTCTCCTGCCAAGAGTGAGACTCTTTTACCCTCACTCTTGGACATGTTGAAGTGTGTTTTCTTGGTTAAACCTTGTGTTGAATGGGCTATGGGGTCTTTTACTCCATAGGGCCTCATGTATTTTTGTGATGTGGGTCACACAGCACCCTCTGTGCCGTGACCCAGGGGTGTCCTAGGGACTCCCCAACATAGACTCCATACCCTGGGACTGACTACTGTCTCCCAGGGCATGTAAAGTCACCAAAGACTTTGCTAGTCTTGAATCCTGAACAGAACCAGTACAAACCATCATATTGTGGACGTACTGGCTGGGGCAATTCGATTGCCCCAGGGTCTGTTAGTCGAGGGGGCACGTCTCCGTCCCCCCTGATCGAGTTTTGGCTGGTGGCAGTGGAAACTACGTTTTATATTCGACCGCGAATATTTTCCTATGGGATTTCCCATTGTTTTAGGCTAACACATTTAATTATTTATTTACGGTAGCCTTAAACATACCGCCGGTTTATATATTTATTTTTATAACTCCGGTTGGGACTTTTTGCCAAAACTTGATTCTAAAATGGCGTTGGTGTTCGCCTCTGTAACTCTGACCCAAAGTGGAGCCCTTTGTTCCACTTTTGGCGGGCTTCTCCACAGAAGCCCTCCAAAGTGGTGCCACGCTGTCTGGGGTACTTAGGAGGGGTGGAGGGGGATTTAGGCACCCTGGACTGAGTTACCTTGGTAACTCAAGTCGTACTCCGTCCTGATTGGCCCAAGTGGTGAGCCGCCCGGCTCACCACTTAGCATGTTTGAGTGACAGCTAGGCTGGGTGAATGGGGGTTTGCTGCATAAAAGCAGGGCTTTGGGGACTGGGACTTCAGAAGTCGCCACAGGACCAAGAATCCGACGAGGGAAGAGCTGAGCCGACCTGCTTCGACGACACCACCCGGTGGAGCCCTGCTGAACCGTCTCACCACTTTTCCCGACGACCGAGGAGAACTCTTAACGGAGTGGCTCCTTCCCTTGACTGGTGGGGACAACCAGTTTTCGCCTTCTTTCCGTTCTTTGAGGTATCTCGTGGCCGCCTTGCCTGTGCCAAGCACCCCGGCAACCGGAATACCACACTTTACCCCCATACCGCGAAAGTCGGTACCAACCCTTTAACCGGAGGACTCCGCGGCTGGTTTCTTCCCGGGCAGTGCAACGACCCTCCTCTTCTGCTCTTCAGCGAGAACTTCTTCTCCCCTGACCGACGTCGAGCCCTGCTGCCACTGCCTGGAACAACTGCCACCGTTGGAGGATCCTTTCCGCTTAAGGTACTGTGTTCCGCCTGGCTTCCCTTGCCACCGACTGTACGGGGTAGATTTAGTCCCCGGCTTTCGAACCTGGGAGTGCCTGGGACACTTTGGCTAAACTTTCTGAGCCACTCTAAACTCTTTTTGACTCTTTGCAAGACTTTGAATCTCTAACTAACAGTGTGATCTTGGGCACATTTTCGCTCCGGCTACTCTAAGAGTGGGCCCTGCCTAGTGACTTTGGCTCACCTGTGACTTTGTGCTTCTTTGAGCCTATTGCAAGTGTTCTGGACCTTAGAGTGGTGTGTCTAACCTATTTCTGCTTTTTCTCTCCCTTTCTTGGAAACTACTAGAGTGTCATCTAACGTTAAGCACTCACCTCTGTTTTAATTAAGTGGTGTTAACCTAGAGTTGTCTAGATAGGAGAAAGGATTGAATTTACTTTCAGTATAACTGTATTGAAGAGTTTACTATATTGTGCTAGAGTGTTTTTAACTTATGTGTATTTTAAATAAATAACTATATACTTTTGAAACCAAGCTCTGGTCAGTGTTTGCTTGTGCTATTGTGTTTTGGTACAGATTGTGTATACTTTGCATACTGCCTAACTCTTCTTGAGAGAAGTCTGACTGCTCAGCCACAGCTACCAGGTAAATCTGGGTGGTACAGACTGCTACCAAAGGGGTTTACTGCTCTACCTGTAGTCTTAAATCTTTTGCAGTGTTCCCCAAGGGAACTGCACAGGTTTCTGCCTAACACTGGTGTAGTGTGAAATAGCCGCCAGATGCACCTTGGCCAAGGAGAGCAAGTAAGGAAGAATTTGCAGGGCCGTGACCTTCAGCGGGGTAATCTTCTGCGACCGGCACCACATAGTGAAACACTTTCACTTGTGACAGTAGCACTTCAAAGTCGATACCCTGGCTTTGGCGAGGACCTCTCTGCAGTCCCCAGTCAACATGTATTCCACCAAACTCTAGGGCTACAGGTGACAAGCCCTTAGGTTCAGCGATCTTGGGCAGTGATGCAGGATCGATCCTCCTTCTCTGGTGAGAAAATCCAGAACTACCAGTAGCTTGGCCAGGGGCGACGCTAACAGACTGAGCAGGTCCGGGTCCCAACTCTGCCTCAGTCACGCCAGGGCTGAGAGTATCATCTTGCATGGACACCGTCTGAGTGTGTTGATGACTCGTAGCAGGAGAGGGTATGGAGGGAACACGTACAGGAACAGCCCTTCCCACGGAAAGGAGAACACGTCCCCCAGGCTCCTCGGCTGGTGGAACCTGCTGCAAACTTCTTGCACATGGAGTTCGTCACTGTCGCAAATACCTCTATCTGGGGGATGCCCCACTCGGCGAACAGGCAGTCAACCTGATCCTGACGAAGTTCCCACTCATGGCAGGAGCGCAGTTACCTGCTCAAGGAGTCTGCAATGGTGTTCTTGACTCCCGCCAGGTGAAAAGGGACGAGGAAAATCCCCTGTCCGACATCTCATCGCCACAAATCCTGGGCCTCCTTGGAGAGCACCGGGGATTGAGTGCCCCCTTGGTTCCTGATGTAAAACACGGTGCTGGTGTTGTCTTTGAAGATCCTTACCACCTTGCCTTCCAGGGACGGGAGGAACGACTTGACACTGCCCATAGCTCCAGGATGTTGTTACGAAGATCCTTCCCCTCTGGCAACCACAGGCCTCTGGCGTGCAGACGTTCGGTGTGCACTCCCCATCCCTCTAGGGAGGCGTCCGTGGTGACCATCTCCTGGTATGGCAGGTTCTGAAATCCTGTGCCCCGGGTGATGTCGGAGTGAACGCCCCTCCGAAACTCGTAGAGCGAAAGCTTGTCTGAGAAGCTTCCAGACACCTGTATCCAGCCGGCATCCAGGAATGCCAGACAAGTTAGATGCAGGACGACGACATGCCCAGCAACGACTTCATGGCTCGCACCATGGCCATACTTGGCGATGACAGCTGCTGCACGCTCTCCAGAATGGCTGCTATCCGCTCCTCTGAGGGAAATGCCAGGCAAGAAACCGTATTGAGCCTGGCGCCTAGGAACAGCTCATTCTGGGATGGCGTCAAGCAGGACTTTGGATAGTTGACGGAGAATCCCAGATTCGTTAGGAGCCAGATAGTCGTCTCCGTGTGTCCTTGGGCCAGCTCCTGCGAGCGGCCGCGAATCAGCCAGTCGTCCAGGTATGGGTATATGTGTATGCCCTGTAAGCGTAGATGAGCCACCCCTGGTGGCAGGCACTTCGTGAACACTATGGGGGCCGATTTCAAGCCGAAAGGTAGGTCCTTGAACTGGTAGTGCTGTCCCTGCACTACAAATCGTAGAAACATTTGATGTTTTCTGTGAATGGGGACGTGGAAGGATGCATCCTCCAGGTCCAGCAACATCAAGAAGTCCCCTTTTTCCAGTTGGCTGAGCACGTGTTGCAACGTGACCATCCTAAATTTTTGGGGTTTGAGGTATTTGTTCAGACACCGTAGGTCTAGAATGGGCCTCCAGCCCCGGTCTTCTTTCTGAGCAAAAAGTATCTGGAATAGACTCTGTAGTCCCAGAGTCACTGGGAAACTGGCTCCATCACCCCTTTCCGCAGCATGGCCCTTACCTCCTCCAGGATCTGAGGATGTGTTGCTCCTAAAGGGCCACCAGAGGGATCCGTGGACACCTGCGCTGAAACTCCAGTGTATGTCCTTGGGCGAGACCATCCAGCACCCATCTGTCGGTGGTGATCTTTTTCCATTCGCTGACAAACTTCGTCAGCTGGCCTCCCACCGCAAGGGTGGGCGCCCAAGTCCTGGTCAGTTTAGGTTTGCTTTGGCGCCGGCGTCCTGCACTGCAGACGACAGTGACGCTGTCCTCCGCCACCGTAGGCCTGGCAACAGCCTCTGTAGGCTTCCTGAGTCGTGGATCTGGAAGGCTGACGGTACGATGAGGGGAAACTTTTGGAAGACCTGCTCGACTTTCCACTGGAGGAGCAAAAGTGCAGTGCTACTGGAGGGTGCCCAAGAATGAGCCCTCTCCGTATCCGCCTTGATGGCCTGTAGAGACTCGTTGTCGACTTCCCCAAAAAGGTTATCTCAGTTCAAAGGCATGTCCAGTACCTTCGCTTGGACCTCCTGTCGGAAATGTGTGACCTTCATCCAACCTTGGTGATCAAGGCAAACACTGTTCCCAATTTGCTGGAACCCCATGTCGGCAACGTCCAACGCCACTGTGATGGCGTTATCCGATGCTTCCTCCCCTTCCTCTAAGAGAGCGATTGCTTCCATCTTCTTATCATCGGGGAGGAAATACAAAATCGGATCCAGCTTGTACCACGGCTCCCTGTCATACCTGGCCAGGACCACTAGTGCGTTGGCTGCCTTGATGATGGATGCTGCAGTATTAATCACCTTCCTTCACATGGCGTCCATCTTCTTCCCCTCGCTGTCTGGTGGGACTGAAGATGACAACGAGTTTGCCGACCGTTTCCTCGCAGCCACTGATACCACCGAATCCAGCAATAGTTGTGACCTCAGGCACTTGTGTGCGGATTCCAGCACCCGGTACTTCTTCTCCAGCCTATCCCGTTCAGCCAGAGCCATTCAAGGGTTCTTCATGAAGGCCAGGGCCTCCTCCCACACGTCATCTTCCAGAGGGGCACCGCCATGATAGTCTTCCTCTTGGCCTCGCGCCTCTGGTACAAGAAACCCTTCTTCCTGGTTTCTTTGGGCACAAGCTGGAATAGCTCAGAGGCTCTGGCGATCATGGAATGGAACAACGTCCCCTCATCTGATGGGGACACCCTAGGCTGGGGAGACCAGCCGCCCGTTGCGATGATATCCTCATCGTCATCCGTCATTGCCGTGGCCGTATCCATCCCCATGTCTGGGTCCGCTGGGGGTAGAGACAGCCCGACACAGATGTGGAGGCTGAAATGGGGGTGCCTCAGGGGCAGGGATACCTTCTGCGCTGCGGGCGCTACCTTATGTTTATGTTTATTAGGTTTATACAGCGCTTTAATCCAAAGCGCTTTACAATATAACAACAAGTTACAAGAATAATGAAGCATATTTACAATCATGAAACAAACCAAAGAAACAATATGTAGAACAATTTATCTCGATGGCAAAGGGTGAGGAGAAGGGTGAGGAGGAAGGGAGAGAGGAGGTAATCAAGGGAAGATGAAATAACAATTTTCAATTTTCAGATTCAAATTTCCAGGGGGGTAGGAGGAGGGAAAAGGGAAGGGGGGGTAGGAAGGGATAGGAGGGTCACAGGGTTCAGATTCACAGGGTCAGCCCCCTTAGCTGTCGGAAGAGCAGCCGCCACCAACTCCATCGCTGATGAAGTTTAATCATGTGCTGATTGGGCCTTCTTGGGCGGTTCGACCTTCTCCTTTGTCCGCGGCTTCTCTGGATTCTCCCGCAGTTTAGTAGGGTTGGCTGATTTTCTTTTCAGGGAGGAGCTCTATTGCCTGCTGGCAATGGAGGTGGAGGGTGATGTTGATCGCACCCTGTCCACCTTGGAACCTGCTTCTGCAGCGAACCCGGTGGACTCAGACTTGCGGTTCTTGGCCTTCTCTTGGGCCCCCACGGATGAGGTGCCCTCAAAGGACTTAGAAGGCCGCTCCTCGGCCCGGCCTGTCCTGGGTGAGGCATGACCCTGCTCGGAGCATGGGGCAGATGCCTTGCCGTTCAGCCACGCCGCCAGTCTACTGTGCCTACCCTTCGTCATCTTCTTGGAGAAACCGAGGCATATCTCGCACTCCCCTTCCTTGTGGTCCGGATGCAGACAGTAGAGACATTGCAGGTGCTTAGAAGTAGCTCGCAGACCAAACTCGAGGACTCCCAACACTGAAGCGTACAGTAAAAATCTAAAGATGGCTGCCAAAGGAGGGGCTTAGGGAGAGGACTGTCATTGGATGGGGGCAGTATGACCCAGAGGACAGTGATTGGTTTAAAGGAGAAGAACAAGCTACTCTCTTACCTGGTAACGTTCTTTCGATGGGATGGTCCGACGACGTATTCCATATCTATTTTTATAGATTGTGGAAACACGAGATCTCCTTTATGGGTGTACGCACATCTGAGCTCACAGACTGCGCGCTTTCCTCACATATAACTTAATACAGTACTTCTCCCCAAACTTCAATTGTATATAGGCGGTAGTGGAAAATCGCCTAACTCCCCCCACGACTGCAGCCAGCCTTAAACTTACCTGCACACAAGATATTGCGGTTACTTTAAAACTCAGATGTGCGCGCACCCATAAAGGAGATCTTGTGTTTCCACAATCTATTAAAACTCAATATTCTCTGATCCCCAGGGGTTGCAGCACTTAACGTTTTTTCGAATGCTCTTTCCAATTTTTGGAAAATGGCAGATTACCTTAAAAATCGAGAAGAGGATAGTGCTGCCCTTTTTGCGCCTAGAGGATCTGATAGTAATCCTTTCAGAAACCGTTTGAATGTCACAGAAACCTTGGCTCAAAAGTATATCAAACTTGAGAGACTGAGCAAAAGAGAAATTAACAAATGTTGGGAGCAAGTCTCCCTGAAAAATTAGATTGATAAAAATATCATTCCTAGAGGCCTGAGAATCTTAATTTTCCCGGATTTTACTCATAAAGACGATCATGACTTAGCATCAGACTGGGAAGCAAATATTACAGTCAGCTCTGAAAACATGTTGAAGTTACTTGTCACTCATGCTGAACGTGAGCATGCCAGAGTTATAATAGAAACTGATCGAATCAAAACTGAAATTCAGGATATGCCAAACCCAACTAGTACCAAAGATAAAAACTTTGCCACAATGTACAGAATATTAGGTGACTACCTGACTACCAAGATGAGATAAAACTACGGAAATTCAGAAAATGTTATAGGGACGAGAAAGATTATTTACATGATAGAGAATATACCTACCAACCAAAATATGATGGAGACTCATCGCATATTGTAACACCCACAGTGTCACCAGTTACATCGGATGCAGACTCAGAATCTGATACAACAGGTACTGCCGCCGATCAAGAACCTATATCAGCTGCAGTATCTACACGACATGACAGAAGAGGTTTCCTTGCTGAAATTAAGAGATACAAAAAGTGCAACCAAAGTACCTATAACCCTACAAACAAACAAGTCAGTTTCCAAAAGAATGTCCCTTTAGGTCCAAAAATTGCGACTACTCCAACAACTTCAGAGGAGGAAGAGGCACAAGGAGGAGAGGAAGGGAGAAATACAGGCAAAAGATTTACCAGATACAGCCTCAAAAATGCAAGACCAAAACCGATACTCAAAACATAGTCATCAACTTATCTGCCAAACACCTCTCACAGCAACAGGTGACAGTGCTTAACTATGGCCTCTCGTTTGCACCAAGTGCAACATCTGACATGACAGAAGTTCAAATTGATTTGTACAAGTTCACCAGGAAACTCAAATTGAAAAAATGATTTCATAACAAACCCATCACTTACAAACCACCAGAAAATGTACCACCGATCAGTCAGAAAAGCATCCAAGAAATCGAAAATATACATCTAATCTCCAATCTGTCTGGAGAAGAACCAAAAACAGTAAGTGATATTCAAAGAGAACTTGGGATCCACCAACGGAACTTGGATATTAAAGAACATAGAAATAGGTCCAAATTCATGCCTCCGATCGGTGGAGATGTGATTGAAATATTCTATAAGACAATTACCAACGAAATTCACAACCATATTGATGGTTCCCAACCCAGCTTTAGTAGCAAAAGCAATAATCTCACTAAATTGGAAAGATTGGCATTACAAGAATTGCGGGAAGGCAGTACCATCATAATAAAAGAATCAGACAAAGGGGGCAATATTGTCATCCTTAATAAAACCGACTATATTAAAATGGCTATCGAACACCTGTCCACCCCTGGCTGCTACAAAAAACTGACAGGTAACCCAACAGGTCAACTCCAGAATTTGCTTCAATACTGGTATAGCCAAGGTTTATTGACCGATGAAGAGAAAGCTTTCCTTATGGTATCCAAACCACTAATGCCAACAATCTATTTTCTGCCGAAGGTTCACAAACCGTTTTTAGAATTACCAGCTGTTAGACCTATAATGAGTGGACAAGGAGGGGCCACAGAAGCACTAGCTGATTACATCGACAGCAGTATCAAAACTTTAGTGCCTGCTATTCCAGCGTACTTGAAAGACACTACTCACACCATACAGTCCTTATCAAAAATTACCTGGACACCAACATATTACTTGGCGACCCTTGATGTCACAGCCCTGTATACATCTATCCCCCACACTTTAGCTCTGGATACTTTAGACTTCAGTTTCAGAACCTTCTCAGCATCCCATCATGCACATGTGCAGCTACTCAAAAAGTTCTTGGACTTTACCTTAAACCACAATCAGTTCATTTTTAATGGTGAATAGTACTCTCAGACTAAGGGCATAGCCATGGGGGATAAATATGGCCCGTTATTAGCTAATTTATTTATGGCCTACTTTGAAGAGAAATACATTTTCAATAATAATCCTTACAAACATCACATCATCTCCTGGAAAAGGTATAATGACAATACCTTTGGCATTCATTTCACATCACATTTGGATGCTAATGCAATAGTGTTCCTAGATCTAGAAATAAACATTGAGCAGAACACTATCCAGACTAACACCCACAGAAAGCAAACTGAAGTGAACTCTATTCTACATGCTGCTAGCAGCCATAGACGCAGTCTTATCCAAAATATACCAAGGGGAGAATTTCTCAGATCAAAAAGAAACTGTAGTCAAGAAACAGCATATAACATAGAATGTAAGTCAATTGCCAACAGATTTCAGGAAAGAGGGTACTCTAAAAAACTAATTAGACAAACTGCCGAATCCTTAGAAACGATGGACAGGAACAAACCTTTGGAAGATGAGGCCAAATTGGATAAAATAACTTGCCCCAAAAACGTGAGCTTTATTACCAAATATTCACAAAACAGTAAATTTCAGTATCATATACTTCAAAAGCATTAACATATATTGCTCTTGGATTCAGATTTGACCAATTACCTTGCAGAGCGAGCAAACATTATTTTTACAAAAGCTACCACTTTAAAGAATCTCCTGAGTCCTTCTTTTCTAAACCCTAATACAATCAGACAGGATAACTGGCTCGCGGCGAGCACCAAACCGTCAGGATTCTACAAATGTGGCTCTTGTAATTTTTGCCAGTATGCCTCATCACCCACCAAGGAATGTATCTGCCATGGAGGACTCAAAGTCATAATATGGAATTTCATTAACTGTCGATCGAAATATGTGATCTATGGCATCCAATGTGTGTGCAAGAAAATGTACATTGGGAGTACAATCCGAGAAGTTCGT
This sequence comes from Ambystoma mexicanum, assembly GCF_040938575.1. Classification (NCBI taxonomy): domain Eukaryota; kingdom Metazoa; phylum Chordata; class Amphibia; order Caudata; family Ambystomatidae; genus Ambystoma; species Ambystoma mexicanum. The sequence goes on from NC_090940.1 coordinate 437,550,779, forward strand.
TTCCGGATACGTGAACACTTGCATCACCTCAGCAGTCAAGATACCAGACTACCATTAGCCATGCATTGGCAAAAGCATCACCAGGAGGACAATGCTAAAGACATCAAATTCATTGGCTTTCTACAGATTCAACCACATTTGAGAGGTGGCGACAGAGAGCTGATGTTACGGCAACAGGAAGCCAGACTAATATGTAAATTAGGCTGTTTTTCACTGGGTTTAAATCAAGAACACAAGCTTAATGTTTTTCTATAGATTATAAGAATACCTACCTTCTCTGTAATGCTGGAGCAAACTATTGGATGCATGACATACTATCTGCAGGTTTTCGTCTGACCGATGCACAAAGCATTCAGTGTATATATATTCCCTGTTTTTTACCCCCAACAGCCAAAGAACTATACAACAGAGCATCTGATCAGACATTTTTTCATAACTAAGACTAATAGGGTTTGGACTTCGAGACAGCAGTTGTTTAGCTATAGAAGGTAGACTCTCTCACATTCCGCCCATTTTAGGTGCCATAATTATTATGTATGTTAGTAACTCTTTACTCTTTAGAAATTCATCCATATGGAATGTGCACGACCTTGCATGCAACACTACATTTAAAATAATATGGGTTGTTGTGTATATGCCCATTCTTTCTAAAATATGAGCATACGTTAAATATGGGGTTTAGAATCATGTGTTGCACACATGTGCAATTTTGACACAAAATATACAACATAGACCGTGATCGTAACATAACGCCTTGTTTTCGTCAGTTGCCTTTCACATAGACCTTCCAGGTATACCGATCAGTTGCCTAGCAACAGCGATCACGTGACCAGTCACCTGGCCGGACACTTGCTATTGCCTAGACACGTAGATAGCTTGCCGATGCAGTTCCACTGTCCGACAGCGTCTGTCATTGAGCACGTGTCTCCCTGATACTTGCCGGTGAGTGCACTACAATCCCTGACATGATGATTGCTTCTCCCAGCAATTAGCAGACATGGGAGTGCATGATATTGAATAGGATTTTGTTTGTTTTATTATTATTATAGATTACGGCCATATAAAACTGTCAGAGGGAAACCAGTTCATGTAATTATAGAATCAGCAGAGCGGCTGACAACCAAGGATAGCGAAATAACGCGCAGGTAAATAGAAGTTTGTACAATTTGTTAAAAATAGTAAATAATCATTCCTACCACTACAATTAAATACACAAAATGTAGTGGAAGCTTAAAGTGACCAATTGAACCTCTCAATTTTTTCAGATACGTAAAATTACGTGTGAACTTGTTGTGCTAGACAAGAAATTTTCCTTTTGAACATACTTCAACTGAAATGCTAGAAGATGGTAATCCATAAGCTCCACATTTAGGTAATTATAATAACTAACCTACACCTAAACCTGCTGTGCTCACAGTGCTAAACCAATTGGTTTGAATTTGGATATAAGTTACTAACTAGGTGCTGCTCGAACAGTCACTCTTGGCAACTCTAAATGGTGCAATCGCACAAGCTTTGTGTTAAATTGATTCCCAAAAAAAAGGATCACACTTCTAATGATTTTTTATTTTATGTTTTGTTTTCCCATTCCCCTCCCCGGTCCTTTTTGTCTCCTCCATCTGTTTCATAGGCAAATGAAAGGATATAGTGCTGGAGCGATATCTGATGAAATGATATTGTGTTACAATCACTTTTAGGAAATGAAAACGATAAAATGCGTGAACGTTATTGAAGTTTTTTGGACTAACATTTTAATCATAACTGTTACAACAATTAGACATACGCCCTGAAGACGACCTATTGTTTGGGGTCGAAACACGTGTTGGCGTGTCGCTGTGTCGCTGTGCTCTTTATAACATGGCGGGTTAATGTGCTCTTTATAGCTTCTAAAACTCATGGTACAGATTGTGTCACTTATAAAATGGGCTATAATGTGTTTTAAGAAATTACATTGTTGTGACACTTATTAAATGGGCTGTCTTGTTTTTTGAAGAAATAGGTTTCTGTATGAATAAATAAAACAGAAAGCAGCATAAGTCTGACCTGTATGCACTTTAATACAGACAAAACTTATGACAAACGGGAACCAAGTGTCCATCTCTTTTTTCTTTACTGTTCTGTTGAGACATTCCTTCAGGAAATATATGTATGTATTAAGTTATATGTGAGGAAAGCACGCAATCTGTGAGGTCAGTACTTCTCGCCAAACTATTCCATATCTATGACAGTAATCACCACAGCTGTGCTGTTTCGGAAAATCTTTCGGCGTCTGCGTCTATGACGTCGATACGCTGTCCTCGAGTGCCTCCGTCGAGCCGATGTGACCGGATGTTATAAGTAGGATGCACGACACCCATAGCCTCAGTTGTAGTTTTTTCCCAGAACGTGTGGCACCAATCTTCTACCAGTATGACCACAGAAAGCCTTGCGGAAACGTAAGCTGCAATCGCATAAGAAATTCTGTAGCGGGACAGGCAGGGAGGGAGTGATATGGAATATGTCGTCGGACTAGTCCATCGAAAGAACGTTACCAGGTAAGAGAGTAACTTGTTCTTCGAGGGGATTGAGTCCTCCGACGTATTCCATATCTATGACAGACTCCCAAAGCAGTACCAACGTATGGAGGAGGGAAAAGAATTTAGAATATAGAAATTCAGAATGCCCAATCAAATTGCAGAGTAAAGGACTGCCTTGCCAAAGGCCTGATCCTGCCCATGGATAGAATCTAGGGAGTAGTGCCATACAAAAGTATGGACCAAAGCCCATGTGGCTGCTTCACAGATGTTACGAATAGGAACACTCCTCTGCAGGGCAGCAGAGGCAGCCATACCCCTAGTAGAATGGGCCCGTAAACCTACCGGAGGGTCCTTACCCGCCAAGCAGTAACATTCAGAAATTGCCAAGATAATCCATCTAGACAAACTCTGCTTAGTAGCAGCTTGTCCCAAACGCCTTCCAGCGTAACCAATAAAGAGCGGATCATCCACTCTGACCCGGGACATGCGTGAAATGTAGAAGCTTAAAGCTCTCCTAGGATCCAACCTGTGGAGCCTCCCCTCTTCCTTACCAGGATGTGGAGGAGGATAAAATGCTGGAAGAATAACCTTCTGGCTTAAATGAAATTCCGACACCACTTTCGGAAGAAATGAAGGACGAACTCTAAGGACAACCCTGTCCTTATGAAACACAGTGAAGGGTGGCTTAACTGAAAGTGCCTGCAACTCACTCACTCTGCGAGCAGAAGTGACCGCAACTAAAAAGGGTTAACAGTCTCAAAGGACAAGAATGTAAACGCTCAAATGGAGCACCCATTAGGAATTTTAGAACAAGGTTCAAATCCCAACCAGGCACCTGGAAAGGTGACGGTGGGAACACAGTGAGCCCTTTCGAAAACTGAGAAATTAAAGGAATTTTGAAATAAGAACACTCCTCAGACGAGCGCTTAAATATGGACAGCGCCGCCAGGTAACCTTTAATGGTACCCACTTGCAGGCCCTTGTGGGCTAACGAAAGCAAAAAAGACAGAACCACAGGAATGTCACGTAAAAAAGGATCCACATTTTTAACCCTACACCAGTCGCAGAACTTTCTCCAACGGCAACGGTACAGGGAATTTGTTGCCAGCCGTCTGGCCGAAAGCAACACCTCCATCATGTCTTGAGGGAGGTCCCAATCCTTATAACTCAACCTTTCAGAAGCCAAGCGTGAAGGCTGAGGGATCTGACCTCTGGATGGAGAACCTGACCCCCCTCCCGTGAGAGCATATCGTCTTGGTAGGGAAGACGGCGTGGAGGGCAGATGGACAAGTCGAGAAGATCTGGGTACCACGTCCTCCGGGCCCATGCCGGAGCAATGAGGATCATCCGGGAACCGAACCTCCGTAACCTCTGCAGCACTTGCGGGATGACGGGGACTGGAGGAAACGCATAGAGCAGTGGGAAGGACCACTCCACCATGAACGCGTCTCCTAAGGCTCCTCTTGGAGGAAATTCCCGCGAGCAGAAGCTTTCGCACTTCCGGTTGACACTGGAGGCGAAGAGATCCACTTGAGGGGTCCCTCAAAGGGCGAAGATCTCCAGGAGAATTTACTGAGCCAGCTCCCATTCGTGAGAGATCGCGCTCTGCCTGCTCAGAGCGTCCGCCGTCTCGTTTTCGTCTCTGGCCAGATGGACTGCCGAGATCGAAACTTCCTGCTGGATGGCCCAGAAGCAGAGCTGCATCGCCCCCGCCCCTTTTTGTTGAGGTAGTGCATGGCCACTGTGTTGTCCGTCAGAATCAGGACATTCTTCCCTCGCACAGTCGTCAGAAAAGCCTTCAGGGCAAGCCTGACGGCCCTCAGCTCCAACAGATTGATATGGAGTCTGGACTCCGACGGAGACCAACGACCGTTGACTGTCAACTCGTTGGCATGAGCTCCCCCATCTGCGTCCGTCACCATCGTCACCTCTGGCAAGCGTAGCCAAAATGGAGCCCCCCTCATCAGATTGCCTTTGTCGGCCCACCACAGAAGGTCCTGAGCGACTGAGAGCGACACCTGAACGGGGTCAGGCATCCTGCCGGAGGACTGTGACCACTGCATCTTGAGAGCCCATTGCAGAGATCTCATCAGCAACCTGGCCTCTGGCACCAGAAGAATGCAGGATGCCATGAGGGCGAGCAACCTCAAGAATTCGAATGCCTGGAGACTCTGGGCATGTCAAAACTTGTGTACCATCTGCTGAATGTGATGAGCCCTCACCTGGGAAGGAAAACACTGCCCCAGGGATGTGTCGAGCACTGCTCCGATGTACTGGAGCCGCTGAGTTGGCATCAAGTGTGACTTCTTTAAATTGAGGGAGAAGCCCAGCTTGTGAAGGGAGTGGCAGGTGACGGACAGATGATCCAGGACTTGCTCGGAAGAGCGCGTCCTGATCAACCAATCGTCCAGGTAGGGGTAGACGTGAATCCCCACTTTCCTGAGATACGCTGCCACCACCACCATGAGCTTGGTGAAAACCCTTGGGGCGGAGGTCAATCCGAACAACAGGACCCGAAACTGAAAGTACAAGTCACCAACCACAAACCTTATGTACTTCTTGTGCTTGGGATGGATCGGCACATAAAAGTAAGCGTCCTTGAGATCGAGAGACACCAACCAGTCCTGAAGTTGAAGGGCCTGGAGGACTTGAGAGAGCGTAACCATCTTGAACTTGTCCTTCCTGAGGAGCTTGTTCAAACCACGCAAGTCCATGATGGGTCTCAATCGCCTGTCTTTCTTTGAAATCAAAAAATAAGGGGAATACCATCCATTGTTCCTCTACGCTACAGGCACCAGTTCTATGGCGCCTTTCTCCAGCAGGGCTTGTATTTCCTGCGCAAGGAGCGGATCTGGACTCTTTAAAGAGAGATTCCCTGGTGGATTGTCGCGAGGCCTCTGCCGGAAAGGAAGACCGTAGCCGTGGGCTATGATCTCCAGAACCCATATATCTGAAGTAATGGCAAGCCATTCTACAAGATGCTGCGCCAGCCTTCCCTCAACCGGCGAACCATGGGACATGGCCTCATGACTGAGCTGAAGTGGCTGCGGCATTGCCTGAGGGTCAAGAGGCAACTGCCGGGAGCGGCCTTCGCACCCGAGTACCTTGTTTTCCACCTCTGGTACTCCTACGGTGGCCCCTTGGACTTTCAGCTCCTCTCGTTTTACTAAAGGATGTGTAATATCGAAAGGAACCTCCCCTCCATTGCTGTCCCCTAGGACGAAAAGGCGGAGGTTGGCAAACTGCAGCGCTCAACGACTTCGCTGCAGCTTTGGAGGTCTGCAACCTCTCAAGGCTCTCGTCAGCCTTGCTGCTAAAAAGATGTTCACCATCAAAGGGCATGTTGAGGAGTCGGGCTTGCACATCAGGAGCAAACCCCGACTTCCACAACCATGCAAACCTGCGTATTACGGTGCTCGTCGACATGGACCGGCTGACACAATCTGCCATGTCCAGACCCGACTGAACGGACTCACACATGGCATCCTTGCCATCGTGCACAATAGCAAGAAAACCATCCCGTTCCTCCCCTTCGGGAATATGTTCAGCCGCTAACGAAATACAGTTCCACAGAGTGTGCGTGAAACGTGACAAGGCACACACAGAGTTGGCTGCCCGTAAAGCCATACCCCCTGAAGAAAACTCTTTCTTCGCCCAGCCATCAAAATGTTTGTCGTCCCTATCAGGAGGGATGGTAGGGTACGACGCCTGCTTTGTTGGGGCCGTAGCCGCCTGCACGACCAAACTCTCCGGAGTGGGGTACTTGGTCAAGTAGCAGGGGTCGCTACTGGCTGGATGGTATTTTCGCGGCAAAGACTTGCTCACTGCCGGGAGACTCTCCGGGGCAGTCCAAGCCGCTGCCACCCTTCTTTGCAAGGCCATTTGGAATAGCAGTACCAAGTCAGTTGGTGGACCTTGGTCGAGGATATCCGTCAGGTCATCCTGCAGAAAATCCACTGGGTGGGCAGAACACCCCAAGTAGTGCGTTACTCTCGACATAAGGCGCCGGTACGAGGACTCGGCATGGGTGCCATTCTCAGGCCTACAGAACTCCACCTCCGGAGAGGTGTCCAGACCAATGGCGTTGTGCAGCGACTGACGCATGTCTTCAAACTGGCTATGACCAAACAAAATCTCGTCAGGTACCTCATCAGGCAGGAACCATACCTTCCTCAGACCCTTCATCCACTTCAGAAATATAATCCAGAGGCTGGAATGAGGGCACAGAAAAAGGGACAAAGACATGTTTAGCCTTGACCAGAGCCTTTCTAGGGGGTTCCCCCATGCCACGGGGTACCTCCGACAAAGCAGCCTCGAAAGACGTTGACGTCGAGCGTGGCGCCGACAGCTTCGACACCGTCCTCGAGGGCAGAGCCCCGAGCGTGTCCTTCGACAGCCTGAGCGCCAATGGCGTCGATGGCGTCGATGGCTTCCTCGGAGGCAGAGCCTCGAGAGAGTCCCTCGACAACCTTGGCGCCGAAGGCATCAATGTCTTCTTCTTCGAAGACTTCACAGGCTCCGAAGGTCTCGAGGGTGTCGAGGACCGGGACCTGGAATGGGCATGTCTAAAGCGACCATCCTTGTCCGACCGGGACCTCAAAGTCACCCGGTGATCGCGACGACTGCTCGAGCCCAAAGGCGTGCGAGTGGTGTCTCTAGCACGGTCACGGCCGGCGTCTTTCGACGGCGCGGATGGACCAGAGCCCTGCGACTGAAAAATCGCCATCATCTGCTGCCGAAATTAATCCCATTCAGCGGGAGTGGAATGCTTGTTGGGACAAGCAACCCGCCGACGGGCGAAGTCCTCGGACGAGGACGGGGAAGGCGACCGGTGACGGCGCTTCCGTGAGTGCCTCGAAGAGGCAGAGGAATGGCGGGACCAATTCTGGGGCCGAGACCCCCGGACCGACGATGACGACGAGGAGAGTCGCCCCTCGAATCGTCAGTCGAAAGGCCAGTGGACTTCGACTTCCTGGGCTTGGCCACCTTACCTACAGAAAGCCTCTTCTTACGCTCCCGCAAGGCCTTCGAAGTAAGCGACTGGCAGTCGACACAGTCATCCGTGTCGTGGTCCTCCCCGAGGCACCAAAGGCAAGCATTGTGCATGCCCGTCAACGACATCTTGGACCCACAGTTCCGGCACTTCTTAAAACCCGGCCGCGGGGTGGAAGAAGCCAAAGACATTATAGAACTTCACAAACAGGTTCGAAGAACCGAAAGAACAGAACTCAGTAGAACCGAGGCACGCCGAGATCTCCGAAGCGAACACGTTCGTAAAAAAAACGGAACTGAGGCTACGGGCATCGTGCGTCCTACTTATAACATCCGGTGACGTCAGCTCGACGGAGGCCCTCAAGGACAGCATATCGACGTCATCGACGCAGGAGCCGAAAGATTTTCCGAAGCAGCACAGCTGTGGTGATTACGATCATAGATATGGAATACGTCGGAGGACCCAATCCCCTCGAAATACAGTTTGTAAGTGGAAAGTGAAACAGTTTTTTCTTTTACCGAGGATTCCCAGTCTGACGGGGAATATTCATGAGCATGTGAATCCATGCCAGACCCTATCCTGGAGAAAGAAGAAATTCCATAGGGATGAAAATAAGGCACAAAATGGGGTCCACTCCTTGGCCTCTAGTCCACAATGCAAATCCTTTCCAACTGCATGCAAAAATAGACCTCATGAAAGGCCTAGGTGCAGCCAGCAGCACCTTTAGCACCTCCTCAATTAGGTCTGAGTTCTCATATCTCAGCATCTCAAGAGCCACGCATGCAGATTGAGAGACCCTGGGTTCAGGTGGAGAACCCGACCGCCAGACTGAGACAGGCGGTCCGGTCTCCGAGGAAGACAGCAAGGTGAGCAAACAGCCAGCTCCAGAAGGTCTGGGAATCATGTCCTCCTCGCCCAATCCTGGGTGATCAACATCATGCAGCCCACAACACCTCCTGGGAACCCATGGGATGACAGAAATGTGGATAAATGCATAATGGAGGTCAAAACCCCACTCCACAGGGAATGCGTCTCTCAATAGCTTCCTCCTGGAAATTCTCTCAAGCAAAACTGCTTGCATTTTGCGTTGTCCATGGTAGCAAACATGTACACTAACAGGGTTCCCGACAAAGAGAAGATCTTTGTAGTGACCTCCTTGCATATCGCCCATTCGTGGGGCATATGCTCTGCCTGCTCAGAGGGTCCGCCAACCAGTTCTCTTCCCCTGCCAGATGGGCTGCCGAGGTGGAGATCATGTTCTCCAGAAGCCAGAATCATACCTGCATGGCCTCCCTGCACAGGGGCAGAGACAAACACTGCCATGCTTTTTGAGGTAATGCATGGTCACTGTGGTGTCCATCAGAATCAGAAAATGTTTCCCGCCTGAGCGACGGTACCTAAAGCCATCAGGGCCAGCCTGGTTGCCTGCAACTCCAGCTGGTTGATATGCCAGAAGTGTTCCACTAGGGACCAAAGACCACTCACCTGCAGATCCCCGCAGTAAGCACCCCAGCCCTTAAGGGATGCATCCGTTACCACTTACACAGGCTAAGGTGGTCAAAAGGGTTCCCCCGTGAACATGCTCTCCCTGTCGTCCCACCATGAGAGTTTGCTCGATAGTCGGAGGACATCTGTAATGTCGCCTAAGTACTGTGACCGCTGACCACTCAGAAGTCATTGAAGAGATTTAATCCACAGCCTGGCCTCTGGCACCAGTAAGATGCAGGGGGCCATGAGACCTTAGAGGTGCAGTAAGGAGGTTGCTGGCAGGCTGCAGGAGTTCTGGAAACGTGTCCATCTGACTGATGCTGGTGACTCTCTCCTCGATGGGGGTGGGAGGCCCTCCCCGCCCAAGTATCCAGGACCGATCTGATGAACTGGAACCTCTGCGTTGGTGTAATATGAGCCATTTGGAAGTTTAGGGAGAAGCCCAAGCTGTGAAGTAGGGAACAGGTGCCCCTGAGGTGCCTTGATACCTGTTCTGGGGACCTTCCTCAGATCAACGAGTCACCCAGGTAAGGAAACACATGGACTCTGGATCTCCGGAGGTAAGCAGCCACTAGCGCCATCAGCTTGGTGAAGATCCTGGGAACGGAGGTTAGGCCTAAGGGAAGCACTTTGAACTGATATTGAATGATCCCAATGACAACCCTTCGGAATTGCCTCTGCTTCCGATGGAATGGCACGTGAAAATAGATATGATTTGGCATTTGTAATGCACCTATACACAAGTATTATGAAGGCCCATAAACACCAACCAGTCCTGGAGTTGCAGAGCCTGGAGAATTTCTCTCAACGTCACCATCCTGAACTTGCTTCCTCAGGAACCTATTGAAGGCACTGAGGTACAAGATGGGGTGAAGTCCTCCACCTTATTCAGACATCAGAAAGTAGCAGGAGTACCAGCCCAACCCTCTTTCCCTCGGAAGTTATTTCCTTTCACCTGTCCCAGTGCCTGAAGACCCTTCCTACAACCAGTGAAACATTGGGGAGAACTCAAAGAGGCTTCACGTGCACCCCTGCCTCTAATGCTGAAGCCATTTTGAATGGCTGTTCGAGGTCCCGCTTCCCCTGCTAAGGCGGGAGAACTGTCTCTGGGCGTGCTTGGCCTGGAGAAATTGAGACTTCCTCATGAAAGGGGTAGAACACATGCAGCCTTTGCCTCTGGAGTCAAACGAGAAAGATTGGTGGGCGGGCTGCTGAACTGCTAGGCCTAATGACTTTGTTGTGAGTTTTGACTCTTAAAAACATTGCAGAGACTAGTCTGCCTTTGGTCGCCATTGAAGGCCATATCTAGCAATTTGGCCTGCACATTCGAGGAGAACCCAGACCCATGGAAGTAGGACACCCTCCGGAGCACTGTCTATGCAATCCTCAGCATCAAGACCCGCTTGACTGCCACTTCCTTGCTGTTGTTGACTATATCGACCAACCCATCCCTTCCTTGGCCTGCTAGGAGATGGCCAACTGCCTCAAATTGTTCTCCATCGAACGTGAGAATATTTAGCAAAAGAGCAAAAAACATTAATGGCCTTTAGTGCCATATTTTCCATTGCAAATACTTTTTTCATGAGGTCATTAGCCTTTTTCGACTCCCTGTCCATTCGGAGGTTCGATGTCGAAGTCACAGGCCTCAACTACCTGGTGAAAGCCTGGACTACCAGCCCCTCTGTGTTTGTATGGGTTATAAGAAAGGGCCAATCGCCCCTCTCCAAGTTATACTTTCTGGTAAGGTTGGCAGCAACTGATGTCAAACTTGGATGCTGCCTTAATGCAGCGAGCAGGTCCGAAATGGCTGCGTTGAAAGGCAGGGCTCTCTCAGACTGCGGACCCTTGTCCAAAATGTCTGTCAAGTCGTAAGAGTGTAAGGGCTTGGCTGGTGTGCTGAGGGTCACCTCAACCCCTGCAACCATTTTCCTACATTGGGTATTAGGCTAGGCATAGGGTGACGCCTGCTGCATCTCTATGTCAGGCGAGGTGTCGAGCCCGCTCGCATCATACAACCCTGCTGCCAGCTCCAACAGAACTGCCTAGTTTGTGAAAAAGCTAGGCACATGTTGCAACTCTGCTCCCACCTTGGGCTACATCCCGAAAGGCCAAAGATGGTTCTCATAGATTCCAAGGACCCCAGGACATAGCTTTGGTCCATCCTTTGTGTCAACAGGACAGGCCCAATGGGGGCGCTCAGCGCTGATGCCTAGGGTGCCATTGGTGCTGAGGCGTACTTGGACTGAGTAGAGCTGGAGCGTCAGATCCGACTTCGACACCTTCATGCGTGAACCTCCCGGCGCAACTGGTGCTAAAGCTGCCTGTGGCATCGAGGCCTGAGCCATACCTGCAGCTTATTCTTTTTTTAACAGTTTTAATTTTATGAGTGGTGAGTGGGACAGGACACATCACAGTGTCAAAATAGACATGATACAGCATTGTACATTGAAAAAACATGAATCAATTGGGAAATATCAACACAATTCAAGTATACTCAATAGAGTACTCTCCAGTTGATCAAATCATAAACCGGTCCAGGAGTACACATCAACATCATTACAATAAGGCTAGATGTTTGTACAGCACTGGCTTGTACCCCCGTGATAGGAGTCCTGTGTGCAATTAATAAAGGGAATTATAGGCAATTAATAAAGGGAAGCAAGGTTCCAACACAAGATGAATATTTGCCCTCTGCCAATGCCGTGATTTTTTCAGAGACTAGTATGTCCCAGAGTTTTGCCCACCACATCTCTATGACAGGGCCTTTGGAGGACTTTCATGATTTCGTACCCCCGTGATAGGAGTCCTGTGTGCAATTAATAAAGGGAAGCAAGGTTCCAACACAAGATGAATATTTGCCCTCTGCCAATGCCGTGATTTTTTCAGAGACTAGTATGTCCCAGAGTTTTGCCCACCACATCTCTATGACAGGGCCTTTGGAGGACTTTCATGATTTCGTACCCCCGTGATAGGAGTCCTGTGTGCAATTAATAAAGGGAAGCAAGGTTCCAACACAAGATGAATATTTGCCCTCTGCCAATGCCGTGATTTTTTCAGAGACTAGTATGTCCCAGAGTTTTGCCCACCACATCTCTATGACAGGGCCTTTGGAGGACTTTCAATTACGGCACATGAAGAAGCAGCAGTTCCAAGATGCAGTTTAATACATGGAGAAAGACGGCGAGACCAGAGAGGGTTGCAAGTAGGGAACTGCCCTTGACCTTTTCAGACCGTTTCTTTCGTGAACCTTGGAAAATAATAACCTAAGACCAGGGACTAAAGCTGAACAGGCCAGCATTGTGGTTCCTAGTGATAGCTTCAACAGTCAAAGTTTCGAATGCCAAAAGTTCAGACACAAAAGTTCTGGGAAAAAAAGTTTTGATTTTATTTTGATTTTTTTTAAATGGGGGGGTCCCCCCAAACCCCTGTTTTAAAAAAAAGAAAACACTTATTTTACAATACGAAATTAAAATAAACCCTTTAATATAAAAAAAAATACATTCAAAACTTTTTTTCCGGCACTTTTGTGTCAGAACTATTGACATTCCAAACTATTGTTTCAAAACTTTGACTGGACACCCTGCATTGTGTGTCGGAGGTACACGGGGCTCTCCCACGTATGTGAAAAGTATGTAACGAGCAAAACAAATAGAATTGAAAACCAGGTGAGTGAATGAACTTGGAGGCCAAGTAAGATATCGTAGACAGAGTGGTCCGGCTTCAAAGGTCTCTATTAGGTATCTAACTGGTCGGCAACTGTGAAAAGGGAATTTTGGGACCAAAGTGGTCCTGCAACGGGTCAAGCTAAACCCTGTGCATATTTGAAAGTCTTCAATAGTATAATTGAATTTGAAATTGGTCCGAGCCCAGCAGAGGGATACTAATTGCGTAAGAGGAGGATCTGAGCCCGGCTGAGGGGGATCCGGGGTGAACCATGAGTCACCCAAGAAAGAATAGTCTCTGAACATTGTTAAAAGAGGATCTGAGCCCGGAAGAAAGGTGATCCACACCAACGATTGGGGATCCAGGTTGAATCACATGGACTGTGAAGATAGGAACTTTTGTTTTTGTACATCAGGTCATCTGAAGCAAGAGACTTAAAAGAGACTTGGGCACAGAAGGCCCTGATGCTGGTGATGGAACTATATCCCCGTGCCAAAGAAGCCAGAGTGTGTGCTTTGATCGAGTGAACCACCTTCTCCCGTGCTGAAAACGTGGGGCAGGGAGGACAATGGCCTGAAACATCCTGAAATATCATTTTGTGAACACTTCTTTCTTTTTCATGAACACTCAGCCACACTAATTGTATTTAGCGGTAATGATTAGCAATAGATTTATTTCAGTATAGGTCCTTTGACTTTGACGAGACTCCACTAGGACGGCTTTATTATCATTTGATGGTCGTAACTTGCTCCCATCTGTAGATTTAGGATTAGATAGGCGTTTATCACACCATTGTTGAAGCTCAATAAACACCCTTGAACTGTGGTCACTTGTGTCGGTCTTACTGTTCATATCATGCCTTCCTTATATGTGGTATCAGGAGTGGGACGTGACTCAACTGAAACAAACTGGGGAACCCTACAATTCCAGAAGCTTAGTCATAGAGCCTCCAACCCCTCTATTGCCACCAAAGAATCAATAGCCTTTGATATCTGTATCAGTAGAGAGGCTACTATCCCTCCTGGGAATAGAGGAATGATTCCCACAGACTTAGTTTTGATAGCCCCCTGTTGGGTGTTATATAAGATTGGCCCCAAAATCTGGCCTGGTTTGGAAGTTCGTTATAGACGTTTAAGCAGGCGTCATGAATCCTGACTTCCGGGAAGACAAAGGTTCTCTTACAGAACCATGGTGAAATCCTATTTGAAGTACATCGTGAGGACACAATTGCCCAAGGGATTCTTGAAAAGGCTCTATTTCGTTGTTTTAAAGAAAGTGAACCAGAAGAAACAGAGAAAGGTACTTTAGGCTTTGGGGAAGCTGATGACCCATCTACTACTGAAGAGAAAAAGGGGGAAGAGCTTACCATCTATCCGACCTGGCCTTTGCCCAGCGAAATGTCTCAGCCCTCGTTGAGGCCTTCTTACAAGTCATTCCCAAAGGAGAGGGTGTAGAGAACGGAAGTCAATTTTTCTTCTTAATAAAAGGATTGCTACATAGAAAAGAAACACCCACAGAAGGCTTAAGTAAAACTCAGTTAGTAATCCCCAAAACCCACTGAAAGATCGTGCTAGAGATTGCACATTGCCATCTAACAGGGGGACACTTCGGACAATCCAAAACCCAGGCACACATCAGTGGGAAGCTTTACAGGCCAGGTATCCATGCTGATATAAAAACCTTTATTCAGATGTGTGAAATATGTCAGAAAACCAGTACTCACATCCCACTGCCTGCCCCTCGGAATCCTTTACCAATAATATAAGTCCCTTTCTCAAGAATTGGCATGGGCATCATTGGACCTTTAGAAACATCTAGACTGGGTAACAAATATGTCCTTGTGATTGTCGACTATGCGACCAGATACCCTGAGGAATTCCCTATGCGCAACACCACCACCCAGGAAATTCTAAACCACCTCCTACCATATTTATCCAGGATTGGCTTTCCTAAGGAAATCCTGACAGATCCAAGATCAAATTTTATGAGCAAGCTCATGGTTGAAGTCAAGGAGCTTCTCCATATTAGCACCTTACGAACTTCAATTTACCATCCCCAAACAGATGGTTTGGTAGAGAGATTCAATAAAACACTTCGAAATTATCCTATGAAAATTGGTAGATAAGGATGGGAAGGACTGGGACTGTATGATCCCCTGGGCACTATTTGTAGGAAGAAAAAACCCCTCATGCATCCACTGGATTCTCTCCTTTAGAATTACTTTATGGTAGAGAACCTAGAGATGTCCTGGATATGCTCTGGGAGACGTGGGAAGAAAGATGAGGTACCCATTCCCCTTTCGCAAACTGCTACCAGATTGCGAGAGCATATGAAACTTGTTCGAAATCTAGTCTATACTCCTATGGAAAAAAGGCCCCAATCCAGCAACAGTCCACCTATGACAAAAGTGAATTTAAGATCATTTTCCGTAGAACAAAAAGTATTGGTCTTGCCTACCTCAGAAAAAAAACTTGTCTCCAAGTGGCATGGGCCCTCTGAAATACTGGAACAAACAGGAACCTGTACTTATAAGGTAGCACAAACTGACAGGAAACAGAAAGTCCATCTATATCACGTAAATCTCTTAAAAGAGTGGAAGGAAAACCTATCTGCCATAGACAGAAGAAATAGACAACTTTGAATTAATTCCTCAAGAGCTATCTAATCAACAACAACAAGATTTAAAGGATTCAATTGCATTGTTTCTTTTTTTTTTAAATTAAATTATTTTTATTAGTTTTCAACATGTAAATTCATAAAGCATATAATTTTCAACCATATAACCAATCCTCCCACCTTCACAATTAATTTCCCCTTCATTACACAGTGCAATTCCAAGTCCCATAAAACACACAGAAATTTCTCAAAGTTCATTATCCCACAATAAACAATAGGTAAGGGGTTTAATCGATAAGCAAAGACCTGGGAGGAGAATAAAGAAACCGAACAAGAAGAGAACACTAACAACAGCAAACAACATCGACAAAAAAACAAAAAAAGTTGCGGTTGAAAAAACATATGCTCTCTGTCTGCAACATAGTCCAAAAATGGGCTCCAAGTCTTCATAAAATTCAAGCATAGCTGTCAATTTCTCAAGGCCTAACAATTCACATACCTTCACCCACCAGTATGCTATGTGTGGACCTTCCACCGCCTTCCAGAAACAAGCTCTTGTTATTCGGGTGGCTATGAGTAACTGAGAAACCAGAGCTGACATTGGGAAGGAACCATCCTCCGGTGCATCTCCTAGTAGCAACACCCATGGGTCCATGGGAAGCAGGGATCCCGTAATTTCCTTTATTTTAGACCATACTTCCAGCCAAAATGTTTGAATAACTGAGCAGTGCCACCATATATGGGCCAAGTCTCCTCGCTCTCCGCAACCATGCCAGCAAGAATCTGGATGCTCCGGGTTCATTGCATGAAACCTGCTTGGGGGTAGATACCACTTAAAACTAATTTTAACAGCATTCTACTTCACTATGGTGCATCGTGAACTCCTTTGAGCTCTATGCCAGATCCGTTGCCAGGATTGATCTGAAATTTCTAAGCCTAATTCTCTCTCCCAGGCTAACATATAAGGGAGTTTTTCTTCTAAGGGAGCATTCTCTATGAGTCTATAACAGGTGGCTAATCTATGGGATTGCTGACCTTCTAGGATTCGTAGCTCTATGCAGGTGGGACTTCTTAGAGCAGCTTGGCGGGTAACCTTATTAGTCAACCAATGCCGAAGCTGTATATACTTGAAGCGTTCCAATTCTGAGAGCCCAAACTTCTCTTTACATTCTTGGAACATCAGGGGTTCCCGATGTATATACAAATCTCTCAATCTCAAGGGCTTATCTGGACTCCAGTTTTGATATGATCTGGCGCATAAGCCCGGAGTAAATGCAGGGTTCTTAGAAATGGGGGACAGCGGACCCAGTCATGACGTGATGCTCCTTTGTGTGCATGCTCTATCCCAACTGCGGAGCGTAACTAACGTAGTGGGTATTAGTTAATCTTTATTTCCCCAAACCTCTTTAGGGAGAAATAGGAGTTGCGCCAAAGGGAATGGAGTTAGCGCCTGCTCAATCTCTTGCCACTTTGGGGGATCTTCTGGGCTCCCCCATGACAGCATTGGCGCCACTTGGAAAGCCCTATAGTAGCGCGAGATTGAGGGGAGCCCCAGTCCACCTACCATCTACCCCCTAGTGAGAAGCTTGCAAGGAATTCTAGGCTTGCTCCTCTTCCAAATAAAACGGCCTATCTCCCTTTGCATGGCAATGAGCTCGTTCTTGGGGACTAACACTGGCAAGGGCTGAAACGCATATAGAAGTTTTGGGACAAGAGACATCTTCACCGCATTAACTCGACCCAACCACAAGATCTCCTGGGAATCCCAACACTGCAGCCACTCTTTGGCTTCCTTCAGTAAGCTAGGGATATTTGCTTTATAGAGGCCTGCATAGGTAGGAGTTCATTTTATTCCTAAGTAAGAAATACCAGTGGAAGTTTGTGGGATGCAGAACGCTGTTTGTGCAGCATCCAACCTGGTGGGGGTTTTTGTTAAGGCCATTCCTACCGATTTAGTTGGGTTCACCGTGAAACCTGAAATTCAGGCAAACCGAGCCAATAGTTCCATAAGAGGCGGGATAGAGTTGGGCGCATCGTCCAGAAAGCAGAGCATTTCGTCCGCGTACAACGCCATTTTATGACATTGCTCTGCCACCTTGAAGCCGAGGATCTCCTGGTGAAGCCTGAGGTGTTGGGCCAGAGGCTTCATCGCCAGGGCAAAAACCAGGGGCGACAGAGGACAACCCTGCCTCGTACCCTTACCCAAAATTATAAGCGGGGTCCATCGCATGTTCAATCAGACTCTTGTCGAAGGGATTTGAAAATTTGCAAGTATCAATTTCGAGAAACCCGAGCCAAACTCAAATCCCTCAAAAACCACTTCCAAATACCCCCAAGACATACTATCAAACGCCCTATGGGCATCAAAGGATAAAAGGGACAACCTTCCAGAGAGCCTCGGGGCCAAGGCAATCAAGTCTATGGCCCGACAAATACTGTCATACGGTGAGCGGTTACGTATAAAGGCCGTATGATCCTTCCCCATTAGTGAGGGGAGTATCCCCCCCCCCTAGGCACTCCGCAATTATTTTCCCAAATAGCTTTGCATCCGTATTTAGCACCGCAATAGGTCTATAAGACACACAATCTGTAGGATCCTTCCCAGGCTTCAAAATCAGCATTGTAGCGGATTCAGCCATTGTTTAGGTCACTACACCCGCGGCCCAAACCACATAAAATAGTTTTGTGAGTTAGGGGGAGAGCAAGGCTTTAAAGGCTCTATAGAAACTATTTGTCAGGCCATCTGGCCCTGGAGCCTTACCCAAAGGGAGGGATCGAATAGCTGCCTCTGTCTCTTTCAGCGTAATCGGTTCCTCAAGAAGAGCACAAATCTCTGGAGCAGCTCGGGGCAAGCACGTCTTCTGTATAAATTCACAGGCTATTTGTGGATCAGTGTGATGGGGGCTTGAGTGTTCCCTGAAGAAAGTTTCCATTACTCGAAGCGTCTCTATTTCTGAGTAATTCTTTCTCCCGTCTACATCACTTAGGGATTCTATACGGTTGCGCACAGCTTGCTTCTTCAATTTAGCCGCCAAGAGACGGTTGGCTTTATTTCCCTTAGAATAATAATGTTGTTTAACGTGCATCATGCCATAAGCCGCCCGGCTCATATGATGAGCTTTGAGAGCCTTCTGAGCCACCCATACATCTCTAAGGGATCATCAAGTAGCTTTGCTTTTATATACTTCTTCTCTCCTCGGAAATTCAAGTTCAAGCTGAGACTGAACCTGCCTTCTAACTTTCTTCTTTCT